>NC_133824.1:57414933-57717205 GCF_047830755.1 Zonotrichia albicollis
TTGTTAATTTATACTGAACTTTTGTGATGTTTTCCATGTGAAGTTGACCAAGGCAGACTAATTGTGAACATTTCCCCAGGTTAGTAGCATGCACCTGGTAGCAATTTTCAGAACAGGCTGTGTCCTATTTCATCTATAGGAAAAGTCCCCTGTGTTCCAATGAGTTAAAGTTCTAAATTAACTAAGAGGAAAATGAATCATAGAGAAAAGGGTTGGGGGTTTTTTCAGCTAGCAGAACTGAAATAATTAATGTGATTTAGGCTGGGTTTTAAGGGCTGAATCTGAAAGTATTTTGCAAAATATGAAGGGTTACCTGTTCTGAAGAAAGAGTGTGATTTGCTGGTTTGCACTGTGCAGTTCTCCTTAAGTGCCTTGGAAGCATTCAGATCTTGCAGGACTGGGTTGACATCTGCATTACTGTTGTAAGATTTAGTCCTACTGATGCTTGTTCAAAAGTGTCATTAGTTCTTGCTGACAAACCTGAATTTTTCATATTGTTTTGTAAATTTAATATATTTTTGTGTTTCTGCATGATGGTTAATTATGATAAGAAACATCAGTCTTAATTTAGTGCCAGCTAGTGTGTTACAGATTTGATCCATAGCCTCCAGAGTCTGAAAGATTCCTTTCTCTGAATTGATATGTTTTTGAATTAGACCTGCACGCTTCACTGCCAAAACTTGAAAGTCTTGCCAGCACAAGAATAGGAAAATTATTTAAAAATCGTGTGGTACAGTTCTTTTAAATCCAAATAACAGTTTGAGGCAATCTGATTTGCCCTACAAGTTTTCAAGGTGGTAGGAATGGTCATGCTTTCAGGTTTATTTCCTCAGTCAGGAAAGATAGAAACCTATTTCTGTATAAAATCAAAATGGAAATAACCTGTCTCTAGGAGCTGGGGCTTCTAGAAGGATGTGAGGCAGTGATGCTACTTGCACAAAATCTTTCTGGACTTTGGGCCCTGCTTTCAGCAGTCCTGAATGCTGGAAGAAAGGTAATTCCTTTGTGTTTCCAGATGCAGATGGGGAAGGTTGCACTGTGTTAAATAATGCAAAGTACCTTTGCCAGCATGGAGCAGGGTTTTGGCACAGTCATTGCTGCTTTAGTGACTGTTTGACAATGCCTGAGAGGCTGGAAATGCTGTTTCTCCTGTCATTCTGCCCTTTCACATGCAGCCCCATAGAGGTGGGTTTATGTGCAGCTCAGTGATCAGCTCTGGTCTGATTTTCAAGGAAGTTCTGGCCCTTCTGGATGCCCCAGAAGAAGTTGAGGCTAGAACATTCACAGAGGCAAGAAAACCTCTCTTCACAGTTTAGAATCATCCCTGCACACCTTGGGCTGTGCTGGCAGTGATGGTCCCAGATGGGAAGTGCACTTGATGGATTTGCACCACTGCATCACCTTCTCCAGACACCCTCTTTAGGCAGAAACCACCATTTCAGCTTAGCCAAATGTCTTGGAGTGACTTATGGTCAGGTATCCCCTATTTTTCCCAAATTTGTTTCCTCCCAAATTTGTCTCCAACCAGGACACCCAGAAATCCAGCCAGCCCAGCAGCCTGTCTCCAAAAGTGGTCAACAGCAGAAGTGCAGGAGAGAGTAGGAAGGTGAAGTAAGGAAACTGTGATGCTTCCCCAGAATGTTTCCAACCTTCCACTGGACTGTATTTCACCCAGAGGGAAATCTTTTGTGTTTAGTAGCCACAGATGGATTTTATTCCATTAATATATTGCATCATTTTGTAAACCTGTGCTACCAGTCCCAGAGTGCCACAGTGAGGAGATGCAGAACTGCTTACTGACCCATCTCAGAGCTGCTCTGGGTGACAGGAGCTGATTCACTCCCTGCTCATTTGGTTTCTACATCAGTTTGGTCCTGCAGCAGGAGGTTTCACTGCAGATACACAGAAATATGAATTTGTATGAATACAGACACCAATAGATGTAATTATGACCTCCATTTGCGTGTATGCTGCCATCACTTCATGGTATTTGGCCCTTAAGCTGATTGGATGAACATTTTCTCTCTGTGGTACACTTTTACTGATCTTCAAACAACATCAGCCTTTGCTTTTCATGAGCAGTGTAAGATTTGAGTGCATCTTGATGGAGGGTCAACATCATTCATCATGTCTGGCTCGTGCTAGCGTGACTGATGAGGCTTTGGAGATATTTTCAAATGGTTAAAGGGTAGCTGGTTTATTAGCTAAGACTGCACAAAAACCACCTCCTTAAGAAGACTTGGTTCCCTTTATGTGTTTTTACCCAGTGCTATTTCCCACCAAGGATTTATTCTTTAACTGCCTGCCTAAACTTTCTTCCAAAGGATCCATCAAGCTCTTATTTCTGCTAGGATATTTATTAGCTCAGTTTCTGTCCCCATCTGAAGGAGGATAAATTTTGTCTCTGCATAAATACACATGTGGATTCTGAGATGTTGTTTAAACAGGGTGTTTCTGAGTGTTTCATTCCATCTGCAAGCTCTGGGGGGTTCCATAAAGCCTTTTAAAATTTTTCTACCTGAAAGGTCCAGGCATGAACTCCTGTCTGGCAAACTGGCAGGTCAGTCCATGGTGTAAGGCTGCAGAGAACATCTGTCCCCCCAAATCTGTTTGGCAAGGTCATCAGAATATAGAAGATAGAGCAGTGCATAGAAATATCCTGACAGCTGCATACCATCTGATTGTCCCTGAATAAATTTATGTGAATATGCATTAATATATATGTATATTTTATGTACAGACACACATACATAGTATTTAGAATGAAACCAATGTTGGTATTTCAGCAAAAATGATGCCTGCCACACCAACACCCTTCACATGTCCTCTTGTTGCAAAAATCTGAATTTTTATGATTTTAGTGGTCTTTTCCAGCCCAATGATTCTGTAGATGTGGCATTTAGGGGCATGTTTTAGTGTGGATTTGGCATTGCTGGGTTAAGGGTTGGACTTGATATCTTGGAGGTCTTTTCCAACCCAAAGGATTTTATGATTCTGTGATGTGTAAAATGTATGCAAGTAGTTCCCTTGCACTCTAATTTAGAGCATTCCTTCTTTCAGTGATGCTTTGGGCACTGTGAGAAGGGGCAGGAGGGTTTCCCAGAGGGAAAGGGGTTGGGAAGGGTTTGCCTGCATTCAGGAGGTGCTCAGGACTCGGGACAGGGCAGATTCGGGAGGGAATGTCCTAAGGCCTCAGTAAATCTCTAGAGAATCTTTGGAAATCATGCAGGCTGCATAAATATCCACCTCTGCATTCCCAGCTCAGCCCCAGCAGCACTTCCCCTGGAGCTCTGAACATCCCCTGCAAGTGAAAAATTCTTGTCTGTGACTCTGGGTGGCTGTGTCAGACCTAACCAGTTAAGTTTGCTGTTTTGCAACCATGACATTTTTGTTTTTATTTAGTTGCAATGTGTAAAATTACCCTCAGAATCATGGAATGGGTTGAGACACCTTCCACTAGACCAAGTTGCTCAAAGCCCCTTCCAGCCTGGCCCTGAGCATTTCAGGGATGTGACACCCACAGCTTCTCTGAGCATCCTGTTCAATGCCTCACCACCCACTGAACAGAGAATCCTTTCCTAACTTCTGATTTTGTCCTGAGTGAGAAATTACCTCTCTGCACAGTGAACTGCAGTAAATAGGGATAAAGTATAGTGCATTAATCTCCGTATTTATGAAAAAAGAGGCGTTGTTTTGGAGAATCTGGTAGGTTTTGTTTTCATTCTGTACATTCCTTAGCACATTTATAACCAGCAGACAAGCTCGGAAGTGTTTGTGGGAAATGTCAAATTCAAAATCCCTTAAAGGCTCCCAAGATTTTGTACTTTCTGAAGAGTATAAACCTCAATGTAAGAGGAGTTTAGAGTTTCACCCTTCAAATCCAGTGAGTGATGGCTCATGGAAGAGTGAATAAATTCAGTTCATTGTGTCCCAACCTTTAAGTCCCAACTAGTGCAGTCCCAAATCTCTGCCACACTGAAGGACACCAAGATCTTCTCAAGATTATGAATATTATTTCATTTATCCAAGGTCTATATACAGATTCTGTAACAACATTGTTGTCCTGAGTTTTGGGGTGAACATCCACTGCTTTCAACCTCTTGCTTAAATTAACTACATATTAGCCTAAATTTGAAAAGAGAACAAGTGGTTTGCTCACATTTCAGTGGTAAAACCACTGTCTTTTAACTGCACTCTGCACTGAAAGTAGAACTCAGCTCTGTCCTGTGTCCACCTCAGAGAACAAATCCATTAAGCAATTTTCTGCATTTCAGAGATGGCTGTTTTCTATAAATTATGTAACTCTGCTGAGCATGTCTGTAAACTGGGTTTTGAACTCTAAGTAGAGACAAGGACAATTAACTGCAAAAGGTAATTTCAAAGCAGTACATTGGATAAATTATAATGTTACTATAAAATGCTCTGTATTAACGAAAACATTTTAAAGCACCTTGTTTTATAAATTATACCAGCTGTGTTATGTATTGTAGTTAAATTTAATTACGTAAAAATATGTAGAATCAAAAGCCGCTCAATGAGATGCAGCTATAACCTTTCTAAGGGATGATTCTGTTATAGAGACATTTTTTGGAAAATAAAAACAGAGAAGAGAAGATAAAGACTTGCACATTTTATTTCACTCTGCCCGAGAAATGTTAGATATGTTTTACTGGATACAATACCAAAAACAGAAATGGAAATAGAGCCTCTGACCCCTAAAAGTAATAAGGTTGGATAGATTACCCCTCTGGTCTGTGTTTCCACAGTAGAGTGGAGCAAAATGTTAAAAGTTCTTAAAAGAGGAAATACTAAAATCCATTACCTTTTTTATGCCAAAACTGTAACATCCCTAACCTTCACCAAGGGGATGCTTGAGGTGCCTGAAATCAATAGCCACTGGCTGACTGATCTGAGTTCCCTTTAAATAACTGCTGAAATACAGAGCTGGGATAACTCTGGGGGTCTGAAACAAAAAACACCCTTTGTACCATGGTTTCTGCTTCAGGATTTGAGGTGTCAGCCACAAACCACACACCAGGGTCCTGGCCAAGCCCAGGCAGCAAGAGGCAGCTTTGGAATCCTTCAGTGTGTTTTCTGTTGCCTCTTCTCAGAACAACGAGAAGGTCCAAACCTGAAAGCTTATCTCCAGCCTGCACCCATGCTGGGCTTCTGGTTGGGTCAGAAGTGTGATTTTGAAGCTGGTGTCCTCATCCTCTTCTCCTGCTTGGGTGTCTAGCACAGGTGTGGGGATGTGGATTCCTTGCAGAGGAAAGAAAACTGGGCTAAGTCATAGAATTCCCAGTCCCTGAAGCTCTTCTGTCCATGGCACTGGACTACAGCTAGTCCCAAGTCCTCAATCTGCTGTCCTGCTACACTGCAGAGGTAGCCTTAGGTGTAATTTTCCCCTCTGGTTAAGGGGGAATATACATGTAAGTGTCTCAGGTGTCAAACCCTCTCTTACTCAGCAAACACTGAAATAAGGGACTTAAGCCTAAGCCTCTACTTAAATGGATGAATTTGGGTTTAGAACTATACTTTTGGATGTGTTTAAGATTTAGAAGTGGTTATTTTAAAGTTAAAAGTCTCAGTGAGGCTTTTGGTTGGTTTTCCAGAAGGAGTGTTACCAATGACACTGAATTAAAAATGTTAAAATGTCCTCTAAAATGTGGTCCTTGGGCTGGCTCCTGCCCCTCACTGTAGAGCCATGAGGATGAAAGAACCTAGATGTCAGAAGGTTTTTGTAAGACCAGGACTCCTAAATCACTTGGGAACAGACACCTGAAGTATTCAATCACCTGAACATTAATTAAGTGCTCATTATATTTGGTAGCCTTTGAAAAATCCATTACTTGAATCCTCAGCTACAAGGAGACCTTTACAATCTGGCTCTTATGCTTTGTGACACTTCACAGAGCAATCTATTAATACCTTAAAAACCTGGGGCTACTGCTAAGGATGTTCAAGTACCTCAGCTAATTTTAAAACTTTTACCCTTGTTAGTTTTCATGGCTGGGAGCTTGCGTTGGGATAATTGGGAGCATAAGACTGGTTGTGAAAAAATAATCTGTGTGCTGAGAAACTCTGCCTAAGCATTACCTTTTAACAAATCTGCCCTGCTGTTTTTCAGGTAAAGGTGATGTTTTTGGTGATATCTTCTGGAAGGAAACCAGCCTGGCCCATGCCTGTGCCAACGTTCGGGCTCTGACCTACTGCGATTTGCATATAATCAAGCGAGAAGCCTTGCTGAAAGTGCTGGACTTTTACACTGCTTTTGCCAACTCCTTCTCCAGGAACCTCACTCTCACCTGCAATCTGAGGAAGAGGGTAAGCTCCTTATTTCCCCCTTCCTCTCACCAGATTCTTGCAGTGTTTAACAGCCCGCCATTTCCTCCTGATGTTTTCAGGTCATGGCAGATTGAGCGGCCTTTCGATAAATGCTCTTGTCACTGTTGGTAATGATGGCTCAATAAAAGTTACCTGTAGATTTGCAGCTCTGGAGAGCAGTCCTAGCAGGATGACATATGGATTGCATTTCTTTTCCTTTTCTTCATAGTTGCTGGTTTTCATTTTGTTGGGTTTTTTTCCACCCCGTCGCATAAATGTATAAAGTTATATTTTATAGAATCCAGATTCTGGATTTCTCAAAGTTGAAGTCTCTAAGACACAGTTCAGAGGGCAATCTGATAGATCTCCATGTTATAGACCAACTAAGAGAAATCTGTTGATGTTAAATAAATAAAATACACTCATCAAAGGTACTGTATTAATACCTGCTTTTCGCAGTTGCATAGTCTAGAATTTTATTATGGCAAAGTTAATAAAGCTGGGTAGTGATTTTACATTCACAGCTCACTTCTTAAACCCTCCTGCTCATTTTATAATCAATCAGCAATGCTCACTATCCATTAGTCCTTTCAAAGAACACTCCATCTGAAAATTAATTAGCTATAAAGACGTATCTTGAACACAGGTTAAGGGATCCTTTAATTCACATTGCAGCTGCAAAATTTCATCTTTATGATTTTTTTTTTTTACGATTGATGAGGGTTATATAAATTTCATTTGCATAGAGAAATCTCATAACCATGATTTATAGATTGCTGAGCATTAGCTGTGATCCTCTAGCTGCTGAAACACGTTTTTCTGCAGCTGTACCTTGGGCATCTCACCTGAAAATGTAACAAGGCTACCTCAGTATTTCACAAGACCATTTCATCCTCTGCAGTAAGAGGACTTCAACACAACCACAATTTTACCTCTTAAGTCTAGTTTCTCTCTAGCCACTGGAACTGCTTTCAGAGGAGGTTTCAATTTCTGTGCATCACTTGTGCTCATTAATACCCCAAGTGTGGCACAAAATACCCATGGCAAGAAGCAGATGCAATGGGATTACAGTGCCCCTCTCTCTGTGCTGGAGCCTGAAGGAGCTGAGTTATAATCAGGTTTGGTTCCAGCTTGTCAGCTTACCTCTGACTCGAGGTTGTTAGCTCCACTTCAGACCTGAAGGAGGGCTTTGGGGCTTGGAAGCTGGTTCATGATTTCTAGCTTATCACTTCTGTGTTGATAAGAAGTGCTCCAAGCCTTGACTTCAGCATCCCCCCTCTTGCCATCTCACCAGCTACAGCCCTGCAATGACAGCTCTGCTCAGGCACTGCTGATGGTGATTTCATGGGACAAGATAATGCCACTATATTGTACCAAAATGTATTCTTTCCTTCTTAAAACTGTGAACCTGTCACTCCAGCTGGCTTCCTGAGAAAAACATGGACATGTCTGTTCCTGACAGGGCACTGTGCTGGAGTTCAGCTCTGCAGTCCAGGGCTGTGTATGGGGAGTAGCCTCCTGCCTGAGTTGTCACAGAATTTCTTCAAATTTTCTCTCTTTCTTCTCAGAATTTTTTCCTCATTTTTTAAAGGAAAATTAGTTTCCCTGCAGGGCCCTGGCGTGGAGAATCACCCAGGAGAAACTCCTGGAATTCCAGTTTCCAGTATAGCTGCTGTTCAGCTCAGTGTCAGGTACATGGACTTTGACATGGGGGCAGTGACTCCCAGTGAGAAGGAACAGCATTCCTAAAGAAATGTTGGATTGTTGGATTTTGCAGAAGGAGAGGAAATGCTATTTGGGGGAATGTGTGGGCAGTATGTGAAAGTGGATTAAGAGTCAGAGAAGGGTTGTTGTCAGTGTGGAACATGGAGAGTAGAGTTAATTTCATTAAAAATTGGGTGATGATTTCCAGAGTAGTCACAAATCACCTCCACAGCTCATGAAAGATGGTTCCTCTAGGAGGAACCAGTTTGGGTTCCCAGTTTGGGATTGGAAAATCATCCCCTTTTGATTTCACAGAGTCCATGTTACTAACTTTCAAATACCTCACGTCCATCAGCTGAACTCCACCGCTCTCCTGCAGTTGCAGTCAATAACTGTTTGGGAAGCAGCCTGGCATTGCAGTCAGATGAGCTCAGCCAGAGCCTGCTTGCAGAAATTTGCAGAAATTCTGTGTTTTGTTCCTGGGCACAAAATAGATCATGCTACATTCAACACCAGGGACACAACCCAAGTCCTGTTACATAAAGATATTCAGGGGATTGTTTCAAACCTCCTATCTGCTGGAGGGATACGTGATTCCCTGTTGGGAATCACAGAAGCATTTGGCAGTGAGTTCACCCCTGAGGAAAATCGGTGCCATCCAGGACAGGTCCATCAGGTGAACAGAAAGCAATTGTTCAGGCACTGAGGCAGGGCTGACAGCTGCACTGTGCTGCAGCAGCTTGTGCTGGAGTCATGGAGCCTAAATGGAAAGAAAATCATTGTCTCCTTTAATTGATTTCTATAGAAATATATACTTAGCACTTTTTCTACATAGTCATCACTCATAAGGTTTGACATTTAATTATAACTTAAATAAACTCCTTGGGGGTTTGTGCCTGAGAAAATGGCTGTTCTCACTGACAAAAATACATAGGCAGAAGTGTTCTTGCACCAGGTCTTCTCTTTGAAACACATATCCATAGATTTGGGTGCACACAGCATGTGTTTGTGCTGCCCTGTCCCTCAGCCAGCACTTTGATGCAGTCCACAGACTGCAAAACATTTAGACGTTCAAAAGGCTAATAAATTAATAACAGCACTGGGCACAAAAGGTTATTTCCACATGACAGGGAAGCTAAAGTCTTGTTGAAGTGGGAAAATAATGTTTTCTCACTCCCAAATAGCATTTAGAGCCTGGTATGTTGAATGACCTCCTTAAGGCATCTGCTCAGCAAAAGTATTGCAGCATATCATATTTAGTGCTCTGATATCTTTACAGCATGTCTGACATCACTAATGCACACTCCAAGGCAGTACCAGGACTTTGAACCTCTTTTTTTTTTTCTTTTTTCAATCAAGGAAAATAATTGTTCTGAAAAGATATTCTTTAAAATCACAATGAGATTACATAGCTGCCTCTGAGGATTGAGTAATAAAGCAGGGTTTGGGATAAGTCTTCAAAGAGTTAATTACTGCCTTCTGATGCTGGAAGAGAATATTAATAATATCTGATTCATTAAGTGCCTCTCAAGATTTCACACAGCTGGAGGGGGCCCTCTCTGCAAACTTGAGCCATGGAGTTTGGCTTGAGGAGGGGAGTCATGACTGATTTTTAGGAAGCTCTGTGGCATCCTAACATCAAAGGGAAATGAGCAACCAGGATGGAAATCTTGGGTTGAAAGAACAACAGAAGTCAGGGGGTCTGCAAATGTTTGCAAAGTTTCATTAGTAAATTACACACTTGACATGGGAATTTTTATGAGTTAGTCCCTGCTGTCCTTGTGTAAGCACACAGCAGTGGGTTTTGGATGAAGGAGTGGGGTGAAAGGGAGCAGAGAGAGATGAATGAAAGCAAGCAAACAAGCAAAAGAAGGGTGAGGAAGAGGATCACCAGTCCTGGCTCCAGTTGTTCCAGCTGGGGTGTCCTGGGTTGTGGGATGCACACATGGCCAGGCTTTACCCAGGGGGGGTACCTGTTTGTAAATAGGTTTTCCCATCTCATTTTCTAACTAATTTTCTAAATTAGTTGTCATGCACAGTCAGTTCTTCCAGACATTCCTGGCATTGGGTTGGAAAGCTTTGAGGGTCTTGCTGCTGTCCATGCCCACATCTCAACCTCATTCCTGTTCTTGTGCTGTGCTATTTCCAGGAGCCAGAACAAGGATGTTTGTCCTGGAAAAGTGCTGCCCTACCTACCTCCATATGCCCCCTGCTCCAGCCACATTCTGGGTTTTTTCTTTTCCTTTTCTCATCATTGCTTCCATTTGCTAATGTACCACCTCTGCTGAACTGCCAGCCCAGCACAGCCTGTGCAAGTGCGGGGGAAAATCCAGATGAAACCTTCTCCCTGCTGAAATCACAGCTAAAATTCTCCTGTGCTTCCATACAGCAAAGATTTCAGCTTTTAAGGCACACAGTCACATCTTGCTGCTTTCTGCTGTGGCAGAATGAGCTGTGTTAAAGGAATGAGTCAGGGGAAGAGGACAATTGTTCCTGTCTGACCCCTGGTGCGTTTGCTCCTGGAAGGTGTGCTGAGAGCCAACCAGGAGATGTGAGGAGAGATGAGTGCCTTTAAGGCAGTGAAATGCCATTTGGGGACCTCAGGTTTTTCTCCCTGTGATGCTCTTAAAGCCAGGGACAACACTGTGAGTAGCTGATGTTATCTAATACCTCCAGCACACAGAATCTCTGGGGCTTTTTAGCGGGTGAGGCCATCAGACTGTGTTAACACACACGTCCTATTTTCCTTTTTTCCTTCAGATTAGAATAATTTCTTTTTAAATTGCCTTCCTCTTCTTGCTTGAGGTTTTAATGCATCACTTATGGTTTCTTGACTGAATCACTCATCAGTTCTGTGTCATGTGGTTTTTAGAAAAGCTTTATTTCAAGTTGAATTCTGCATTCACGTGTCCTAAAAGTGAAGGTTGTCCCAAGGTTCAGTCACAATCCTTATTTTCATTTTCCACACCCCCCCAATGGTTCAATGGTGTGCTGTATTAGTGACAGATGCAGAATATCAGAGGCAGGGAGCATTGTTTAGCTATCAGCCCTTGCCCCTGCAGGTCACTTGTGTTCTGGTGACTCTGAGGACTTCCACACGTTTTGAGCTCTGAATTGAGCTGCTCACAATTGCAGGAGCTGAGGTCAGAGCTGTTAGCACTTCACCAGCTGGTGCTCACACACAGTCCCCACCAGTCCTGAGGAGTGACTTGCTTACATGGAAAGGGGTCACAGCATTGTCCTTGTGTCAGGCCTTTTCTCTCCCTCTCTGGTTTTAAGTTGGGTTGTTTTTCTTTTATATGAACATGTTATCCCCAAAAATTAGTACTATTGATATAGTTTATCTTTAGTGACTGTTTAGTGTGATTACCAAGCAAGTAAGTTACACCCTCAAAAGTCAATTTGGTTTTGTTTTGTTCACATCTTAGGTGACTTTGCAGCTGCCATTGTTCTTGGAAAGACTTTCACTTTGAAACATTTTTGAATATTTTTATTGTTTAGCTTTATTTCATTCACCACTCTCTCCAGATATGTTAATACTCAATTGCAATATTTTCTAAAGGACTGTTCCACTCATTTATATCTAACACCACCTCTGATGGTGTCTACAGATGTATGTCAAATGGGCTTGGGTGGGAAGAGCCCACTCCAAGCCTTCAAATAAACTCACCTTGTCCAAATTGTTGATTGGTCCTCTTGGGCTGGAAATTTCTGGAGAAACTGCTCAGGGATCTGAGCAATCCAAACTCATGTGAGGAATTTATCAGTACAGGTAGTGCAGCAATTCCTTGTGTCTTTGTAGCTGTGTGGTTACAGACAGCCCAGCAAAGGCCATCCTCCTCCTCCTGCCACTGAGAGCCCCAAGGATCCTTCTAAGTGAGAATTACAGATCTGAAGCCAGAGTTATTTCTGCAGCTCCTTTCCCATCTCCTGCTCCCCTGAGCAATTCCTTGTGTCTTTGCCCCTCTTCAGGGACATGGGGATTTGAATTTAAGGCATTCAGAGTAAGGCAGTGAGTCCTTGGAGGACTGTGTGTGACTTTGCTAGGTAGAAGAGCAGCATAAAAATTGAAAGGGAGAACTGCAGTAGCTTCAAGTTCAGCCCTTGCCAGCTGGGGTGGGACGGCTGGGGCAGAGTGAATGCTGCAGGAGCTGCTGCGGGTTTGCTGTCTCACTTCTGTGTCTGTGACAGAGCTGGACTCTTTTCCCTGAGCCTCACTCCTATCCCTCTCCTTATTGCCACTTCTTCATCTGCTGCACACTCATCTCTTCTTCAGGTCATCTCCTCTGGGTGCTCTTCATGGTCATTCTGACCATGGGAAATCAGGTGCAGTGAATCCCCTCCCTGCAGGAGCAGAGGGAGCACAGAGGTTTTCTCTTGCTTGGCTGTGCAAAACTTGGTGCTAAGTGAACTTGGTGAAACTCTTGAATGCACTAAGGCAGCAAAGGTGGTGAAAGGGCTGGAAGGAGTGTGGGGAGCAGCTGAGCACTTTGGGCTCTCTGGTGTGGAGAAAAGGAGGCTGAGGGGTGGCCTCATTTCCCCCTGCAGCTGCTTGAGGAGGGGAAGGGCAGAGAGAGAACTGCTGATCTCTTCTCCGTGGGGTCCAGTGGCTGGATGTGTAGGGATGGTTCAGAGCTGCTCCAGGAAAGGTTTACTGGAAATTAGGAAGCATTTATTTACTGAGAGGATGGTCAAACACTGGAATGGGCTTCCTAGAGAGAAGGTCGATACCCTCAGCCCATCCGTGTTTAAGAGGCATTTGGACATTGCCCTTAAGATCATGCTGTAAGTGTTGATCAGCCCTGAAATGGTCAGGCAATTGAATTAGATTATGGTTGTAGACTCCTCTCCTCTCCTCTCCTCTCCTCTCCTCTCCTCTCCTCTCCTCTCCTCTCCTCTCCTCTCCTCTCCTCTCCTCTCCTCTCCTCTCCTCTCCTCTCCTCTCCTCTCCTCTCCTCTCCTCTCCTCTCCTCTCCTCTCCTCTCCTCTCCTCTCCTCTCCTCTCCTCTCCTCTCCTCTCCTCTCCTCTCCTCTCCTCTCCTCTCCTCTCCTCTCCTCTCCTCTCCTCTCCTCTCCTCTCCTCTCCTCTCCTCTCCTCTCCTCTCCTCTCCTCTCCTCTCCTCTCCTCTCCTCTCCTCTCCTCTCCTCTCCTCTCCTCTCCTCTCCTCTCCTCTCCTCCTTTCAATACTCACCTCAAACCCAGGGTACTGAATATCCAATGGGAGGTTTGGGATGCTGTGGATTCACAGCACAGTCTGGATTAGCACATTTTGACTGCAGGCAGATGCAGAGATCAGCCAGTGCACTATCATCTTTAGTAGTGTTTCAGAGCCACATAAATCCCCCAGGGTACCAGCAGGCCAATATTCTATTCTGGATATAATCTCTGAGTTAAATGCCTTCCTCAGACATCCTGGCCATGCTTCGGTAGGAGCAAGAGACAAATCACCAGCTCTGTTAAAAGCAGGACTGAACCCAATTCTGATAATCCTTTGGCATTACAGAGGTAGACTTATTATTTTCCTGTATGTGGAACTTCCCTATCTAAATCTAAATCAAAAGGTCATTTTATGTTGTTTTTCTGCTGGTTTTTATTGAGGAATGCAAGGCAATTTTGCATACTTCTCATTCACGGATCTTGGAACAGCATTGTCTAGCTGCAGGACAAAGAATCCTGTGTGCTGGTGTGATGATTTCTGCACCCAGAGACTCAGCAGCTGATGCTGAAGGCACTCAGCTGATGGACCCCAGTGAGAGGTGTGAGCATCCCCTCGTCAGGCAGGCAGTGCAGTCTGGGTGATTTGTTTGTGTGTGGAAAGATCATTAAACAGGAATGTCAGGTCCATAGGGAGACCAAAATGTGACTGGCTGTGTTAGAGTGAAGATCCAGATTGATGATTATTTGCTATTGTATTTTCTGTGAATTAATACTATTTTCTTGTTTAGAAAGCTCTCATAACTAAGAAATTCTCCTTGGTTGACACAGAAAGCATTCTGCAGGCTGTCTGTTGATACCAGTTCAAGGCAGCATTGCTTGCACAGGACATGACTGCTAATAAAAAAAATAAATCAAAGGTTTGCTATTTTTAATCTTGTAAATATTAAAAAATAAACATTTTGTGTTTACCTCCCCTCATCAATTAAAATTTATGCTTTTAATCTCTTCCCACTGCAAAAGAAGGGGACAGAATGTGCATGGTGCAATGGGAAGGAACACTGCCATTTCATTTTTGATTTCCAGTTAAGGAAGTTTTTACCAGCAGGCAAGATTCACACAGAAAGTGAGGACAGAGGTTACCTCACATCCCTCCAAACAATTATTCCAGAGCGATGGATTTCTTCTTACAGGGGCTGCTGAGTCTAATTCCTGTGTGGATCTATGATTTTCTTTTCAACCTGATAACTTCAAGAAAATGGGGAGATGTTAAAAAACTGAGATGGTTTATTCTGTCATTGCTCCCTGGAGCTGAGCACCAGACATTTTAGCAACAGCACAATATGACTTGACAGTACAAAACAAGCTTCTGACCCAGACTTCTCATTCCCTAAACCTTATTTCTGCCAGACTGGGAATGCAGGTAGAAATGCACCCAAAGCCATGGCTGGGGAAAGAGAACCTCTGCCTGTTCATGGGGGTCATATCAGTGGATCCCCATGGGCTTCACAAGGCACAGGCAGAGCCTGAGCATTCATCCAAGTGGAAATTGTCTGGCTCTGCCCAAAATGGATCCATTTTCACCCATCTAGAAATGATCAGTAACAATTTCACAGAAGTTTTGCAATGGAGACAGCGCTGATTTTATTTATTAGGTTTTTGCCTTGGCTTGAACAAAACAGCTCCTCAAATAAATAAATAAATAAATAAATAAACAAATAGCTTCTCAAATGCTAAATAAAACTCCCTGTGTAAGGCCTTTCTTTTCTGTGCAAGTTTAAATCCATTATTCTATTATTTTTCAGCTCACACTACACACATGCAATAATACCCAAATGTGCTGGTTCAGCACACAATAATCATTGCAGTCCTGCAAATCCTAGATTTACCTTGCTGTCAGTGCTTCCTACAGTGCATGTAGGAAAGTATTAAATGGTAAACAAAGTGCGAGAGGAACTTTGTGGGAGAGTTTGCATAAATCTCACTAGTTTTAGTTAAAAATAAAACCCAGCCTGTCACTCCCAACTTGATGATGGCTGATTGACTGTGCCTTTTTTAATTGTCTGCCAGTGGCTGTGATTAGCAAGCTGGCTCAGTTTAGGTCCCATGCAAAGAAGCTCTGGAGGAACCAATTCAGGAGATGCTTTAATATATTCCAGAGGTGGGCATAGCTGTCAGGAGGGACAGGGACATTCTGGGAAGCACCTGAAATAAGCTGAATCCCCTATTATTTTACTTCTGAGCAACTTACTGAAAGCTAAAAGTATTCTGCGCTTTTAGGAAGGAATGTATATTATTCATTTGTTTTTTCCCCCATATTTTTATTTCTCAGAACTTACAGCCCTAGCTCTTAATTTGTTTCCCTTCCTGAAGATAGCAAAACCATAATATAGGTTTTAGTTGTAGGTTACTGTTAAAAAAAGGAGCACAGTGTGAGCAGTTATAAAAGCCTCTGATTCTCTCAACTCCTTAATTAAACTGTCAGTGATCTTTTGATATTTTGAACTTTGGTACCTCCCCTCTGACTTCTGGGTGAATATCAGATTTTTATTAGTACTCTACAAAGCTGTCTCAGCTGCCAAAAAGGTTCTATAACTGTTTCCTGTATTAAATTTCCATCAGTCATGTACCTGCAGAGCAGGGGACTTTACCTCTCCGTGCTCTCTGAGTACATATCCCTTTGGAAGCAGTCCATTGTCCTCTTTTTTATTATGAACAGCACTCCTGTTACCTCAGGAACAGGCTTTGGCTTCTTCTGAGAGCCTTGAACACTTCACACTCCTTTAAAAATGTGAAAATGGGGACCTAAGCAACCAGCAGATGACAGCAGCAAAGAACAGCCATTTCTAATCAGGATATTTCTAACTGATCAGATGAAATGAAGCCTTTTTATTATGATTGAATTTGCTTTTCCATTCATGCTCACTGCTTGCCTCTCAGTGCACAGACATCCACTTTTCCTGTCCATGTCCCTGACCTTAACAGAGCAATCTTGTCATCTCCATAATTAATTTCTTGTCTAACCTCACTATTTTCACCAGTTCTGCCTTCCTTGACTTGATGCCACTGTAGTGAATTTCCATCTCCATCATTTGTCTGCGGTAAATCCATTTTAAATGGGGCAGTTGCTGGTCAGAGCAGCTCAGCTATGAATGACCATCCTTCTCCCAGGCTGTATTTGCCCTCCTGCCAAGGAAGGCCACACTACAGATGTAAATGGATGAACTGGATCATGCATGTTTTTCATGTGTGGGTAATTGTCCCTGTTCCCATTTCATGAAGGACACAGCCGAAAACCTCAAGATGTTCTACAAAAGTACATGAATAATAATTTACAAGCTCAGTGCAGCCCTGCATTAATGTCCCAAACAGATGCCTGGCTGAGCCTGATGAACCATCAGCTGTAACTTTAGGCATTTGTTAGAAATTCTGTAGTGTGTCCCATGAAGAGCTTCCTGCCAGACCAGTTGGGCTCAAATTCAGTCCAGCATGTCAGGCAGCTGCTAATGGGGGTGGTCAGGAATCTGCCAGGACAGAGACTGTGTCTGCAAAACCCCAACAGCCTTCTTTAGCCTTGCTGGCCTTCTTGGGGACAAGATGCTCTGGCCCCATGGATCAGCCCTGCCCCATGTGGAACACAGAATTACAGAATCACTGAATAGTTTGGGTCAGTTTGGCTTTGAAGATCATTTCCACACCCCCTGCCATGGGCAGGGACACCTTTTACTACATCAGGTTGTTCTGAGGCCCATCCAGTGAGGCCTTGAACACTTCCAGAGGTGGAGCATCCACAGCTTCTCTGGGCAACCATGTGCAAATCCTTCTCCCAGGGAAGATTTCTTCCATAAATTGAATCTAAACCTTTCTGCATAAAGCCATTTCCCCTTGTCCTGTTAGTGTGTGCCCCTGTCAAAATTCCTTCTCCAGCTCTCTTGTAGCCCCTTTGGATGCTGGAAGGGGCTCTCAGGTCTGTCTGCCTGGAGCCTTGTCCAGGCTGAACCAGCCCAGCTCTCTCTGCCTGTCATGACAGGTGAGGTGCTGCAGCTTCTGAGCACCTTCATGGTGCTAACATCCAACACAGGTGCACATTTGTCCCCAGTGCAAGAGCCTGAATGAGAGATGTGGGACTCCAGGCAGCTCTTCAAAATGCAGTTTATTGTATCCTAGAGGTTACAGCAGCCCAGGGTGGTGGGTGACAGAGCTGTGCCCACAGCTGTCACCTCTAGCTGCAGACAGGCCTGGACACCCTGAGTTTAGGTTACAAATGCATTATATACTTTTATTTTGGTCACAATGCATTATATACTTTGCTGAGCATCTTCATACAGTAGAACCAATCTATACCTTAACTATTTTCTATATGAGCCTATCATAACTACTGTCATTACCATATTCATGTTACTATTCTCCAATCACTAAAAGTTAGTACATTACAGTTGAAGCTAGAAGTTGTTTTTCAGTTTTCTTGCAGTAGAAAATTCTGAGACCTTTTTCTACTTGTAACATTTGGTGACTTGTTTGCCTGTGCTCTCTTTCTGCTTGGTAAAAACATCTTGTTTGAGGTGGGTTTATCTTCTGCTCTAAGCCATAAAAACCCCTTCTAACTAACACACCCTTTGCCTCCTTGGTTATCCAGTAAAACTGCCTCAGCAGTTTTTTCTTCTATATCAAAACTTGCTTCTGTTTCTATTCCTTCATCAGACTCTACATTTGAAAATCTTTCTGCTAAACATTCATATCTGTGAGACTTTCTTACCAAACTTTCATCCTTCCCAACACCCCTAACAGCATCTAAGGTGAGTGACAAACCCCACTGAGGAGAGTCAGGCACCTTGACAAGGCTTCCCTGGGAGAAGGTGACTGAAGAACTGCTGTCTTGTGTGAAAGACTTGGAGTTAGCTGGATTTTTTGGACCTCAGAAAAAAAAAAATCTAGGAGAAAACCAGGGAGATGCTTTAGCCAAAGTTTCTGAGCTCTGAAGGAGCTCTGGAAGGCAAACACAGCATCTGAGATGGAAAATAACAGAGGTAGAGATCTGTACTTTTGTGTAGTATCTTTTTACATCCCTGCAGCAGTGTTTATCTTGCACCAGCTGGTGTTTCATTAATTGTGTGTGCACAGGGAGTGGTAGAAAGCAATACAAACTGTGTGTAAACAGAGTGAAGCATGGCCAAAAATAGGCAAATACAGAATTATCAATATTATTGATTGCAAAGACCTGTTATTTGTGCAGGTGCAGGGTTTTCTTCTAGCCCCAGACAGGAAGAGGGGATTGAGTCTAGTTTTACATGAAGTAATTTCTGATCAGTTTTAAAGCCAGGTTTTCCAGAGCATACAATAGTGAGGATTACAAACTAATTTGTTTAGGTCTGGAGCAATGAGATAAGCAAAGGCTCTGCAGAACCAGCAGGCTCAGCCCCTATGGAGCATCCTGTGTCAGTGCCTGAGTGCATGGATGGGAACAAAAACACTGCTGGTGAGCTTTACAGAGATCCACAGCTGGCACAGAGGCAGTGGCTGCCATACAGATAGCAGGGGAGATCACCAAGAAGCACATGAGGAAAATGGAAGGAGCTTCCCTGAGAGTAAATAAAATTTGGAGACCCAACAGAATGATACCCACAAGCAGGAAATGGTCAGATTGTTAAAACCCTTCACAGCACAGCCTCAGCTCATTGCCATGAAGGCCCAGAGATTGATTTAATGCAGTCAGTGGGAAGGAAATGGCTCTTCACCACACCATCTGCTCATGCCATCCCCATAACCCCACCAGTAACTCTCCTGTGCTGCCTCTTCCTCCTGTGGGGGGAGGAGGCCTTTAGAAATAAATGCAAAGCTCTGCAGAGTTCCCACTTGCCAAGTGCCTCAAGTGACATCTCCTGAGCTGGGAAAGCATGCAGTGCTCCCTTTGGGGACAGGAAGAGCACTTCATCCTCAGGGGATGTGTGTCACATAGGCAGCCCCGTGGTGCTGTCCAGGAGTGGCTCTGCCATGACTGTCATCAGCAGCTCCATCTCTGCACAGACAGCTTCAGGGAGCAGCACTCTGAATTTTCACATGGCTGGTGCTGTGTTTCTGTGCTGTGGTAGGGAGCTCACTAGCTGGTGGGTAGCTCGCCTCCTGGCTTGCCCAGCTGTGGGTGATTTTCCTTGACTCTGCACCAGAAAGGAAGAGCTCTTCTCTGGTGCACAGTTAAGTATGAGGAAACATTAGCAGAATCTTTGAAATAGTGTCTTTGCTCTCTAAAAAAAAATTTAATTTGATCCGGCTATAAATAGAAGGCCCCTGCTCTGCTGACAATTACAAATGTCTCAAAAAGCTGTAATTCCTTCAGTCTCCTGAGCTAAAGCACCCTCAGTGGCAGAGCTATGCCAGACACTTAAGGCTAAAGGGAAAAGTTTTAGGTGAAAGCAGCACATCCTCTTCATGATAAAGTTCTTCTTCACAGCATACTCCTTAATGTTTGCATGCTTGTATTGGGTCTTTTTTTTTTTTCTCCCCAAGTGGTTCCTCCCCACTGAAGCAGTGACTGGCATCATATTAAAGGCAATTTCAGCATGTTCCAACAGCCAGCACTCCTTAATCACACACTGCCAACCAAGAGCTCCCAACTGGGAAAAGCTTTGCTCTTGCTGGGTGAGATGTTTCACTTGAAGAATCCCTGGAATGCTTTTTAAGGTTATTCCACCAAGCTTTCTGTAGTTAAATGAAGTAGATATTAAAAGTTTAAATAACCTTTTGGCCTTCTTTTCCTATCAAATTTGGATTTCCCAATGGTTCAAATGAGTTATTTCAGATCTATTGCACAGTGGGCTGACCCTGTCTTTCAGAGGTGTTAATCCTTTCCAAGTCTTGATTTCCAGTTAAAAGAATTGTCAGGTCACCCTGCCAGTGGATTTTGTGCTGTGTCTCTGAGTTGAGAAGCAGAGATGTTGCTGAATTGCCCCTGCTCATTCTCCCTGGCAGTATCCCTGTGGCTTCCTTTGCAGGGCATCCCATGGGTAAGGTGGGCACTGGGATATGATCAGTGGTCATTTGAACTCAGGTTTCATCCAGAAGATCTGTAGGAAGGGAGTGAGCACTGGCAGGAATGTTCTGAGTTTGGTTCAGACTGCTTCAGTCTTCTCTGATACGGCAATAGGCTGTAAAGAAGTAACTGAGGTAATTTTGGCATGATTGGCTGGCTGAGAGAAGAACCATGGTGCAAACTTTGAGATTGCTAACAGAGAGAGATGAGAGCAGTTCTGAGTGCAGCCTGATCAGAGAATCACAGAATCCCAGGATGGGACCTCAGTGGATGACACAAGAAAAAAAAAAGAACAAAAAACCATATTGGAGGTGGAGAGCTGAAGAGCTCAGGTTTGTGGATGGAAGAGCAGAAGAATCTAGTTGGGATTTCTTAGGAAAACAATGAAAGTTTGGAAACTTCCATTAGAACTCTCTGAGCATCTTCAGACACTCCAAAATCTGATTATGTTACTACAGTGATGTCTCTGTTACTAGCCCTGGTTGAGGTGAGGGATATCTGACAGTGACTTAGTACCATTTTTTACCTCCCTGTTTTTTAATGCAAACTGGAGTCTTGGCTCTTCTAGGTACAGAGGCTGCCCTGATTCCCTTCCATTTGGGTTTTTTTAAGTTATTTCTTCATTTCTGACTTAGCACTTCCAAACAAAACTGGTGGTGGGTGTTCTACCTTGCATGGCAATGGAAGTGCATTGTTCTAATTGAAGCTCCTGCTGTAAAAGCTTTTCAATAAATTAACAAAACCTTGAAAGTGATGAAGTCAACAGAGTAGCTGGTGGCGCATTCCATATAAAACCAAGGTTTCTGAAAGCCAGGTGGAATGTTCTCAATGTCAGAAGCAAGGCTGATAGCTACGGGTGTTATTTTTTATTGGGCCAGTGGATATAGCTGAAAAAAAATCAACAATCTTTCAGTTGCAAAATGCTTTTTCAGGTCTGAAGACTTCAGATTAAATTTCAGGCACTTTATAGTCTGGTACAGTAATATTTAAGTTAAGAAACTTAAGCCATAATGATTCCAATTAATTTAAATTTCCACTTAAAGCACAGAGTAGTATATTTGGGGAACAATTTGCAATTCTTTTGCTGATGTATTACTTTGTAAATGGAGAGACTCTCTTAGGCATTTAGTGAGACCATTTAGTCTTCAGGCAAAAAGCAATAAGAGGCAAAAATGCAGAGAAGAAAATACAAATTCTGCAAATCCACTGTGCCCATGTTCTGAGTGGGTTTGTGCTGGGGATGTGCAGGAACACTGCACAAACAGGGCTGGCCAGAAGCCAAACATGAGGATTTTGATATTTTTCATTGGAATAAAAGCACAACCTTTGTCACTAAATAAACAGAAATAATTCTGCCTCCCTCCTCACCCCTCTTCCAACAAAAACCTGAGCAGCAGTAATTTGTCCTGGTCTGGATTTAATTTCAGCAATTAACTGCAATTTAAGGTTAGCCTTTTCAATTATTCCAAATCCAGAACTCTATACACCAGACAGGACAGTGGTGAAAATAAAGGTTGTTGTTATATTAATAATCTTCTTTTACTTCTAAAAAAGATATTTGTATGTTTAATCCTTTTGCAGTATGGATTTTCCTACTTTAGGGGCTTTAGGTTGGAAACCTCGGCTCCATCCCCCCAGCTTATGCACTGAGCAGCTCAGTGACCCTGGGCCAGGGATGCACGACCTCTCTGTGCCCTGTGCTGGCCTCTGGCACCAATGGCAGCTGCGTAAATCCAAATTCCTCCAATGCAGGGAGAGAGGAGGGCTGGATTACTTTTGCATATTGTTATTGGTGATTGATTTTCTGCTCCACGTTAAATCAGGCTGAAGAGCAACTTGTAAAGTCTTTTGGCACTTTTCCCCTGTTTCTGCAGTGTGCCCCAAGCTCAAACCACCCTGCTGTCATGTGCAGGCTTTGAACTGTGTTTCCCTCTCCCTGCCCAGGAGCGTGGCCCCCTTAGGAGATCCTGAAGAACTGAAGGCTGTTTTCTTCTTTTAATCATCCCTGGTAAAATGCAGAGACAGTGATCTGCAGCAGAGATGAGTGTGGATCAATTGGCAGTGCTGCTGACTGACATGTCATTAGGCCAGTGCCAATAGCAGATATTGATCCAGCAGCCAGTCAATATAAGTTTGCAAGGACCCAGGCTGGCTGATGGAGTTGGGAGCTGTGCTGTGGAAGAGGAAACTGTCTGGCAGTGAGCACAGCACCCCTCAGCTGGGCTGGAAGGCAGTGGGAAGCGCCTAAACCCTGGGGTACCTGATGCTGATGTGCTGGCAGGGTTGGCGGTGACAACGTGGTCATAGTGGTGCCACGTGTCCCCATCTCCTTACATCAGTGGGGTTCTCTGAATGTCATGAGATGGTCTGGTTGGAGTGGATGGAGGCTGTCTTTGCTGGGATTCACTTCCACATGCAGTGAAAGATCTTGGGTGTAATGGGCTTGGGTTTTTAGCCATCTGCAGGGCTCCTCTTTCCCCCTCTGTAAGTACCTCAGCTTCCCATCTTGCAGGAGAAAGAAACATCTGCAAAATGGAAAAAAAACCCAAGAAATCCTGTCAAGAGAATTCTGCTTTTCCCTCTGCCTTAATGCCAGACAAAGAAATAGGAGAAATATGTTCCTTGCCCTTTGCTCTCTAATAATTGCATCTTCAAGGAAAAAAAGAGAAAGGGGAAGGAGAGATGACTATGTGATACTCTCCATGAAGAGCACATCTGCAAGTAGTTTTCTCACTCACAAAATGCCCAGTCCAGATTAGACTTGTTTACATGGGAAGGTTGTCAGGGAGTGATGGAAGGTGTGAGTTTAAATCCCAAAGTGATAACCCTGACCAGTGAGAGGGAACAGGGGTGCCCACAAGACATTGCTCAGTAACAGTTACACTGCAGCAGCAGTCAGACTCAAATTGTCCTCTGCTGTTTCCCCATGTTTAACCAACTCAGTGTTATATACAGAAAACAGATTAGACTCTGATTCAATGCATTATTTCAGCTCTCCTATCCAGTTTTGTCTTTTTATTGAGTTCATTGTAGGATTTAGGGTTCTGAAAAGGAGTTAGGAGGCTAAAGCTGGGCTTCTTTGCTCCCAGCTGTGACAGGAGCCCCAGAGGAGCTGTGACCATGGTCACAATCCTTCTGAGGCCACACAGATCAATACTTCACTCTGCAACAGGCTGATCTTACAAGGCCAAGCAGCAACAGATCATGGCTGAAACCCACCATAAATTCATAAACAAAGTTGCCTTTCTGGTTTATTGATTGAAATGATTTTATATATGGAAGGAGCATTTTCCTCACTTGGATACTATTGCAGAAATCGTTCTGAATCTGTCTGCTCTGCAACATGCTAAAGCATCTGCTGTTTGGTTACAGCAAAGAAAACAGAAAATACTGAGTGAGAAAGCAGCAAAAATAAGCGATCGATTCCAATTCCAGAGTCTCATTTAAAATCAGTGGAAAAGCTCCCCACTTCCAAAGGAGCACAGTGCCCTTCTTCAGCATCCCTTTCCAAGCAGACAAACAGAGCCCAGCAGACAGCAGAGACAACAGCTGAACCTGCAGCCACAGGAAATCCATGAGCTGTTTTCCCCCGGGATATCAAAAGGTGGAGGCATCTCTGGGCAGGAGGTGCTCAGGCCTGAGTGACTGAAAGAACAAAAAAACTCAGGAAACTGAACTGCTCTCAGATAATGCTCTTGTAGTTGGTGGAAAATTGTACAATTTTGCCAAGAGAGGAGAAGGTTTTGGCATTTCTTCTGGAAATCTGACTCCATAGCTCAGCCCACATTTGGCTGAAGGCGTAATCACACTGTTAAAGAATCCATCAGGCCAGCTGAGTGATCTGACTGATCCTTCCTTGCAGAGTAGGTGTCAGTAGATGTCAGTGCCTTTAATCAATCTGAGATCGAAGTCTCAGGGGATGAGACCAGGACTTCATGTAGCACTGTACATCCATTGTGCACTGCCCTGAACATCTCAGGGCAGCATGCTCTGGGCCCTTGATCTTGAGCTGAAACCCTGAGCATACCTATGTGCATTCTTTCTGTGCCTGTTTTGTTTTTGTTTTTGTTTTTTTAATGAACTGCCTCAGTTTTGGCAAGAGGCCAGCACAGTGACCTCTCTCTGCTGTCAGCCATGGGTTTTAGTCTCTCAGTTGTAAATAGTTAGCAGTGACAGAGGGATTTCCAGTTAATTGGGGAAATGAGGGCAGTGTTATTATCCTGTGTTACACCGGGGGAGATGGAGACATGAAGAGTGATTTGTGCAGGACTTCCCACTTGGCTGAAGGTCAGGCCAGCAGGATAATCCATCCCTGTGAATCCCAGCCTGCTGCTCTCTGAGTTTGGCACGATGCTCCAGGGATGTGACAAATGAGACTTGGATCTCTGCCCCCTTCTCTCCTCTTTCTTCTTCCATCCTGACATGTTCTAAATGAAACCAGGATGACTTCAGATCCATACTCAGTATGAAGAGGATGGGTCAAACTCTCAATCACTTTCTTCTTAATATTCATGTTTTTTCACAAATGCAGATCAGCCTAATTGGCTGCCAGCATGCACAGATGTCTCTCTGCAAGAGTACTCAGGTGCTGTGAGAATTGATTGTGAACATGAAATGGAACCAGATTAAAATTTGACGTACAGTAATCAATTTCTAAACAGTAGGACAAGCAGTAAGGAGATGATGGAATTTCTGGACTTTGGAAATCAGTTATTTGCTACTGTTGTGCTCTTCTGAAGGGTGTATTCCTCATTACATGTCCTGATTTTTCTTTAGATGAGCAACTTGGGGGGACAAAGATCTTTATTAAGTCATCATAAAAGAATTAACCTCTTCCTTGCACATAAAATGCTACTAAATAACCCTTAAAAGGGCTTTTTCAGCATCATGGAAATAATTCTCATTTGCTTGAAGCAACATCACTTTGTTACTTGGATTGGAAATCTGCACATCTTTTGCAGGTCAATTCAATAGTTGCTGAGGAAGAATATATGTGAATACAGTTTCTCCAAAGCAAAATTAAAATGTGCTTGGTAGGAAGCTTTTGCTGTAGCATGTTACTGTGTCTGTGAAGTGAGGATCAATGGAAATTTGCAGAAAGGCTATTATTTACTGTTTCTTTCAAGCAGCTGGAAGACTAACCTGCAGAAATCTTCTTTTCCTCCAAAATCCAGCATGAAAGACTGTTTAGTGAGACATCCCTATCCTGGAGATTAACTAATTGCTCAGCAGTCAGTCATTTTCACTGCACAGCCAAGGACAGAGATTCCTTTCTCACACGCAGATGGAGCAGTGGTTTAACACAAAACACTTCCTGGGACAGGAGGATTAAGGGGAATTTACTGGAGAGCAATTAAAAGAGTTGTTAGAGCAGTTTGTTTTTGAGGCTGAATTTCACATCAAAGTGAAGCTATCTGAGGAGTGTACAGAGAAGAAGAACAATAAAGCCATCATTTCAAACCATCTACTCTGCATCCTTGGAGTGCAGATTAATAAAGTGAGCTAAGAGTTTATGGAGATTTGCAGGAGTGAATATGGGGATGCAGCCTAAAGGCTTGTGTGGGGTCATTTCCTATTAATCCATTTCTGTCTAGTCTTTCATAGTTTGACTTTTTAAATTTACTTTTTAATTAATGTAAACAAAAAAGGGAGATTTTTTAATATAATGTAAGTTTTATGGTTTTTTAAAAACATAATATCTGAAAAATAAGATTTAAAAGCATTTTGGCATTAGGTATTAGTAATATCTTGGGAGCTTTCTGGAAAAGAAAATCTGAAAAATAAGATTTAAAAGCTTTTTAACATCAAGTATTAATAGTGAGTCTAGTTCTCTGGGACCTGCCTAGATTTTAAAAACACGTTCATTTTGGAGCAAATCTTTTCACCAAGGGTTATACATTAGGAGTTGGGTTTGACTGGCCTAGTTTTCAGAATATCAGAAAAGAGGGTCCCAGATATGCCCTGTTTTGATAACTGAAGGCTCCTAGAGAGCGCCAGTCCTCAAAGACTGAGGGATGAAGATCCCAGAGCCCCCTGAGCCCATCAGAGCCATGGCCTGGGAAGGGTTTGCTGGGTTTGGCAGTGCCAGCAGTGGGAGTGATCCAAGGGGAGTGATCCAAAAGGGACTGATCCCAGCAGGATCTGTCCTACAACACCAAAAGGCTGGGTATGCAGAACAGACACATCTCAGGTGGTCTCCAGTTTCCCAGGGGCTGTGGGCAGGGCATCCCCATTCCCCTGCTGGAAGGTTTTCTTGGGAAGTGTAGTGAGAATAAGGAGGAAGGGGTGGGTTTCCTTTCCCTGCTGGTGGTTTGTCACAGACATCTTTTATGGAAAATCCTTTCTTTAGGGTTTTTCCTCCTGAGAAACTGAGAGGCCTCAGGAACAAAATGTAAACATTGATTATCTGTTGCTGTGGAATGCAACAGGTAGATTTGTGATTGGCCCATGTTGGTTGTTCCTAATTAATGGCCAATCACAGTCAGCTGGCTCGGACAGAGAGCCAAGCCACAAACCTTTGTTATCACTCTTTGCTATTCTATTCTTAGCTAGCCTTCTGATGAAATCCTTTCTTCTATTCTTTTAGTATAGTTTTAATGTAATATATATCATAAAATAATAAATCAGCCTTCTGAAACATGGAGTCAGATCCTCGTCTCTTCCCTCAACCTGAGACTCTGTGAACACGGTCACAGTGGTTCATCCAGGAAATTGGAGACCACCTGAGATGTGTCTGTTCTATCCACCTAAGCTTTTGCACTGCAAAGCTCATCCCACTCCAGGTGTTGTGGGACAGATCCTGCTGGGATCACTCCCACCCCTGGCACTGCCAAACTCAGCAAACCCTTCCCAGGCCATTGCTCTAATGGGCTCTGAGGGGTCTGGGATGCTCCATCTGATTTTCCACAAGCTTTCAATGAGAGCCACCAGTCTGGCAGGGTCTCCTGGGCAGTCATGGCTTGTCCTCCCTCTGCAGCTTTTGGAAGAATAAAGTTTGTCTGTAAGGACTGGCTGGGCCCTGAGGCTGTGGGGAATTCATCCCAGCCAGGAATTGGCAATACCCCAACACCCTGAGGTGGAAATAAAACCAGCATCAGATGAAGGGTGCAAAACACACACACATACGCAGAGAAAAAGCCTCCATACAGGAGACTTTTTTACACCCTCTGCTCCAAACCCTGACATTTTCACTGCCAGAGGTGGGGATTTGACTCCTCCATCCCACCATCCATGGAGGGTGTCTGCTCAGAGGCGACAGGCACGGAGCTGGCTGTGCAGACACCAGAGACAAGCAGGCAGCTCAGGGTACAGCTTGTCTGACCTGCTTTAACATCCAGCTGCAGGTGAAAGAAATGACTCACACCTTCCAAGTGCCTTTGTCTTCCTCCCTCCGCTGTGCTCCTGGAGGGTGAGTTCAGATGCCGACAGAGGCTTTGTAGGTGAACCCTGTTCCGAGTGTCTGTGCTCTGGAAATTGGGTGTATTTTATGGGGCAGGAAATGTATTTATGTATTTATGTATTATGTATTTTCAGGAGCAGGAAATAGCACACACGTCTGCACTGGAGTATCCTGTGTCTCTCTAAATCCTGGATCTGACATAAATCTGCCTTCCACATTAGCATGACAAAAATGTAAATTACTTTTGTACAGTGCACTCCAAGATGCGAAAATTAATAGTATTTTTTGCAGACATCTTTATGGAAATTTTATATTGTACAGCCTTGTAGCATTATTTCCAAAGAAAATGAGATCTGTGTTATTGCAGTATTGGGTATTGGTTATACCACTTAAAACTTTTAAAATCCATTTGCCAGCTTTGGCTAAGCTTGTGTAATTTCAGGCCAAGGAGGCAAGGGAAGGCAGCTCTCCTATTTCCAAAAACAAAAAAAAAAAAGGCTTATATAAAAGGGAGCCAAGGCCAACACACCTTGTGAGGACACTCTAACTCCCTTTTTGAATGGGAATTAGACATTCCTGGAGAAGGTGGAGCAGCCCAAATCCTTCTGGTGGGATCTGAAAGCTGGTGAAGGAGCTGCTGGGTGGGTCTAAGCCAACTGCAATCCAGCTGCCAGCTCTGAAGTGTGGTTCAAGGAAGGGTGCATTTCCCTGAAATCCTGCCTCCATCACCTGGAAAGCTCCAACTCACCTTGTCTGCTCCTTCCCCTTGCTCCATCTGCAGTGTTTTCAAGTACAGCTCTGGACCTGTGCTGCCAGGTGGGTCCAGGTTAAAAAAAGCCCTCTATTTCTTCAAATTGTTTAACCTGAGGAATTAATCAAGATCATCAACCATTAACTTGATTATCTTGATTCTAACCTTAATAATTCTGTGATTCTATTATTCTTATCTCACTGATCTCAGATGCCTTCTCAGAAGTTGCTGTATTAAATAGGAAAAATCCAGGGATCTGGACAAATACATTGGATTGTGAACAATCAGATGCAAGGGAGATGGGGCTTCTACAAGACATTGATTCAGACAAGATAATTACCCCCAAAACAAACTTTTCAGAGATGATCAGCACTGACATCAGCCTGGTCTGTGCTTTAATGAGAGTGACCTGTGGTTACTGAGTGGATGTGGATGTGGCTGTGGGGACTGAAGTGTGGTGTTTCTGCTGCAGAAATGTCCAGTGAGCTGAGTCAAACCAATTCTCCCAGGACAGGGTCTGTGACAATCTTTTCTTTTTGGTGGCTTTGTGTGGCTCTCCCTCCCTCCTTCCCTCTCTCCCTCCCAGGCAGTGCACACACACTGCATCCATCACCATGACAACTGTGCTCCCTCTGGATCCATGGCTGTCCCTTTCTGGCCATTTCTGTGGAGAGGAGCAGGCACACCTTGGGCACCACTAACAACAGCATGGGATGTTCAGGCACAGGACAG
This sequence comes from Zonotrichia albicollis, assembly GCF_047830755.1. Lineage (NCBI taxonomy): Eukaryota > Metazoa > Chordata > Aves > Passeriformes > Passerellidae > Zonotrichia > Zonotrichia albicollis. Next base: position 57,444,026 of record NC_133824.1, read on the forward strand.
GGTGATCTCTGCTCAAACAGCTGCCACTGTTTATGAACTCCCTGTAATTCTTCAAGACTTTTACCAGCTCTGTAATCCCTTCACGTACCTGCCTTGGAGTCACTTATTAAGGGATCTTTGTGCAGATCTCCTGGATGGAGCAAGGTCATGCAGGGATGATTTCCACAGTACTGCTACAAAAAAAAAGACAGCAGACAAGAGATGCATTTCAAAGCACCAGAAAAGGCCACAGCTTTACTCTTTAATTCAGTGTGTGTCTCAGCTTTGAGCTGCCTCCCTGACTCCTCATTGCTGGTGCCCTCATCTGCACTTGGCTTTGGGGCTGGTTATACAAGCTGGCGCCTCAGAGGGGCTGCGACACATCCATTGCCAGGACCTGGGGTAAGGTCCCCCTTTGGAGGGACAGAGTTCACACTCACATCAGTTACCTCTTGGTGTGGAAGGGAGGCTGAGGTTGAGATCAGATGGAGAATCTTAAAATGCTGTTTACTCCTCTGTGCCTGCCTCATAAATAACCTGAGTATTTCAATCCCCATGGCTGAATGTCAGTTAACTTCTGCTTCATCTTTGCCAGCTCAGTAATTAATGTCATCTCTGTTGCCCCTTCTTCCTAAAATAAATACACTAAGAGAAAACCAGGAACCTGGACCCATGGGACAAAATGTGTGCCACATGGAAGAGTCTTTCACAATCTCATCCATAAAGGAATTGGAGTCCTGTACTTAATGTCTGTTACATTAATGAATTTAGAACTTGGTGTGAGACAGAACTGTGGCTCTTTATTCCTTGAAATAAACTATACACACCTAATTCAGCTTTTTCTTTAAAGATTGTGACTGTTCCTGGGACATACATTTGGGCAGGCCTGTGTGTAACTTCTCTGAGAAGGGTCAGGGACAAATGAAATAGCTCATCCAGCCTAAGATTTCAAAATAACGCTCTTCCAATCTGCAGAGAAATGTCAGATCGCATGAGATGTTTTTCAGTTCTTATTTATAAAGAAAAAAAGCTGGTTAAAGTTATTAGACATTAATAGAATTAAGTTTCCATGCAAACATTTGTAAATGTAAACACATTTTAGCTATTCTGGTTTAGTTTAAACCACTGTGGAAGCAGATTAAATCCAGCCACATGAAAAATCTCCTAATATGGAAAAAATTGGTAATGAAAAACAACTATTGCTCTGTTAGTGCTAGAATTCACATCTTGTTTTTTTTTTTCTTCAGTTCTTTGTCTATGTAGGATCTTTCTTTTCTTTTACTTGTACATATTCTACTGCTCTCAAGTACTCCTGACCAAAACTGGATCCTTGCTGTGCTAGGATGCATCTTCCTTGGTTAAGGGGAAGGAAGAGAGGGAAGTTCTCCATGGGGTGAAATGATTTCCTTGGCAGAGTAGTTCAGTGGGAGAGTAAGGACCAAGACTTCAGTCTCCATCCAAAGTGCCATTATCCCACACGGTGAGTTGGGATGTGAGGGTCTGCTTGGTTATGCATTTCTGAGTGAAAAAGAAAATAAAACCGCTATGAACACCTACAAGTTACATGAGAGAGCCAAGGAGGGAGTAGGCCCAGGGCTGTGCTCCAGCCCACCTTTGCTCCTTTGGAAATAGGGCTCCACTGGGGTAGATCACTCCTGAATCCTTGACTCTCAGCAAACCCCTGCATTTCTGAGTCCCTGGGCATTTTCTGCACTAATCAGCATGTGGCAGATCTGCTTCTTCAAAGGAGCTGCCCAGAACCATCTCAGGCTGGAGCATTTTCTGTCCCAAGAGAAGAAAAGGGAAATAATTCATTGAAGATCTCTGTCAGCTTGTGTCCTGCAGGAAGCTGAGAGAACATGTTCTGAGGAGGTGACAGCAGGGCTTTGGGTGTGTGTCTTCACTGCATGGCCATAAAACTTTGCCATGGGGTAAAGCTCATGGCTGTGAGTGGTCAGTGGGTCCTTGGCCTCACACAGCAGACCAGATCCTGTATTGCATCCTGTATTTGATGGCATTTTCCACCTTGGCCACCATCCCTTTCTGCTGTTCCCAAAGTGTTTGCTCTGCTCTGAGTCACAGCAGCACTCAGGCTCAGACCCCTTTGCCACTGGGCTCAACTCATCCAAATGACGACTGGCCAAGTGGTTCTGGGGCAAAAAGCTTCACAGTAATTTCCTGACTTCTATAAGGACGTACTTCAGGAGTGTGAGGTACAGGTGGTGTCAGATTAAGAGAGGTTTTGGCTTTTCTTCTGCCAAATCCAGCAGCAGCAGTCACTGGTAATTATATTCTGTGCAGGGAGATAACCTCTTTCTGGGGAAGGTTTGAGCTGAGTCTAGAAGAGGGATAAAAGAACCAAGATTGGACTGAGGGAGACAGGGAGGTGAGGGTAATTTTCAGTGAAGTGCAAGCTTTGGGAGAGGAATCAAAAACTGCTGCTGTGGTCTTTGTTGCTGTCATTCTGGTTATTGTAAACATGCAGTAGGACAGGAGTTGTCAGAGTTCCTCCTGCCTTTCCCAATGGCACATCCAGTGCCACACTGGCCAGGGAAGCACTGTGGGCCTGTGCCAGGCTGCTGGAGCTGCCTCCCTTCCAACATCCTCCCCTTCCAGCATCCTCCACTGCCTCTGGACAGCCCAGCCAGGCACAGGCTGCATTCAGGGAGCAGGGGGCTCGAGCTGTGAAACAGATTCATGGCCAGAAAGCAGGGGAATCATGGAAACATAGAATGGTTTGGGTTGGAAGGGACTTTAAAGATCATACTGCCATGGGCAGGGACATCTTCCACTATCCCAGGTTGCTCCAAGGCCCGTCCATCCTGGCCTGGAACACTGCCAGGGATAAGGCCGCTCTGGGCAATCTGTGCCAGGGCCTCACCGCCTCACAGTAAATAACTTCCACCTAGCATCCAGTCTAAACCTAGTCTCATTCCCCCTTTTCCTGTCCCCACACAACCTTGTAAAGCATTAGGTGGAGGATGTTTCCCCCACTGAAGATGTTTTCAGGACTCAGCACAAGGCAGAGCAGCACAGCCAAATGGGGACACCATGAGAGGAACCAGCCATGTCCCCTGAGACACTCCTTGGGGACACATCCTTGGGGACACATCCCTGCAGCTGCCTGCTTTCACTGCTGCATCTTCTGCCAGAGGTGCTGTGCTGCCCTCTGGGGCAAGAGAGGCACAAACAAAACAACAAAACATCACACACCACCCACCTTCCATATGTGCCTTTAGAGAGCGTGGCTTCAATTAAATGTGATCACTCAATTTTGAATCAAGAGCAGTTTCTCTTGCCCTTATTTGCTCTTGAGAGTGGCCAGAGAAAGAGAGAGAGAGAGAGAGAGAAAGAGAGTAAAGCTCCATGAGGGGAGCTGCTAATGAAGGGGAGCCTCCAAATGAGGGAATGTGTCACTGCATCTAGGTTAGAGTAGTCACATTAAAGTAACTTCCATGGTTGTCCCTTGGTTTTGTTTATATTTTTTAACTGGGCTTCTAATAAGCAAGTTAACCAAATTATTCTAAGCAGCTGTGTCTATCAGCAGCAGGCAAGGAGAGATCTACTGCATTTGAAAGCTCTCTAATGAAGCTTTGAAGTCCAGCTCATCCCAGATTCATGCAGTGAAGATCTGTACCCATCATGGCACTTCTCTGCTGACTTCTGAAGATGTGAGACTTGAAAGTAAATAGATTCTCAAATATGGATACTCAAGTTGATATTTCAAAAGCCTACAGCTGACTGACACAGGGTTTTGTTTGTGTATTTCAAGGGCTTTGTTTTCCTTTTCTTACCACACTATCCCTTCACAGTCCATATTTGTATTTAATCACAGGCTGCTTTTCACAGTGTTGTCAAACAGAGAACCAGTTTCCCAGATTCCCAGTCCCACATTCAAGAAAACTGGATGAACCTAAAAATAAAAAAAAAATCATATGAGTAACATGCAGAAAATCAACAAAAAGATTTTTCTCTGTAGATCCTCCCTCAGCTTGAGACTCAAATTCCTTTTTCTGTAGCAGCCTGAGAGATACTGCTGGGTGAAATAACTCAGCATTAAATGGCATGATGAGAGGTTGGATATTGCTGGGATTTAGAGCCACACACAGCCCTGTTACTCTGCTTCTCCGTGGTGCTGCCAGTTCACCTACACATATTAGACATACTAATTCTGCAGTAAACACTCGTATAATGTGTGAAGCCACACTTGTGACCCACGAGGAACCTAATTGCACCCTCCAACACTCCTAAAAACCCTAACCCTAACAGCAAAACCAAAAAGTATTGAGCAAGCTGGGATTTTGCAGCCTCTGGAAGGGTGTGTACATTGCTGTGTAGTCCCTGCTGAATTACTGTTTCCTTTTGATCTGTACTAAAGATAGTGACAGAGCAGGTATGAGTGTGAGTAATGGCATCACAGTATTTGGGTTCTTTGTCAAGGGCTTTCTTCTCTTTGTTCCGTTTCTTTCCTTCTGTTGGTGTTTGGATATTTTTAGTTCTTCAAGTAGTAGTATCTTCTGCATCAAGAAAAAAGGTGAAACCCACCTTTAATGTATCCTGTTAAGAAAGTGTCTGTGTGTATGTGTAAGTATGTGACAGTGTTCACAGGGGTCCCAGGATGAGGATCTGACTCCATGTTTCAGAAGGCTTGATTTATTATTTTATTTTATATATTTTATTAAAACTATACTGAAAGAATAGAAGAAAAGATTTCATCAGAAGGCTGGCTAAGAGTAGAAAAAGAAGGAATGATAACAAAGGCTTGTATCTCAGACAGAGTCCGAGCCAGCTGTGATTGGCCATTAATTAGAAACAACCAACATGGGCCAATCACAGATGCACCTGTTGCATTCCACAGCAACAGATAATCAATGTTTACATTTTGTTCCTGAGGCCTCTCAGCTTCTCAGGAGGAAAAATCCTAAGGAAAGGATTTTTCAGAAAATATGTCTGTGACATAAGTACCCTATCTATAGTGGTTAACCTTGAGGTTGCTGTGTCTTGATCAGCTCCATTTGAAATCACTACAAAAAATTAAGATGGAAGGGAAGATCAGAATTAAGAATAAAGAGAGAAATGGCTGTTCTCAAGACTTATTACCCATCTCAAATTAATATTTTCATGCGGTGTCCTTTGGGTCCTGACTCTGTCGTGGATTTATCCCCCCACAGATCATCTTCAGGAAGATCAGCGACGTCAAGAAGGAGGAAGAGGAGCGCCTGCGCCAGAAGAACGAGGTGACCCTGAGCATCCCCGTGGACCACCCCGTGCGGAAGCTCTTCCAGAAATTCAAACAGCAGAAGGAGATGCGCAACCAGGGCTCCAGCCATGCCGACCCCGAGCGGAACCAGCTGCAGGTGGAGAGCAGGAGCGTGCAGAACGGGGCCTCCATCACGGGCACCAGCGTGGTCACCGTGTCCCAGATCACGCCCATCCAGACCACCCTGGCCTACATGAAAAGCAGCGAGGCCGTGAAGCAGAACAACCGCGACGTGATGGAGCTGAAGCCAAATGGGAACGGAGAGCAGAAATGCCTCAAGGTGAACAGCCCCATGAGGATGAAGAACGGGAACGGGAAGGGCTGGCTCCGGCTGAAGAACACCATGGGCGCCCACGAGGAGAAGAAGGAGGACTGGAACAACGTCACAAAGGCCGAGTCCATGGGGTTGCTGTCCGATGACCCCAAGTCCAATGACTCGGAGAACGGTGTAAATAAAAACCCACTGAGGAAAACAGACTCTTGTGACAGTGGGATCACAAAAAGTGACCTTCGCTTGGATAAAGCTGGTGAGACTCGCAGCCCCCTGGAGCACAGCCCCATCCAGGCGGATGCTAGGTGTCCTTTCTACCCCATTCCTGAGCAGGCCTTACAAACCACGCTGCAGGAAGTCAAGCACGAACTCAAAGAAGATATCCAGCTGCTAAGCAGCAGGATGGCTGCCCTTGAGAAGCAGGTGGCAGAAATTTTAAAAATATTGTCTGAAAAGAACGTATCCCAGCTCTCTTCCCCCAAGTCTCATTTATCACCCCAGTCCCCTCCCCAGATATCCTGTCAGGATATTTTTAGTGTTTCGAGGCCTGCATCACCCGAATCTGAAAAAGATGAAATCCACTTTTAGCATATACCTATGTGTATATATGTATACAGTATATATGCAGAGGTGTATATATACCTTTATACATATATATATATAAATGTGTGTGTATACGGTAAATATATATACATATATATTTTCACTTGCATCCAATATGACTTGAACACACCAAGGATTTTGATATGTAAATATTGCATGTCCAGCTGGATTCTGGCCTGCCAAAGAAAGCAATTATTAACATAGATATTGCTTGTATAATATGCAGTTGACTGCATGCACACTTTACATTTATTTATAATCTCTATTATGTAATAAAAGAATGACTTTTGTTTAACAAAGGCAATGTACTATTTAAAGAATCAGGGTCTAACCTGCCAATATTGCCATGACAGTTTTGATCTCAGGCTGGGTGAATTGAGCTTTTATTTCCTCACTGTCTTTTCTGCCGAGTTAAACAGTAGATTAATATGACGTGAAGGACACGTTCAGACTCCTGTTAGTATTGTTTGTTTCCTGGTATCATTCCATGACTATACTGTATATTTGGTGATGAATTCCCCTACTCCTCCTAAAGGGAGGGCTCAGCTCAGTGGGCAGGGAAGGGCACCGTGCCTGGTGCTAGGGTGGAACACTGGAATTTATTTGTGTGGGTATTGTGCATGCACAGCCTTTTATTTCAAGTATCCTCCTGCTCTTTTAACATCGTAAGTAAGAAATAATAATAATAATAATAATAATAACAATGGTGATTTATGTAACAAAATGAAACTAACAGAAACTCAGTTGCACTCCCTGAGTGTTTGGGGGTAACTTATTTCTTGAAAGCCTCCTTTTACTGATGTCATTTTTACTGAACTGTTAGAGTAACATTATGTAAATTCTCTTTGCAGCACTCAGTGGTGGTGTCCGGTTCTGTCAGTATCTTCATTAGCATGTCCCATTTTTGTGGGGTTGAGGTTGCTCTCCCCCTGTCCCCCCTATTGCCCCTGGCGGAAAGAATTTGCACGAGGTCTGAGCAAGGGAGAGAACACTCACAGTTCAGCTTCTTGGGAACAACGGGAGCAGATTTGAAAGCCTGAAGTTAAAAGGCTGCAGTAAATCCCCCTCCACTCTCTTCCATGAGGTCATTTATCAGTCTGCAGCTGCTTTTAGAAAAAGAGACAATAATTGGTCAGGGTGTAGTTCTGTGTAGTCCAAGGTGCTTGGATGATGCTGGGAGGGTGGTGGGTGTTCTGGGGGATGGAGCCCTGCCTGGAGTGCTCCTGCCTGGGGCTCCTGCAGGTTTCAGTGCATGGAGGGGCCACGTTTCAGGAGCAAGTTTGCAGTGCCCACAGGTCCCACACACACTGAGTCCCTCAGGCTGGTGTCAGAGGTTCTGTCCCTTCTCTTAGCTGCCTCCCATCAGCATCTGCCAGCCTTGGGCTGTGCTCAGACCCCCTCTCCACTCCTGGGCTGGAGCTGCTGGCTTTGCAGGGCTGCAACAGAGCGGGCTTTGCACTGGATCTTGTTTGGTCTCCTGTTTGGAGCTGGACTTCGGGACTCTGCCCCTGAGTGTGGTGAGGGTTTTTGCCTCTCCATTTGCACTGGTTTGAATCCAGGTACACAAGATGCCTAGCAGAAATTGCCATTGCAGCTTCAGAGGTGTTACCTGGTATAGTTTGAGGCCAACCCAGCAGAGGACAGTGGCCCCTTCAGAGAAGGATTCCCCCTGGCTCTGGCTTAAATGACCTCTTGTATCAAGATCCTGTTTTCAAAAGTGCCTGGAGTAAAACATGGATGTACCACAAGGCATCACTATGATTCAGGTATATCAAATACAAGGGTATAATTAGTGAGCATTCTAAACACCAGTATTAGATCCATTTTTTAACATTAGAAAACTAGACTTCACATCCTGAAAAACTAACAAAACCCCTAAACCCAAACAAACCATCATTTGCAGTAGTGGCAATTAGGAATCAACATCTTAGGGAGAACATATCTTTGACTGTGAAATGCAAACCCATAGAGCTCCAAAAGTCATTGCTTCTGTTGTGTTAACTCATGGAGGCTTTTGGGGAGATGACAGTTTTTTCTGTCCTGTTTTTGCCTCTTTCTTAGAGAAATTAGAGAAAAAAAAAAAGGGGGGGGGGGGGGGGAAGAACAAAAAGCCACAGTAGGGCACAGCCCTCCCCAAAGCCTGGTGGTCAGGCCAAACGCTCATTCTCATTTTAGTTCTCAGCAGCTGCAGTTGCCTCTGTTAGAATTTTCAGCTGTATTTTGCAGCTGCTGTTCTGACACAAGTGCAAATCCATGACTCTGCAGCCGTGGTTTGGACTGCAAGAACAACCTGCACCTGCAAAACAACAGGACTTCCCATTCCTGTGAAAATTCCCACCATGGGACTCTGAAAGAATGGGGTGTTGTGGGCTTAGGGAGTTACAGGAGTCTGCACAGACCTTGTGGGTACAGTTCAAGTGCCAAGATGTCAAGTGTTGAATGTTCTTGCCTGACTTGGTCTGGTGGTGTAGACAGACACACAGCCACTGCCCAGGGCTGCCTGGTGAATAGCTGAGCCATCAGCCTCAGTCTGGGGGCCAGGCTTTGTTAAAATTCCTGGAATGCATGAACCTGCCATGAAGTGATGCTGTAAAAGAGACAGCAGGATAATGGGGATTGGCTTTGTTAGAAAGCTTTAGCCTTAATTCCTCTGCCTTTGTGACAGACTGCTTTTCTTTCTCTATGACTGATATTAATTCTAGGTAGAACTGCATGGCATGCAAAGGGATCTCTGTTTAGGTTTATCTTGCAAGTCAGGTGTAACTTTGTGCCACTTTACAATGAGAGAATGTGTTAACAGGATTCGTCTGACCTTGAAAATCATTTGGGCAGGCCCAGAATGTCTATTACAGTTCAAGTGCAGCTTGAGTGGTTCAAATGTGTAGTGAGTGGCTAAATAGTGTAAAATACCAAGTCCATGGAACAAATACAGTGTCTCCAGGTCTATTTCTAGTGCTGCTTTGACTCTGATATCCCAGCACTGTCCATTGCCAGTTCAGTGGAACCAGCTTGTACCTTGCACAAAGCAGTGGAGTGTGTGATGGACACCCTGTGGATGGGCTGTCCCAGGCTCTGTGTTCTGGGGGAGGCCCAGTTTGTGGGGTTGGCAATGACTGGTGCAATTCTGAAGGACTTTGCCTCCAAAATCAGTGTTTGGGAGCATTACCTGTTGCTTCATGGAGTCGTCAGCAGTTCGTCTCCCACGGGATTGTCATTGTCCCCTCGTGGAGATGTCATTGTGCATGATGTGATGAGTGACTGGGGCTTTCCTTCTCTGTTCAAAAGCATGATTCACAGTCCTGTAGTTCAGGCTGGACTGAAAGCAACCACCTGTAGTCATTAAGTGCAATAAGGACACCAAGGTGTCACTTCCACCCAGGCCAGTGCTCAAGCAGTGACACACCATGGGGAGGGAGCTCTTGGCTGCATGCTTTCCTTTCCTTTCCTGTAAGAGCTCAAAACCTGTACAGATGTTCCTGCCAGATGCTGGGAACAGCATCCTTAGCACCTACCCTGTGCTTTGTGTGTCCAAAGCATTTTACCTGCACACCAGTGGATTTTATCTTTCTGGACTCTGGAATAGAAATAAATTGTGTACAGAAAATGTGTACAGAAAAGTAAACACTTCCCAAAGCAAATGAACTAGAGTACTTTTAATAGCTTTTTTGGTGTAATGTTGCATATAAGAGATAGAACAGCACTTCAGGATTATTACTGAAAAAAAAAAAAAAACTGTTGTAGTGAGGATTCAGTTCTTCTGAGTTTGTATTTATAATTTTTTTTTCCTGTCCTTGCCAGGGCACGGGGGTTAGAGCAGAGCTGATTCTGGAAGTGACAAGCTTAAGCTTTGTCCATTTTTCTTCTCTGTGTTCTGTAGAAGTAGCACAACTGTAGGGGCTTGATGCTGCACCAGAGTTTGGGCTCATTGCCAGACTCAAGTTCAGTCTTCATTTAGCACCACATGGAGAGTAACCCTGTTGCACAGGTGTGAAGGCTGAATCTGATAATCAGACCAGACTTTAATATGTATTTTGGATCCCAGGACAGTTTCAGAGGACTGGAAGCTGCAGAAATAATGCTGTACTCTTTGCAAAGCCAAGAGCAGTTGCCCTGGAAGTAACTGAGACCATTCCACATCATTGCCTGGGTCAGAAAACAGATGTTGTGCTCATGAAATAGCTTAGAGGGTTTTAGGGGAAAAAGATGTCCTGAACTGGAGGGAAAAACAAAAAAATAATCCAAAGTTTTAATAGGAATTTGGGAGTGAGGACATAGAAGGATATATTGTGAGAAATTTCTGCTTTTTTTACTTGGATTTTGAGCATTTAGAAAACTCAAGCCTGTCTTTTTGGATGTCAAAATTGGACAGATTGTCTTTTAAAATAAATACTTTTTTCCCTAAGAGAGGTGGTGTCAAAGTGATACCTGATTTATTTTTTTAAAAAAAGGTTTTCAAATACAATTTTCCTGCAGAGGAGGGTTTGAATGGGTTTTGTTAACATTGCTCTTAATAGGCTGTAGGAGGAAAAGTTTGATCCATCTAGATTTCCACATCTGGGAATATTTTTTATGACTCTCCCCTAATTTTTTTGGTGCAAGAAGATAACACAATCTCTACATGTTTTATTTGGTTTAATATGCTATGGTGCATTTTCAAATGTAATATGTTCTTAAAGCAAAGTGCTGAAGGGAGCTAGAACTGACAAAAAGTCCACATTTCTTCTGGCAGAGAAGCAGTGAATGTTCTTACTGACATAAAGAATATTGTGCAAAGATCAGTGCTGTGCTATCTAACAAATGACAAACAAACTAAAATCATCCTTACTGAGGGTGCATTTAGCCAGGCAGAAAATTGACCTTGTAGTGCACAGTGGGACAAGAAGGCACATATTGATTTTGTACACTCAAATAGCAGAAGCATTTAAAAAGGGCTTGACCAGGCCGTGCTGAGTAAATTGTATTTATTTCTTATATTATGCTAATCAGCCCCCTGATGCATGGCACGTGGAACGAGGGATCTGAGGCAGTATTCTCACAAACCTTTTATCTGTTTTCTATGAAGCAGATATGTTCTTTTCTTTGTTGTTTTCTTCTTGGAGATGCAAGCTTGTTTGGCCCACAATCTGAGACTACTGGTGTGCACCAACTCTGTGTCTGGCTGCCTGCCATGAATACATCAATTAGCCTTAATTAAAAGCCCTATAAAAAGGATTTTGTGCTAGGTTGGGCTCAGCCCTCTCTGCTCCAGGACAGGATGAGGCTGGCAGAATTATTTCCCCTGTGGGACAAGGAAAGTCCATTAAAGGATATTCAAAAATATGCTGTTAGGGGAAAATGTGGGCTTCAGGAGAGCCAAAGCTCTTCCAGTATCCCAAAATCCTGTTGGAAAGGGGAATATAGTATCTAAATTATGTAGCATCAGTGTATGGACTCTCTATTTGCAGCTGGCCCTGCAATGAACAGAGGGGGTTGGACCAAGTGATTTCCAGAAAGTCACAAGTTCTGTTTTATCATTTGGTGATTCTGTAGATTTTAATAGCACAAACAGGAGGTAAAATTTGAAGGTTTTTAGTTATGTCCTATTTTTTTCTGATTTTCAGTTTAAATACCATGCGGAGGAGCGTGTTGCCAATTTTCCAGATAATAGCTGTGAGAGCCAATACTCATCAAACAGACAGCAGAGAAATCTGGCATATTCTAAACTATGGCATAGAAATAAATTAAGCATTTAGTCAGGCATCAGCTAAAATCCACACTTGGTGCCAAACACTGAGAATAATGTCTCGGTGACTATGCAGTTTCTGGAAGCAGTGGGCTGATATGGATACATCAACAACACCCACACCCTCTTCCAGCCTCTTCCCCAGTCCAGTGAAAGGTGATTACATGTCTGAAAATGCCATCAAAATATCCATAGCATGTGAGCTGGTTTTCAGTGCTGCTCTGGCCGACCTGCACATCCAAGGCTGTAGGAAATTTGCAGGTTTCTCGTTAGTGGCTGGATCTGGAGGTGATTTTCATCCCTCTGGATTTTCATCCCTCTGACTCAGTCTGCTCCTCTCACAATGTGTGCACACCATTGATGAAAAGGCCTGGGCTTGTCCAAAGGGACTGGGCACATCCATGGGGTCTGCCCAAGCCCCATTCCCAGGATTATTCCCTGCTTGTCAAGGCACATTCAAAGGTTTACACTGGCTCCGTTATTAGATGTTTTCCCAGACTCTGTAATGTCCTCAGTCTCTATGATGGCTCATGGGGTTGCTCACAAAATCCTTCCCAATCTGTGGCTTAGCAACAAGTCTCCAAATTAAACAGGAATAACAGGGTGAGCCACTCTCAGGGCATTATTTTATTAAACAAACCTTCATCTTATTTTATTTTATTTTATTTTATTTTATTTTATTTTATTTTATTTTATTTTATTTTATTTTATTTTATTTTATTTTATTTTATTTTATTTTATTTTATTTTGTTTTGTGGTCCTTTTGTACACTCTTGAGCAGCACAGTGTTCCACAGAATGGCAGGGACTGGGGTGTTTGTGGGTTTTAATGAGCCACTTTGAGAAGGGCAACTGGAGTGAGACACCAGCTTCTGCCATGTGTGTGACCATTCCTACTCCAGTTACACTTTGGGTGAACTTCAGCCCCAGCAGCAATTTGAACCAGTGCCATTTAGGGATAGTAACATTTCTCTGTATTTCCTCAGGCTCTGCTCAGCTTCTCCCCGTGTCCAATGCCAAGACATGTGGGCACTTTCCTGTTCTGGACTTGTTTTCAGTAGAGTTTCCTGACATGTTCCACCTCTTTTCTCTGTCACCACTTTTATTTCCTAGAAATGAGAAAAAAAAAAAAAAGAAAACAAAAAGCACTTTCTGACTAATCATTGGGAATTCAATTGCATCCAAGGCTGCTGCCAGGACCATTAGTTGGAGGTCACAGTTCAGTTTGTAAATTGGGCGTCTTATCTGAGCTCTCATGGAAAAAGGCATTTTTTTTTCTAAAGGAAAACAAAATTTCTGCTCTGCTTCTAATTAGTCCTCTGTTGTCCCTGCAGGATTAATTACTGCCTTCTTCACTCTAATCATCAAATGCTATTTGGCAACAGCTTCATTTTTTTTTTATATTTCATTTTATTTTAGGTATAATTAGGAGTCCTGGCATTACAAACAATCTCAGTCAGGTTGTACCTTAAAATTTCAGAGCTGAAATATCACCTCAACCAGTTGTTTATATTCAGCTTTTTGAATACCAGCAACCCCACTGCACTCAGTGCATGTTCAGAGCTCATCCCTTTGAGGTCATCAGTGTGTGAGTGTGAACATCTTTCTCCTGAAATCAATTCCAGAAAGGGTTTTATTCTGCAGGATCCCCCCACAATGGGACTTTTAGAAAAGAACTATGGGTGCAAGGATGCAATGGCATCTCCCAGCCCTTCCTGCTGCCTGTTGATGGTCTGTAGGTTCCCAGAAAAATCTCTTTTCTGTTTAAAGGAAGGGCTGAGGGCCACCAACTGCCTAATTCTATCAAGTGGTAAATTGAATTTATTGGGTGAGAGAGGCAGTAGCCAGCAATAAGGCAGGATTTGGGTTTTAAAAATCTGCCTGGTGGGAATTGGGCAAGCTACCAGAAAGACAATAAAGGATCTATCTGGCAATGCATGCCAAAGGAATGCTAAACTTGTGAGCAGGAGAATTTATTGATACCAGTGGAAAAGCTCATTAGCATTGAAGTGTGAAGCAGGTCTGTAAATGTTCCTTTCAGCTGTCCCAATAAAATCCCTGCACTCAGACAAGGGGAGCTGAGGCTCATTTCTGTGGAGGGCACAACTGGCTAACGAGCTTTCCCAGAAAACTTGCACACAAACCATGTTTTCTCCAATGTAGTAGTTGGCACTATTTCCCTTCCATGGGCACATCTCACAGCTGACCTCAGTGTCAGCCTCCCCCTGCCCCTGTTTCACAGGGGTTCAGAGATGCTCCTAAAGCTGGAAATGCTGCAGCATTTCTCCTAGGGCAGCTTTGTTCCCCCCTTCCTTGTTGGTTGTTGATTTTTTGTCCTTTAAGAGATTCTGCAGCCCTGTAAGGGATGTGGGGCAGCTTGTGGGGCTGCAAGCAGAGGGAAAGGTTCACCATATCTTGTCTGCAAAACATGCCAGCCATAAAAATACTCCTGCTAACAGTTTAAAGCTCCAATGCCTTATCAGCACAGTTTATGTAACAAAATCCCATTAGTCCTGCCAACCACCCTCACATGAATTAGGACATGATATGCTTCATAAACCTTACATACCCATTGACTGTTCTGCTGCACAGAGACTTCCCTGCCTGGGCTTTCATGTGCAGGTGTAGCTGAGTATCTTGAGTTAATTTTTGTGCTTTGAAAGCTACATAATATGAAGCAGGATATTTTCCACAATGAAATGAAGTGTTACCTTCCTTATTTGTTTGTTTATATCTTTTTCTCGCCTCTTCCTTCCTCCTATGTTTTCTTGCCTAGATCATTAGCCTAGCAAACTGTAGAAATGGGGAGATTGATTAAGTGATGTTGCATCAGCAGATTTAATGAGGTAATGATCTGTTTTGCTGTTTGTGTTCAGGAGAAATAATATGCTAATAAGAATTGTAGCAAGGGCAGATTTTTTAATGTCCTGCTTAAATACCAGCCAGTGACTGAGTGGTTCAGTAAAGTGGTCTCAGCAGATCTTCTAAATTGTGTTCTCTGTTTTGGAGGTAAATATTTTCAAGCTTTGAGCATCTTGTGTAAATATTCCTTCTAAGGTCAGTGGAAGTCTCTCCATTAATTTCTCTAGCACAGTTTGTGCAGAGGGACCAGGACACTGAGTCCCAGCGTGGGCTGAGCTTTCTCAAAACTGAGAACTGTGGGTACTAGAATTTTAATTTCAGGCCCTTGTCTAATGCAAATGGGTCCAAGATTTCATGCCCTACTAAATGCTGCATGCTGCATGCAGAAATGTAGAGGATGTCTTTGAAGATTGGGACAGCAAGGTGGATTGCCATAAAAATCAGCTGACCCGATCAGGGAAAGGGCACTTTTTAATTAACACATTTTGGAATCCAAAAGACACATTCTTGGTGTCTGAACTGTCAGTAATTTCCATCCAAAGTAACTGCTCAAAATTCACGGCTGTCTGGAATATCCTTGCACAAGCCAGATATGTACATAAGCTGTGCAAACTCCCTCTGGGGAGAAGCACAGCTAAAAATAAAGCTATTATTGCCACCACAGAGAGAGATGATGACAAAGACAAGGGGCTGAGCACCAGGTGAGGCTGTGAGGCTGAATCCTGCCATGCAGCCCTCCAGCTGAGCATTGCTGATCCAGCTGTGGGCAGATGTGCTCAACTTTTGGGTCCTGTTCGTGTCCACACCTAGAGCAGAGCAGGGAAGGGAAGGGGCAGCTTGTGGGGGGTTCCTCAGGTGTATCCCCACCCTAGACCAGGCTTTGAAGGATGAAATCATGGCTCTGGGAGGGACACATGGGTTTTAGGCTTCCTCCCCTGCCTCCCCCATCCCTTTGATATGCTTATGAGTTCCCACACATTTAGGCAACTAGTCATCCTAGGCTCCTAAATGCAGAAAAATCTAGGGAATTTATACTGGGAAGAAAGAGGGACAAGGGGTGGGCACGATCTGTGCACCCTCAGCTTTGCAGAAGTATCCTGGTAGGAGCATGTTCACAGAATAATCACAATTAGTGGCAGGGGGAGATTATTTTTTAATGAATTGTCATCGCAGGGGACCTCATTACAGTCAAAACATTGCACTGTTTTTCTAGGTTTTTTTCCTTAGGCTTCCCCCCCTTACCCAAAATGACAATAAAACTAAACTGAGCAGGAGCTGCTGTACAAACCTGCAGAGATGTTTAACCTAAAAACCAGCCTGCCCTCACAAGGTACCCATGGGGCTGTGCTGAGCACCCCAACTTGGCATAACCTGCCTTCTATTTATTCTATTTATTTATTTTTTCTGCTGAAATTGTAATGTGCATTTTTTTCCTTCCCTTGTATCACCTGCTCAGCACTCCCCACTCCACATTTGTGGCACATTTGTGCTGTGGTGTCTCTCTCCACCCTCCAGCACCTAACAGGGACTAATCCCTGGATCCCTGGCTTGTGGGAATCTTTCTATGAACATTAGCAGGACTTTGAAAGCATGGTGAGCTTTAAATCCTCTTTTATTTTTATTTATTTTATTTTACCCTGAGGTCCTTACTTTCTGTGTTCAAGTTTCAAGGTGTCCCATTAGCTGAAAAAGCACCAGCTGGTATAATTGTGTTTGTGCCACCCTCATGGAGAACTTGGGCAAAACAAGTGGTTTTAAAAGCTCACGTTGGAAAACCTGATCTACAGAGTGACTGCTGCTTTTGAATGTATGTGATTCACAGACACGGGACTGTGGGGAGGAAAAGTATTTTGAGAAAACTCTTTTTTTTGCAAGGAAGAAATTGGGGGAAAGGGTTATTGCTGGGGTGATGTGTTTTTTGTTACTACTTGCTGCTCTTTGTACACTAGCCAATGCAAATGACATTCATGTTCCCAACAATATTTTTGAACAGCCCAGCTATCTTTTTTGCTGTTGTTAATATACTGAGGATTTGTGAGGATTTTAAATGCCTCTGCCTTTCAGGATTATTTCTACAAAAGCAATTGAGAACTGTGTTTTGACAGCAGGAAGCTTATAAAAACCTAGAGGAGAAAAAAATAAAATAAAATAAAGCGTTTGAAAGCAAACAACTATGAAAGGAATGCGTCTCTGCTACCATATCTGAAACCTGCAAAGCAATCAGGAATTGCAGCAAGGAAGGACCATCTTTCTGCTGGAAATCACACATCAGTTTGTGCAGAGTGGATGCTCCCTTGGCCACCTGTGTGCTGCCCAGGAGGGAGCTGGGGATGCTTTTGTTGGTTGTGACTCTCCTGTCACCCCTGGACGTTGCTGTGTGCTCGGGGAAATTGGTTTATCTGTAGGAAGCTTCTTGTTGCACTTTTCTGTTTGCTAAAATTCAACAACTAGGAAAATTGTGGGTCACTTTAAAGCATTGGCAGACAACTGTTTCTAACCCAAAGGAAAATGGGTTTTAGCACAATGAACTGTACTTCTTCAGGGAGGATCAATGTTGATTTTTTTTTTTCCACACGTCTTTATTTACATGTGGCTATATTTTCATTGATACAGAATAAAAAGTGCATTTTATTGACCTTGAGTGTTTGTGTCCTTACTTTTCTTGAGCACCATAAGAGCCATAGCTCTTGTTTTCCTGACCAAAGCAGAGCACAATTTGTTGAGATTAATGAGCAAAACATAATCTTATTTTTAGGTGGTTTGGGGATGAGGGAGATACATAAATCTCTTGTTACAATGGAGCTTCTCTACAGGACAATAGGAACAGTTCTTGACCCTCCTCCTTGTTAGCCTGAAGACAACAGGAAATAAATCAAGCTGAGCTGGTCACAGATACCTCATCCATAAAATTTCTGTAGCCTCCAATTCCCTCTCCCAAGCAAATCAGGCTGAAGAGGGAATACTTTATCTAAGTAGAAAATAAGTGTTTTCTTAAAACCTTTTGTTCATAAAATGTTCCATTTTATTTGCTGCTGTAACCTTGCTTCAAAAAAATTACACTTCAGATACAAAATGAAGATTTTGAAGGACAGTGGGATAGAGGCAGAAGTGTTTCACTTGGAAATTTAAATAATTTCTAAGACATGGCTCCCTTTGCTTCTTGCATCATTAGCTTGGTTACAAATGCATTCCCAAAAGAACTGCCTGTGCCAAGGTACAAGAGATTTTTTGACATAAACACACACAACATTGCTGACCTGTTCTTGAAACCACCATTGCTCTTGGGCTCCAGTGCAGAAACCAAAGCATGTGGAAATTGGTGGAGTTTTTTCTATTCCCTTGCAAGTGGCTTTGACCAGACCTTACAGGTTTTGTCCCAGCCAGGAATGGTGTCTGGATGTGGAGTAATCACAGGTGTGAGAGACAGAGTGGCATTAATTCAATTTGAGGATAAAGCACCCAAATCTAGTTGTCCACAGATAAGTTTTGCCATCTGTAGGGACAGGTGCAGGAAACTTCTTCAATTTATGGTGTAAAATATTCATTGGGGAGCTTTTAATTTTTTTTACTCTCTGAGTCTCCTCTCAGCATCCTCAGCTGGGGTGAGGAGACCCTGGGCTCAGCACTGGAGGGAGAACAGGCTAAAGCCTTCAAACCCTGGTAGAACAGGCCATAATTTCCACTGCTGAAGAAAACAGGGACTGCTCCTGCTGCTTGTCCTTTGTAATTGTGGTTGGCTTTTGCCAGACTGGGAGCTGGCAGCATCAGCACAGCAGCTTCTTCCAAGTGGGCATTTGGGAGAGTGTCAAGGCCGTACATCCCAGCCCTGGGAGCCTTGCTGGAAAGGGAACTGTCAGGATGGGGCATGAGGGTATGAGGCAAAAATGGATTTATTTGCAGGAGCTGATTTGGCAGACAGCCCTGGTTTGGGGGGTCTTGCAGCTGTGCCTGAGCAAGCTGGCAATTCCTGTCATTATCCATGGGATGAGCCCTCACCAGATGCCAGACTCCTTCCACAACCCCAGACAGGGTTTGGATTGTAATCTGCTCTCCAAAATGCATGATCAGCCACAAAAATTGCTGAGGCCCTGAGGCACCCATTTTGCTTTGCAGAACTGCTTTGCCTGTGCTCATAACCTCTGCCTAAACAGGCCCTGTGGAGCCAGGGAAACAAGTTAATATATGCACATCTCAATCCCTTTAGGAGAGCATCATCCAACACACCAGGATGAAGATTTATTCTCCCTGGCTGATGCTGCTCCTGGTTTAGGATCCAGATATAAACAACATGTGTAAGCCAGCACAGGGCAGGGGCACAGGGCAGAGACAGAGGCTTAGCTCAGTCCAGCTCCCTCCTCACATCAGAGCACCCTTTACAGGCACCTTTCTTACAGAAGATTTTTCCTAATTCTCCACAGTGATGTTGCACTGGCTGGGCTGGATGGGGCTTGGAGCAGCCTGGCATGGTGAGAGGTGTCCCTGCCCATGGCAGGAGCTGGAACTGAATGAGATTTAAGGTCCCTTCCAGCCCAAACCATTCTGTGATTCTGTGATTCTGTTATTTGACAGAGAATGAGGCTAAAACGATCATCTTACACATCTGATTAAATGAAGTAATGAAGATGGACCAAGCAAGTTCTTCAGCACTGAAAATTCTCTGTCTGCATAGAAATAAAACAGCTGCTCATTTCAGGGCACAAATTGAGCCGGGCATTGAAAGCCACCTGAACCTTTGCAATGCGCAACTCAGAAATGGATAAAGAGAGGTGTGCCACTGGTGTCAGCTATTTTTCTAGACACTTTGAGACCTTCTCCTGGTCAATAATTTCCATCTAGCCAGGTCTGTCTGAGTAAAGCCTCTTGCTCACTTGGTTGCACTAAAGGAAATGTATAAATCATTACTTTCAAGCATGAGCAGGCTGGTCCAGCAAGCCTGAGAGGGATGTTTGTGTGTGGGCAGCAGGGGGCAGAGGCACTGAGGTGACATTCCCAAAGAGCAGCAAAGCTGTCCCAGGGAGGATTCCTTCCCAAGTGCTGCTGCAGGGATTACTGCTGCTCAACACCTCCTTCAGCAAGAGCTGTCTGTGGTGCTCACAGAGGGGAGCACATGAGGAGGAAAAGTGATCAGGCAGCAGGAGGAGTGGCTCTGAGTGCTCTGACCTGGGAAGGTGCTGGCTCTGAACATCATCAAGGCTGGCAGCACATCAGCAGGCACTCAGGAAACATTGCTGGAGCAGAGCTGGAGTGTGCCCTGCCAGGAACTGCTGCTGATTGGCAGGAAGATGGACTGACCAATTTAATGAACCTTCCATCCCTCCCCAGGTAATCCTGTGGCATTTTCTCCAGGAAAGTAACATGGTTCCAAATAAATCTGATTGCAGTGGAGCAGGCTGTCATCAGCCCCTGCGGAGAGCAGAAGGGTGTGATCCATCCCAGTGAGAGCAGGTGAGACTGCTGCTCCAAAGGTACCCAAAGGGCAGAAGGTGCTGAGTCTGCCTACTAATAATTAGCAGAGAATTAAGAAAGATAGGATGAGGAAATAGATTGAATCAATTTATTTCCTGCTAGGTAAATAAATAATGGGAAAGAAAAGAACTGAGATGAGAAATAGATGGACAGAGAGAAATGAGGGACTAATCAGTCTTGCAATCTACTTATAGGATTATAGATCAGTGATACAGACACTACTCAAAGAAAAGCACAACTCTGTGTGAGATCTGGGACTGCAGAGCAGACTCTATTCAACATGGGAGAATTTGGGCATATTTATCTGTTTTTCATATATATATATGTGTGTGTGTGTTGTGATGTTCACTCCAGAGCTTGGCAGTAGCCTGCAGGTGAGGCAGGAGGTACCAGTGGGAAGAGCTGCAGGAGCTGGATGGATGCAGCTCTGCTCCCTGCCTGTTCTCAGGTTTATTCCAGCCATTAGGAAGCATCAGAGTGAGGAGCTAGGCAGTGCAGACATGGGAAAGCAGATATTTCATTTAACAAGAGAAAATCCAAATCTGTGCTCATGCAGCACATGAACATTCAGAAGTCAAATAAAGGATTCAACACCAATGACAAAGTTTTGTTTGTTGAGATGTAAAGGAAGGAGGCAAGAGGATTGGAGAAGCACAATTCTGTCCCTGATGATTTCCCTCTTCTCCAGTTTCTTATATTCTTCCATTCAGGTGCCATAAATTAAGAGCTTCCATCAGGAGTGTAGAAAATATTCACTTGAAATAATTTTCCAAAGAAGCAGAAGAGTGAAGAATGACACCCTGATTCCATGGGTGGCCGGAAGTCAAGGAGTCTGAGAGTGTCCACAGCCTTTCAGAAGTAGCTGAGCCTGTTATATTCCAAACTTTCTCACAAGGGTTCTGCTTTATGCTTGGGACTTCCTTCTGCAGCAGAAGTTTTCAGATGGGAAAAGCCCTGGATCAATGGGTATAAGGAGACTCTGAATCCCATTTGAAGCTCACAATCTGATAGCACAAATTGTATTGCTTATCTAAAATGCCCCCATCACCGTTATCTGCTATTTACATTAACAGGGCCAGGAACAGCACAGATTTCCTGCAGTGAACAGATCACTCACCCTAAAGATTAAAGAATGCTACCTCAGCCTTTCACAGTGTAATTTTTTAATTGTCTATGCAGCCAGCTTTTCTTAATGAAAAATGAAATGTGCCAAACCACAGCTTCTAAGCCATGAGCAGACTTCTGCATCCCTGTGAGAGAGGAGGCCTGACTCAATGTAGACTCATTTCTAATAAACCTAGAGTATCAACAGGTTGGTCAGCTTTGTCCTGGGAGTATAGGAAAGTGCAGTGACGTCACAGAAGACTTAGTTTTCCTTCAGTAAGGTGATGCCTCTTTCCATCTCCCTTTTCTCTTCTCTTTATTTCCTTTTCTCTCTCTCTCATTTTTTTTTTTTGCTTCTTCTTTAGCTTTCTTTTCCTCTTGTCCTTTTCTTTATCCTTTTGAGCTCCATGCAGAAATGCAGACATTTGTTCAGGCCAGCCTGACCTGCAGCATCCAGCTAGGCTTTTTATTCTGTCCAGATGACTTTCTAGCTGTACCAGGGAAAGGAAAAAGAATGGAAGAGATCCAAGACATCAATTGTGACAGCAACTGTATGCTGGCAGTCTAGCACACTCTATATTTCTAGATAAGCTTGCTTGAAACAAAGACAACTAAAGAAAACAAACAAACAAAAAGCCCCCAACCTCTCAGAACTTGGCAGAACTAACCCCTCACCATATGATATTTGCTAATGAACTGCATGCAGTGAAAAATGTGTGAGAATCCTTTCCGTGCCTTTTTGGGGAGGGTGATAAATTAATTTGAGTAATGTAATAAGCGAGTCTGAAAATGGGTTGTGGTGGGTGGCTGCTTGCCCCCCCTCTGCTAAATCATGCCATAAATGTTTCCCTCAGCAGATGCAGACGCACATAATTTCTTTCGGGATTTTATAACCATGACAACCAGTTTTAAAGGAACGTTTTCAGTTTCCACAGTTTAAATTAGAAGTGTATCCAAAAAAGAGGGTTGTAAAATGAGCAGAAGTCAGCTACTATTGCCACATCATCCTCAGAACAATGGGGTGTTGCATTTTTGCTTTTGGTTTTACATACAAATATGATAACACGTAAAATAAACCTTCTGTGCCCCCTTTTACTTTAAAAATATTTCTTAAAGAAAATTTTATTCCCATGCTAAAATGCCTTAATTTTAAAGATAGTGAAATTAAATCTTTCCCATTTAACTCATGTTAGATTTAATGATACTGTAATTTATAATGAGTAAAGCATGTTGACATTTAATGCATATGCCTTCTTTGAAGTTACATCCTTTTAGTAGAGATGAATTTTGATGAGTTTTACCAAAGGGGTTGAAAGAGTTTAGGCAAGCTAAAAATAACTCAGGAGCAAGCTTAATCTGGGTTAGACAATGTTCCTTTTATTTTACATTGAAATCTCATTAGCAGCAAGGTGCAGAGAACCTTTCAGGGCTTTCAAATTCTTTAAAAATCGATGCCAAGCCTTTGGGCTGGAGTCACAGAGAGGACACTACCCAAGCCCAACATGCTGCCAGTGCTGCTGTGCTGGTCACCTGCTGAACTGGGGTTTCACCCCAAAAGGCTCTGCTGCGCTCCCATTTCTGTTTAAGGCCATGTCCAGCTCCACCCAGGGCTCTTCAGCCCTGACCTACTCACCTGGAGCCCAGCAGGGCTCATTAACACAGGCACTGCCCATTTGGGCACCTGAAGGCCCAGGGTAATAGGCAAAAGACTTGTGCAACACCTAAAGAAAGAGAGGAGAAGATGATCCTGTCCCAGAATTTCCCTAAGCAAAACTTTTTCTCAAAATGAAACATTTAGATAGGTCAGATGAGACATGCTGCATGAGCATCTCTTCCTCTCTCGTTTTAAATTAGGCCTCACAGAGAGGCAGGTGCATGCTTTTGCATGGATAAATTCCATCTTTCTTGAAGGCTCTGATCCCACTGTGACCAGCAGATAACTACAAACTTTTGGTCGTAGGGTCCCTAGAGTTCAGCAGTGCTCCCAGTCTCTGATTACAGCACCCTGGCTACTGCCCTTGTGCTTTTGCTCCATATTTTGGCTACAAGAGCTTTTATTACTCAGATTATCAATTTGAAACTCTGCTGGGCTCATTGGGGTTTATACAGGGTGCTCAGTAGAGCTTTCTCAGTGCTGCTGCTTGGTATCTCTTCCCTTTGCATGTTTCACATGATTAGCCCCTGGTTTGGCATTTGCAGCTCCTATTTCTAACCCATCTTGAAGTGGTTTGCATAAAGTCTCTGTGGAGTTTGTTTGCCATGTTGCCAGAACCCTGTGCCAGCCTATGTGGGTGGTGCAGCCCTTCCTCTTCTCCCAGGGCAGGGTAAAACTCACCTACAAGGTCCTGGGCAATCCCAGGGTTCATTTACCACGTGGCACATAGAAAATCTGCTTTCCAAACAGGCAGCACACAACATCAGCTGATCCTTTCTACATAAATCAGCATTACTCTGGCACTACTAAGAGGTGCAGGTTGCTCTGTGCTCAGCTGCAGCAAACAGCAAATTCTTCTCCCCCTTGTGACTGGGGATCCACCAAAGGAAGATGAGCTTATTGGGTTGTTTACTACAAAACGACTGAGGACTCAATACTTGTGTAACTTCTCCTTAGAGATGACTAAGGTGTCTTGGTAATTCCTCTTGGTAATTCAGGTAATTCCTCCTTGGAAGTCTCCAGCCTTATCCTGAGAAAGCAATTTCAGCCCACATTGCAGCCCAGCTTTTCAGGCTGAGGTTCTCCATCACCAGAGGATCTTCTTCTGCACACCCAGTTGCACACTGTGAAATTCACATTTTCTGGAAAAATCTCTTCACACAGGATTTTTCTCCTGGGAAGCTGAGAACCCCAGAGAAAACAAAAACAATTCTTATCTCATTTGCTTCTCCTGTGTTTTGCTCATGTGGAGTGTGTTTGGAGATTGTTTACCCACAGGTGATTTTTTCATTGGGTTCTGCTGTGAGTTGTTTTGACTCTTTGGCCAATCAGGGCCCAGCTGTGTTGGGACTCTGGAAAGAGTCACAAGTTGTCATTATTAGCTTTTTAGCATTCTGTAAGTATCCTTTCTGTATTCTTTAGTTTAGTATAGTATAGTATTCTTTAATATAATATAGTATAATAAAATAATAAATTAGCCTTCAGAGAACATGGAGTCAGATGCATCATTCCTTCCTTGGTCTGGGGGGAATGCAAATACAGTAGCACACCCCTGCTGGCTCTGCTAATTGATGGACCACTCCAGCTGCCTGCCCAGCTGGGCACAGCTCCTGGGAGCACATTTCCCTTCCTGCAGAATCACCTCAGTGATGAGAGTGATCACCTCACCCTGTCCTGAGAGTATTCAGACCTGTGCCTTGATTCCTCAGGCTTGCACTTGTGTGTTCCATTTAAGCCCTGGTGTCAAGCCAAAACAAGCTGCTGGTACAGGGCTACAACAATCAGCTCATGTTTCCTTTATCTAATCACATCTTTTCATGCTGAGCAATAAAACCCCAAATAAATGAAGCAAAGTCTTGGCTTCAGAGACGCCTGGCAGACAATTGTAACTAGGAACTCATTATCAGGAGAGCAGCACACCAGGCACAAGCAGGTAGCACAGAGGTATCCAGAGGAGAGGTGGGGTTTAATCTAGCACAAGGTCTGCTTAGGCTGAGCATTACAGAAAGTAATAATCTTGGGTTTTTATTACTATTTTTATGGAAAATTTCTTGATACATGGCAGCTGTACAAGCATTAGACCCTACAGCTCTATGAGCACACCAGAGCCATCATTTACAGGTTTTCAAGGTAAATGAATGCTCCCCAACCCTTGGGAATAACATGCAAACATCAGAAGGAATTATGACCTCAAACTGCTGTGTGCATCACCTGGACCTCTGAGGGGAACCAGGCTCATGGATTTGGGCTGTGCAGTGCTCACCATACTGGTTAACATGGATTGACACTAAACTTGGTGCTCTGAAACACCTTTGATTTCTTTCCTGTTTAAACATAAATATAATCTAACTGTGATATGGAGAGAGACTCTGCACAACCAAATTTCAGAGTGATACAGGTTTTTTATCAGGCTCCAGCTGAATTTTCAGTTCACTGCTGAGCCCTCACTGCTCCCCTGCCCTGCTGTACCCTCTCAGCTCTGCTGGAGCTGTGCTCTGGGTACAGCATCAGACCTGCAGCACGCTTGGCAAAGCCAGGAGCAGCAGCCACTCCACTGGAAGCAGAACTGAGCACAGCAAAGGTAAACAGCCCCATTTCCCTTCCCTTTTAGCAGCAGATCAGTGATGCAGTGTCTCTAATTAGCACTCACAGCTGGCCATTGCTGAGTGCAGGGAGATGTTCAGTGCCCTGCAGGTATTTTGCCATCCTCCCCTTCCACTGCTGGTTGCTTTCAATGCTCCTGCTCCTGACTGCTGTTAGTTGAGCTGCAGAGCCAGCTGTTACACTCTGGATGAGGTCAGGGGATTTTTGTTACCTGAGTGAACAAAGGAGTGGGCAGAACACAGAGAATCTTTCACAGACACATCAAACCTTTGCCATGTCAGGAATTAAAACAGGTTTGGGTTAGGGGACAATGTAATTTCCTTCTCCCTGTAGATGTGGTCTAGTAAGACCAGACCCCCTAGATATGGTCTAATAAGAAAATGCTGGGTGTGATTTTC
This sequence comes from Zonotrichia albicollis, assembly GCF_047830755.1. Classification (NCBI taxonomy): domain Eukaryota; kingdom Metazoa; phylum Chordata; class Aves; order Passeriformes; family Passerellidae; genus Zonotrichia; species Zonotrichia albicollis. The sequence continues at coordinate 57,469,948 of NC_133824.1, forward strand.
AAGCAGAAGTAAATATTTATGAAAATTTACCATTTAGAACAGGGCTCAGTCTGTGAGAGAAAAGCAGCAACATGATTTCAGTTCAAATCAAAATGTACAATACACACTTCTATATAAAAATATGTGCTATACATATGAATATATACCTGTGTGCTTCCATTTTTCCATGTGCATGCAAATAAAATTATTGAAGGCTGTCCTGGTTTAGGGCAAATTTGGGAGAAAGCCTCCAAAGGGGGCTCCAGAAAGCAAACCCACATGGCCCTTACCCCCCAACCAGTTCGGGAAGGATTCCTCAGAGAGGAGTGGAAAGAACCTGTTTATTTACCCAGCACACAGAATGAACAATACTGGGTGACACCACTCTGTCACTGCTCTGAAAAAGGTGACAAATTCAGAAAGTCCCTCTGGGGGTGCTCGCTCTGTTCTCAGTCCCTCCGGCGCTGGGGCAGCTGCTGCCCAGAGTAGGCCCCGCTGGGCCACAAGGTGCAAACTCTCGGGGTTTGCCAGGGCCCAGCCCGGAGCAGCCTCGAGTTGGTCCTGGAGAAACAGTCCAGGGAAAGATTTGGACTGTTTAGCTAAACCAGTTAATGAGCAGAAGCAAAAAGCAGGAGCAAAGCGGAAGCAAGAGCAAGAGCAAAGCCAAAAGCAAAAGCAGCACCATGTACTGCCCTGTCTGTGTGTCCTGCCAGCCATGGAGGAGCAGCTGATAACAAAACCAAACAAAACTTTCACTCTTCAGAGCCAGTCTTGAAGGCACAGAATATAATATCCAGCATAAACAGGACCACACAAATGGGGATACAAGCATCATAATGTCACCCTAGGACAAAGGCATGGACTGAAGAGAGAAGGAAAAAGTAGAGGAAGATGGCAAGTTTTCACCCTCTGGAACAAAGCCTCTAAACTCCATGTTTAGAATAATTGCTGAGAAGATAACAGTGTAAAGCAGTAATGTTCCCACAGTCTTTCTCCCCTAGCTAGTGCTGCTCCCTCCTTTTGGGCCTCTGCAAAATAAATTAAGCTTAAGGAAATGCTTCCCAGCCTCAGTGATGCAGGACTCCTCCAGGGCTATGCTTTGCTTGGGAGGAGCAGTCTTTTCCACTAGGAGCCTGTGAAGGGCAAATGCTAAAGGCAGCCAAGCCCACTGCAGTGCTGGGGTCTGCAGTGCCACAGGAGGGGATTTTTCACAGCTTTTCACAGAGCTGGGGCTGGCTGTAGGAGTGAAAGGCTGGCCTTGTCCCTAGTTACTCACAAAGAGCACCAATGTTTTCACTAAGCAATATTACACAAAAATATCATTCAATTCTGTGAATGGTGGTGCTCAGAAAGACAAGAACTCTTAAAAGAACAAAAATTCTGCAGGTTGGGTTTTATTTTTTGGGAATCATCCTTTCAAATCAGCTATGACACACCTAGCAAACCTGTAAGGCTTGATAGGGCTGAGTGGAATATTAGACTCTCTTCCCAAGGCTCTTATCTTAATTTTATCACAGCTCTCAGGAAATTAAATGCATTTTATACCATTCCTTCATTTGTGATATACCTGACCTTGGTCTAGATTTAGTTTTTTCCTGCTGGCTCAAATTGGGCACTGATAATCCCTCCTTTCTGCTGTGGCTGAATCTGAAATACCTGAATTAATGAAGTCCCTTGTTTCTCTATCACATGATCTAGGCTGCCAAAATATTTACTTTCTCCCTGAGTGATGTACAAAAGACTGAAAATGTAAATTGTCTACGTGCTCCTTCAAGCTCTACTTTACATATAAACTACTAACCTTGCTGCCTTCTACTGTCCCAGCTGTACACTGCAATACACAAAGAATGCTCAAATTCTGTCAAATTTAACCACAAGTATAAATATAATCCTGGGAATGATGGGCTTTAGACCCACTTAAACTGCAAAAAATCAGCTTAACCAAACTATCTGCTTATACTGTATCTTTGGGCTAAGTCTCTCAAATATATAGCTCCCAGCTCACAGGATAAACCCAATGATATATTAGGAACTCGAATGAAACCATAAAGATTAGGGATAGCTAAGACTTTAAAGTCCTTCCAACATTAATTTGAAAGTGGAACCTTTCCCTAATGGGAGAGGAGAGATGAAAACCTAATAAAAATACTTGTACTTTATGCCTCATCTAATGAATGATCCCATAACAAATGTTAATAGTTAAATAAGGCAAAAACCATTAAAGTGCTGTTGCTCAGGCCCTGCTGTCAGCTGGAATAACTCCACATCTTCAATGGAGTGAAAGCCAGCTCAGGAACAGCAGAAGATCTGGTCCACTGTGTTTCTAAGGAGGCAGAGAAGCATCTCAGCAGAAAAACTTTCCTTCACATTTTCTCCATACTTCTGAACATACAGGTGGCTGGAGCAACTTTCCACTTTTCAACTTGCAGGCTGGTGAAAGGAGAGGAATCCTCACCTGTTTGGTGCCACAGCCAAAGCCAAGCAGCAGCCAAGGTACTCTGGCGCTCAGGTATCTGCGTTTCTGCAAGCCAGCTGTGTGCTCCAGCTACCAATAAATCTGTATTTAAGAACACAAATAGTGTTTCTTCCACGCCAGTCTGTAGGAAATACACTTGGGGTAAGATAATTATGTGCAAATAAAGAATTTATTGGGATCAACTCAAGGAGGTGCCTTGTATTTAGTACAAAATACACACAAAAGGAATTTTATCTCTTGATGCTTCACTTTGGTCAGGGGAAAATCTCCACAAATTGCCTAGAATGCTAGAGCAAGCTGCACAGGCAGGTGATTTCAGGTTCATTCCTGGTGGCTTTCAAGAAAGACAAAATCACATCTGACTGCTAAATCAGACTATAGATCTCCAGGGTGATTCCTGCAACAGATGTGTCATTCTTACCCACCTTTCTCTGCTGGCAAAACCTTCATTCTCCCAGATAAATGGAACTTTTGTGATATATCTCAAAGTTCTGGCAAAGCACAGGTGTCTTTGAGCCCCTGAGGAAAACTTTTGATCAGAAATTTGTTTTCTTTGTGGCAATCTGTTTTTGTCCTTTGCGTCCCCTGAGTATTGAAAATAGAGAAAAGTACTTCAAATATTAACATTAAAAAAAATTAACTGATAGTAGGGTATCTTCTGCTTTCACTACAGGAACTTTGTCTCATTTGAAAGAGGAGTTCCAGCTAGGGAGCCAAAAATTATTATGGGTAGGAATCCCAACAGACCTTTGCTTGTGTTAATCGAAATGGAGAATGGGCCACAGGCTCAGCCAGTTCAGCATCTCAGAGTCAGCGAAAATATTGTGATTTACAACAGCTGAGATGTGTAAATAATTAAGCTGAGAGACTAAGTTTCTCCTTACTAGCCTGGCAAGGTTCTATGGAGATGTTTAACCACACTAACACAGTGACTATGATTTTAGTGCAAACCACAAATGAAACATCTTCTGTGCACATCCTCTAGCTCAGACTGATTGTAGAGGTGCTAATTATATTAGTGTTGCAGGAACTGCAGTAATTCACTTCTAAAATCCATTTAATTTCTTTTTAATTACTCATGTTTACCAATTCCTTTCGATTCAGAAAAGGCTCAAAATTGCAGTTAGCAAAGGAGGCTTGAAGTGGAATGATTAAGAGCATCTGGCATATACATAATTATACCAGGCAATTTATTCCACCATTACCATTTCACTATAGCCATGGTAATGAGCTGGGGCTGGATTCTATCACTTTTCTGAACATTTCCAAGTACCTTACTACACAGACAGCTTCACTGATATGACTGGCAATAATTAAAGGGTATAACAGCAAACCCTGGGAGAAACAATGGTAGATTCTTTCTCTTGCTAAGTAAAAATGCCAGCCCCACATGTGTGGTCAGCTTTGTCCATCAACAGATTCAAGCAAGTTTGAGTTTATCTGAAAAAACGTTACCTGATTGTAACTAAATGTAGCTTAAGAAAATAATGAATCAATACTAAAGTCATGTTGATTTTTTCTGCAAGGGTTTTGTCTTTGGAAGAAAACAAAAGGAAAAAGTCAGGCTATCTCACACCCTAGTGTGAGAAAGGATCTTTGAAGGATCTTTTCAAGGATCTTTGAAGTTTGACATTTCATTCTTGCTTTAAAATGTTACATGAACATAGGGGACACGTTAATTAAAGAATTTTACTTTCAAACCATGTTCAACCTAATCTTCTGTCATGGGACACTTAAAAGATTTACCTTTCTTGAAATTTGTGCAAGGCCAAATTTCCAAAGCAACTCAAAGAAGGACTTAGATTTTCATAGATATATTTCTGCCTCAGTAAGTGTTTCATTATGTAAATGATGAGGCTGGTTGATCAGAGTGACTCCTTGTGGCCAAGGATCTCTTAATTTTACTCCCTGACTACCATTTTTTGGATCTCTTTGCACTTTGCAACCTCTGACCAGCACAGCTCAGACCATCTCCTGGGAAGTGCCATGAGCCACAGGGTCACCAACAGCTCCTATTTCCCGTGGCCCTGGAGTAACATGGAAGAAAACATTCCTGAAAGTATTCCAGGAGGATTTGGCCAGTGTCAGGAGTTGTGATAACCCAGGAGAAAACATCTTCTGAGAGAATTGCAGGATGAATTGACCAGTGCCAGGAGTAACCTTAGGACCCAGATGCCTGCAGAGATCCTGACTCCTTCTGTACAAATTCTTAACAGAGAAAAATGAGCAAAAAATAAACCAGTGGAATCTAGGTTCCTTCCTCTGCAGCATTTCACAGGAAAAATCTTACCATCCCATTAATTTAGCATCTCAATAGTCCAATTTGAAAATTCTGCATTATGGATTTCCATGAGACATGTAATGGAAAAATCCAGCCCTACTGTGCAGTCAGAACAGCTCCAGCTGCAGTGAGCCAGGGCTGAGTAATTAAATTTGAGAGGGATATTATTTGAGAGCTTGGAAGTTTTGAAGTGCTCAGACTGTTGTCACCACCAGAGCTCACCACTGTGGCCAGCTGGGGAAGGGACAGCTCAGCCCAGCTCCCCCTGCACTGCTCACCTCACCTCTGTGCACCAGCAAGGGCTTGGAGGAGATGGGCTTGTACAGCCTCACAAAATTGTCTTCTCACCACAAAACTAATTACAAAAAGAGTGCTGATCCAGGCCACAGCCACTCAGCTTTATTTTTAAGGTAAGCAATATTGTCCAGGACCATTTCCTCATGCCATTTCTTCAAGTTCTTAGCCCAAGATCTTCTTTTGCACTCTCCTGTTCTTATCATTCATTTGTTATTGGCTCCTAGCTGCCATGTGGAACTGATTTCCTTTTTCATTTAGGCAGTCTGTCAATTCTGCCACAAAATTGACCCTCACTTATCTTTTCTTGTGGTTTTGTGTGTCTTTTGCTCCATCTTCCTGTTTGTTCCTTTGTGCAGTTTCAATGCACCTCACTTTGGTCTATATTACTCTTGTGAATAGGAGTGACAATTTTATTGAAGATTCAGCTTTTCTTCTGTGTTCCCTGTCTGCCAAATATTGAACCAAGTTATTTCAGAGACTACTTTTCAAATCCAGGCACCAAAAATGCATATGCTTCCTCCAGACAGACTTTGTAGGATGCAGTCCAAACCTGATTTGAGTTGGCCCAGCAGCTGCCTCTACACAGTAACATTAGCATTTCCCCGCATAAACTGAGTCTTAAAAAATTCATTGAAGAATGTTTTATTCTGAAAAAACCCCAAACCCAACCAAAAAAACAAACAAAAAAAACCCTCTCACAACGTTTTTATATGAGATGCATGTTCCTACCTCAAATTTAGATTTCTTTCCATATATATCTTGCCTGGGCATACTTTCAAATTTCTGCAAGGGAATTTCTTTCATGCTCTTTCAAAGGCTGAATGGAAAAAATTTAATTTTTTTCTTCGTTTATTCTAGTGGCTGTTGTTTTCAAGTGAAATACTTTATTGACATATTTGCAAGTTTCTTGATGTGTGCAAATTTTGCATCTGTGGCCAAGACATGATTTGATTCTTCCTTACAGAGTCAAAATGACTCCTTGTGTTTTAGCTGAAATCAGGAACCCCTGATTTCAGTCTGAGATTTTCTGTTCTAAGTCTGCTCAGTGGCTGTCAGTTTTCCTGGTTAACACAAGACTGTGCACTGGTACAGATGGCACCTTAAACCTCCCTTCCTGCAAGCCATCCCTGGGTCACCAGCTCTCAACCCATTGAGACAACCAAGATAATTTCCAGGAATGTCTGATGAAGATGCTCAAGCACAGAACTGTGCCAGTTATCTTTACCATTTGGGTAAAGATATAAATATTGGGGTTTTTTTTAATATTAACATGGATGCTTCTGGCTCCAACATGAGTCCAAATTTCACACGAAGATAAGTCTCAATAGACTCATCAGTCCTCCCTATTTTCTTTGGAACTACAGTGTTGTTGTGAACAACAAAAAACAAGGAAAAAACTTTCAAAAGCTAAGGAAGGAAAAATAACTGAAGTAAGTAGCAAACATCGAAACTCAGGCCTTAGCTGATCCAAAGATTTTATTTCTATTAAGTGCTTGTTTTCCTAGGTTTCAGATAGCCTATTTCTCACCCTGTGTAAATACAAACATGCCACTGCTGTTCAGTCTATCTACTTTGCAGACAAAATGGGAATGTAAGCCCTCAACAATGGTAATTTCCATTCTTTCATCAGATTTAGACATTACCTTTATGATGTTATAAATCAGTGTTGACATCAAACATTGCTGAGGTGTGCTGCTTTTGGCTGGGTAGAGTTAATTTTCTTCACAGCAGCTGGCGTGGGGCTGTGTCTTGGATTTGTGCTGAACACAGGGTTGGTAACACAGAGATGTTTTTGTTGTTGCTCACACAAAGCCTTTTCTGCTTTTCCTACAGCCACACTGATAAAGAGGTTGGGAGTGCAGGGAGGGCTGGGAGGAGACACAGCCAGGACAGGAGACCCAAGCTGTTCCTCTCTGAGAATTCATATAAGGAGGGGTTGCTTGGGCTTTTTGTTTCTGTTTTGATTATTATAGTTTGGGTTTTCTTTTTTCTCACTTCTTTTTAGGTGAAAAAGGTTGAGGAAAAAATTTAGCGCTTTGAAACGAGAATTAAAGAGAAGAGGAAGCATATTTTCCTTTTCTGTCTTAAAATAATATTGGCAAGCCTTTCTGTTTTGTTTTGCTTTGCTTTGCTTGGTTTCAATAGAAACTGTGAGCACACTTGGATTTAGTGCAGGTGTGTTCTTTGGGGCTACAGCTCTGCTTTTCCCTGCTGCTGTGAGAATCCACCAAGCTATAAGGCTCAGTTTATTGGGTTTTTTTTTTCCTCTCATTTTGGCTGTTGCTGCTTTTGAAGGTGACATTATTCACTCAGAAAATTTGCACATTTATGATGTGTGTGATCCATGGGGCAGCACCTGTTGCAGCCAGGGGTGGTGGATATGGAGCTGGAATTTCTCTTTCATCACTGCTGAATCTCACTGTGCAGCACTCAAATGAGGGACAGAAAGAATAACATGATGAAAATGAAAAGCACACAGAACTTGAAGCCTTGGTGAGGCAGGGAAGGCAGGGAAGAAAGGGGGAGATGAGTTTGGGAGGAGGAGCCATCAAAGGGACAGAATGGAGAAAGAACAAAGACACAAGACAGGGTCTGAACTAAGGAGAAGGGTTCAAGGCAGGATTGAATTACACAAGAGGAAAAAAAAGAACAAAAAACCAGGTTGGAGGTGGAGAGCTGAAGAGCTCAGGTTTATGGATGGAAGAGCAGAAGAATCTAGCTGGGATTTCCAAGGAAAACAATGAAACTTTGGAAACTTCCATTAGAAATCTTCAGACACCCCAAAATCTGGTTATGTTACTACAGTGATAATCCCAGTTAGAGAGAGAGAGTGTACTGGGGCTCTGGAGCAGCAGTAAAAAGGATTGAAGCCACACTTGGCCCAGTGAGGAGACAAAAATTGCGTCCACTCAGGTGCTGAAAGGTCAGGAGGATTAGATGGTGGTCTGTCAGTTAAAAACCACATCACAAAATGTCTGCAGAAATGGACTTTGCATGAGTTCTTTAACCCTGGCTGTCACCTGTGAGTGCATAACTCTGGACCTATGGAACACTTTTCACTGTGTCCAGGGATGGTTTAAGGGCTTTGAAGCACTTCATGGTGGTGGTTTTCCACTGGCTGTAAGTGAGCTCAATTCCAAGCTGTGCTAAAAGTCTCACCCTTATTTTATGTAAATTTTCCTAAGGGAAGAAAGGCTCCTTAAGATGTGGAAAAGCAACAGTGTCAAAAAGACCATCCTGAGGTGGGAAACAAAGCAGAAAAGAGGAGAAAATATGTATTTTTTTTCCTTAGAAAATGCAACTTATAGCAATTTGGAACTCCAAGGGTATTTTAAATCCATTTCACACTGCACTTAAACTTGTTCCATTTAAGAATTAGCTGATAATGCCATTTTCTATCTGTCTTTTTCCTCTTAGTTGATGAATAGAGGCAAGGAAGTCTTTATCAGTAAATAATAAAGCAATTATTTTTTAACAATTTCAATTTCTCAGTTGAAATAAATAATGAAACAATTATTTTTTTCTTGAGTCCTTCACAGAAAATCAGCACATTCTGTCTCTGTGTAGCTCACAGGCTTTTACTCCTAACCACAACAAGAAGACCTTGCTTCCCTCTTTACCATTGCTAACACTTTGCAGGGATGGTAAATGCTTTAATTTCAGGAACTGATAACCTCACGTCAGCCTACAAGGTGACATGAATTGTTTGCACAGCACAGCTTTTAGTTTAAATCTCAAAATTTTCCTTGGTTAAAATACTTCTTACCTTCTTCTTCTGTGCTTTCAGGGTTCTGCCTGAAAGCACCCAAACTGCAAATGGCCAGAGAGATAAAAAAGGGACACAAACATGGGAGAGAACAGCACGTTTCAAACATGCCATGTAAAAAGTGCCATTTTTGGAGGGATGGGGTATGCAAATATCCTGTTAAATTCAGCTGACTTAGTGTTGCTGATTTAAACAATAAGCCCAAAGAAGCTCTCCAGGTTATTGATTTTTGCCATGCATTGTGTGCATTTACGTAAATCTAATTAAAACCCCGGGCCTAACCCAATTACGAGCTATTCCCTTAAAGCAAGTTTTATATTTATCTAAGCCAAGCTGTGCCAGCTGTGAGAATAACCCTGGATTTGCATATAGTTATTGTGTAACAGCTGAAGTGGTCAGGGAAATACACTTGAGGATTTTGCTTTTTTCCTAATGGATCATGTACTTGTGGATCAGGACTGGTTTTGGCTTTATCAGGTCACTGAGTTGTACATCAGATTGCTCACATCAAGTTAAAGGTAAAACTTAAAGTTTCAACTTTATGGTTAGAGGAGGGACAACAAAACACCCTCTATAAAACCTGGTACTAGTAAGTCTTCCTACAGTAGTTCCACACCGTGGTTCTGACAGTAATAGATTATGCATATTCTTTTCTACCATTGGATGAAATATAAGATTCAGGAGGAGCAAACACTGGACTGAACTTTTCTATCCAGGAGCAGAGCCAGCCCTGAACCTCCTTGTCCAGGAGCACTTTGGAGAAGTGCCCTCACTCAGGGCTCAAATCTGTGCTCTCCACTTTAGGAAGAAGAGCTGGCACAGAAGAACCCTTCCTAAGCCTGGGGAATGAGAGAAGCCTCTATAAAACCCTCTATAAAGCCCAGTATTATGCATAAGTCTTCCTACAGTAGTTCTACCCCATGATTCTGACAGTAATAAAGTATGCATAACCTTTTCTACCATTGGATTCAGGAGGAGCAAACACGGGACTGAACTTTTCTCTCCAGGAGCAGAGCCAGCCCTGAGCCCCCTTGTCCTCTCCAGGAGAAGTGCCCTCACTCAGGGCTCAAATCTGTGCTCTCCAGTTCAGGAAGAAGAGCTGGCACTGAAGAACCCTTCCTAAACCTGGGGAATAGGGGAAGGAGGATAAATCTGGTTGAACCATGTAGGAGAAGGGGCAGTGAGGCAGGAAAGCCCAGTTAGGCATATACAGAGTCACTGAGAGAAGAAGGGGAGAGGAGAAGGCAGGGAGGCAGAGCACTGGTGAGGGTGAAACAGAGCCAAAGTGATTGTGAGCAGATTCTGACTGGGACAGCACAGAGGGACAGTGGGAAGAAAGGACACAAGATTTTCTCCAGTGAATTACACACTGTTCATCACTCTCAGGCAGGAACTGATGCTGTCAGGTGAAAAGCCCAGGTAAATTCTCGCCTGTGACTCTCAGTAAATTACTTTTCCTTTCCTTTCTCCATTTCCATGCTCTTGGGGACAGCTTAGCTGATCAGCAGGTTAGAAACCATCCCAACCCAAGCAGCAATTTACCAAGCAAGATTTCAGCTCCCAAGCAAGACTTCAGCTGCTGCAGAGCAGCATGACAAGGAGCAGCCTCTCCTCGTGTGACCTTTATGTGTGGGCTTGGTACAGTGCTGGAAGCATCCCCCTGGGGCAAACGAGGTTGACTTGGCAGCTGAGCACATGTACTGCCCAACCCCAGGATTTCAAACTGCATCCCACTTCCTTCCAGTTGGAGATAAGTTTATGAGCTTGAGCAGGCAATAAAAGCTCCTCTCTGCATGCTAATGAAATGTCCAAGTCCTAATGGATTAGTAGTTTTCATATCATATTATACAAGCATTTTTTGCTGATAAAGACAGAGAAGTCACTCCTATTAGGCTTTCAGATTCTGTTAGTAAAAATACACCTCAGTGGAGCTCAGTGCCTGTGGGATGCAAACAGGACAGAAAAGGCAGTGACACGTGATGGGGGACTGCTCAAAAACTCTGCTCTCCTCCAGCTGTCCAGAACACAGTCAGGCAATGTGCAGGAAGATATTGCTGGTGGGGAGAAACCCTATGGACACTTTCCTAGAAGACCACGCACAACCCCAGTCCCTGGAGCTCTTCTGCAGCCATGTAAGATATGAAGCCCCTGGAACCATGGAAAATTCTCCCACTCCCTTCAAAGAGTCCAGGAGATTCTGGAATCTGCTCCGTGTGTCTCTTTGTGAAGCCTCTGGATGAGCAGTGACCCCAAACTCAATCCTCATCAGTAAATTTCCACCCCTAAAGAACTGCAAGCGTTATTTTGGGGTACAACATCAACCCAAATTCCTCCAGAAATCTCCTTGAGCCCTGCCTGTGCTGCTAAAGGAAACAGCCTCCGACACCAAGCAAGCACAGGTGGAAGCAGCTGGCTCACATCTCTGCTGTTTACAGCTCATCCTTTCTGTCCTGAATTTGTCTAAAGGGGGTTGTGTGTGTCGACAGCAGAGCTGAAAAGTGAATTATCAGCTAAGCAAGGTGGACAATAGATGTCCAGCACTTAAGCTGGTTCTGTACCTTTCATTCAGCAGCACAGAAATTCCCTGGGAGCCTGGCAAAGGGTGGGGATGTCACTGTGTGCTTGGACTGCACTGAAACTGTGATGCAGGAGAGGAGCACAGGGCAGTGAACCAGCACAGCCACTCCAAAACTCCATGGCAGGAGAGAATTCCTGGCTGTGGATCCCGCACCTGCAGCTCCCCATGGGTGCCCAGATGCTGCATCTCAGATCCTGAATCCCCCTTGCAGCAGTGCCTTGTCACCTGTCCCTTTGTGCTTTGCAAGCCAAACACTCAGGGTCTCCTCTCTGGAAGTAGTTTAATAATGTGCAGGACAAAATTGACTCAACCAGAGGGAACTTTGCTGATATTTTATACTCATGGCTGCTTTTGTTTTTTGTTTTTCCTTTTAATTATTTACCTTTTGGAAACTTTTGTTGTTTTATACCTTAATAAAGTGATGCCGTTTTCCATTTCAGTCAGTGACCCTGGTCACTCCCCCTCTTCCATTTCTGACTGAGTCCAAGGAATAAAAAGTGATAGATGAATTATGGCATTTGAAGTCAGAGGAAAAAACCCTGAAAGGAAAATGTAATTAAGAAATAAATTGAAAAATGGAAGCACCTGTGATACAGTGACCAGGAATGATTATTTTAGGGGGGAGACCATCACAGGCAGCCTAATTCCATTTCATTCTGTTGCTTTGGGATTTGGACTGTTTGCTCATTTATTTGGATAAATGGTAAGCCTATTCTACTTGCACTGTTAGATGTAATGAGTATTATTTTGCATTTAATTAAAATACTGACACATTCCCACTGATAGAAAAGTTTCCATTGCTTTTCAGAGAGTGCTGGGTCATTTGATTTATAAGACATAGTTATTAACTGCTCAGCAAATACCTGCAATGGAAATAAATTTACATGTTGGGAAAAGCACGGCTGCTCCTGTAAAAACAGAGGTTTCAAAGAGACTGAAATATCGGGAAGAAATTCAAAGTGGGAAGGGAAAATTCACAGGAGGGCAACTGCAAAAATGGTAAAGTGACATTTTGAGTGTCATTTGTATCAGTCATTTTTATCAATGACTGATACAAATGCAATCACACGTGGAAATGTGACTACACTGGGACAGGAAGCACTACTGAACCTCTGTAAAATCTGGATTCAGTAGCTGAAGTGGGATGACTTGCAATAAAAGAACTGATACCTGAAAAATGACAGAAAGGGACTGAGCCAAGGCTTCCCTCAATCTGAATTTGCATGGTATAAATGGGAACCTTTTCCTAAGTGACTCTGCTACTTTTACAGTACCATTTGCAGCTACTTCATTGCTGTGGGAGAAGGTGAGCAGAGCAGGAGACAAATAAAAAATTGACCCAAAGTTCCAAATTAAAAGTCAGAGGAATTCTGCCCAACAGCAACCCTGTGCTATCATTCTCTTCCAGCTGCCTCCTGACATTTCTTCTTCTGCCCAAAAGCAAAACTACTCTTCCCAATACTGGACTCTCATTCCTACCAAAGACTGGTAAAAGTCTAGAAATCAGGGAGGAGGGCAGTGGCTCTGTCTGGAAATGCCTGCTCACACCTAACAAACTTAAAGCATCTTTTCTGGTGATGTTTAAAAAATAAAGTGACTCCATTTTCCAGGGTTTCAGCCTTTTGGAACAAGAAGGGACTGGAGAGCTGCCACAGCTTTCTCTATGCTACAAAGGAAGAAAAAGGTTCCTTCATGCCTTGATGGACTCAACCATCACCTGGTGATGGGAGCATCCAGGAGATCCCTTGATGTGATGGGGACAGGCTCTCTCCTGGGGTCCTGAATGAGCACCAGAGCTTCTCTCCAGTCCCTCACACTTGCAGGCCCCACTCACAGGACCTGGAAGCAAGATCCCATGGAAGATCTTGTCTAACAATGCAGAAGTACATTTGTCATGGATGGATCTGAAGCCATTCTATCACCACAGAGCACTAAACCCTGTCACTATTTTTTTTTCCAAAGGTGTAGGAAACTTGTGACCTCTTTTTAAAATTATCAGTGGCACAGGAAATCTTTGGTAGAAATTAATAGTGTGACTTAACAAAGGCTGTCAGAATGTGCCAATATTCCTACTTCCTATTCAAACTAGCTTTTTTTTTTTTTAAACCTCCTAAGAGAGAGAGGTGTCTCATGTCTAATACTTTTTCTCAAATGATTTCAATGTGGCTTAGTTGAAAGGCTGAAGAAAAACACGAACAAATCAGCAATACAAATACAACAAATGCTATGAGTGATTTCAATTCACAACTTTTAACAGCACTTTCAGGATGCTGTTCACTTCTGTGCTGTTACACACTTAGGAATAAAACTTAACAGCTGAATAAAAGATCTGAAGCTGCAGAATCCCACCAAAGCATCACAGGGGAAACCAGGGAAATGGATGACATGACATTAGCCTGGTTACTGTGTTTATTAAATCTAAAGTACTTGCAAAAAGCAGAGACAAAAATTTTAAAATTGCTGCAATTAATTGTTACCAGAACTCTGAGGCTTTGAGACAGCAACAACCTCCATAGAGAGTAACTGAGATGAACTTATAACATATATTTTGTCCAAAGCTTCCATGAAAAACATGCACAGAGTCCAGTTAGGAATATATCAGGATTGAAAGGAACCTAAAACTGGTGTAGACAGCAATGTTTCAAGTACTGGTGTCTCTGCCTCCAGAGCTGGGCAGTTTATTATGGATGTGGAAGCTTTTCACACAGCAGCTCTGGGAATTACAGCAGGTGAAAGTTTTGTGGAAGTGTTTTTACACTAGGAAAAATTGCACTGTAGCAGATTGAAACCACATAAGGACATACTGAGGGGGAAAAATACAACAGCAAACCAACACACATAAGTGTTTTCAAAACAAATATTTCAATATTGTTGCAACCAAACAGAATCACAGCTTATGGAATGGATGAGGTTGGAAATATCCCTGGAAGCCACCTAGTCTCACACTGCCATGCTCAAGAAGAGTCTCCTAGGGCAGGCTGCTCAGGGCTGCTCATCTAACAAACCTGGTTTTTTTCACCCATTCCCCCAGAACAACCCACCTGCATTTTACTAAATGTCCTCAGATGCTTCTGATACAAACACTGATGGTCAAGACCATGGATTTGTTACAGTTACAGTATGAGATTTATTGAACAATATAACAATAAACATTAATTTATCAAATATAATAAAAATTAATAAACCTAATATTAAACACAACTTATGAATATAGCATAAAAAGATAATATCTTTTTCAATATATTTAGGAATTTATTGGCTGATGCCAACAGCTGTCCAAGGGAGTAGAGAAATCCTAGGTAGTTTTAAGGATTTGTTTCTGAAATATTTGGCTCAGTGGAATCATGGGGTGGTCCTTGATGGACTGCACAAAGTACAGAATGGACACATTAATAAATGTTCATTTTTATTTCAGTTTCATGGGTCAGTGCTGAGCTTTTGCTACAGCTCTGTGAGTCTCAGCCTCTGGGGGCCTGCAGGGCAGCCCAAGGGCACTGCTTTGATGGGAAGATTTCTTCAAATGACCACTTGATGTCACTTGACACCATGCTAATAATCTTGTTAAAGCCCAATTCTGGGCAGTAACTAAATGTTCTTAGAAAAAGGTGTCGGAAAAAGGGAAAGAAAAGTGCTAAAAAAGTCCTATAAAAAGGTCGTATTTATCTTGCTTACTTGTTCTTGTAAACCAGTACTGATCATTGCCAAATTACTTACAAATCCACAATTTCTTTTGTCCAGAAAACCCCAGGATTATAAAATCATTGAAGCTGGAAAAGACCTCCCAAGATCATTGAATCCAACATTTGACTGATCCCCACCTTGTCAACTAAACCATGACTCTAAGTGCCACATCCAGCTGGTTCTTGCACAGCTCCAGGGGTGGTGACTCCACTAGAGCCCATTCCAATGTTCAACAACCTTTTCCATGAATAAATTTTTCCTGATGTCCAAGCTCAGCTTCCCCTGGCACAGCGTGAGGCCATTTCTTCTCCTCCTGTTGGTGGTTGCCTGGCAGAAGAGGCCAAACCTCACCTTGGTATTGGTGCCCACTTTCTCCTCCAGAAATGGCTTAGAATTAATCACTAAGACAATGTTTTACTAAACTGAGATGTGTTCCTCACTTTTTGGATGCCCAGTTCTGAAGAGGCATCAAAGAGACTGCTGATGCCAGATGTTTCTGGATTACTCTTGCACAGATAAGATTCCAGTAGCAATCCAGTGTCACCAGTCCCTTTAAAAGTTTTGGCTAAGCCTTAGATTTTCTCTCCCCTACAGCTTCATTCCTGACTGGCACTGAGAATTTCACATTTCCCATGCATGTGAAATGCCAACTCTGAAAACTAATACAAGATTCCATATTTCCTCATCTATCTAGTCCAAAGGAAAGTGAATTATTGTTCCCTGACAACATTTTTCATACATCAGCATGACCTGAATCCTAGTAAAGTGACATGATCAGGGCCTTAAGGTCTCTCTTTTTCCACTTTCCATTTATGTGCTGCTGGGACATTGATTTATTTGTGACAGAAACCTTTGTCCTGAGACTTGTTGGTTTTATCTCCTGGTATTCACCAGCCAGGTGGTCTTGGATGAAAATAGATCTGTCTCTAAAATAAATGCTAACCCAGAATTTTTTCAATCCCAAAGCTGGTTAAAATATTTTAGCCAGAAGAAATTTTCCCTGCAAGTTTCACTGCAAGTGAAATGTTTCTTTGGGTGCTGTTTTCGAACTATTATTAGACAGAAAAAAAAAAGTAAATGACTTATTGAGGTTGTCCCATTTTGTTTTGAAAATGTCATGAGAAATTTGTTCTTACTTTAATCAAAGCAAAATGAATAAGCCATATTGAACTATATTTTAAAAATATTTTATATTGGTTTTGATGTCTTTTTAGTATTTGAGTCGTTCCAAATTTAAATAGTTTGGAAATTCTGTTATCCTAAATTTTGGAGAACAGACTAGATTCTGCTTCTTGTTTTCCTTTCAGCATTGGTATTTATCACAAAAAGAAAATAGCCAGCCTGGTCATATAAATGTTTGGCACTTGTTCTCATTTATGATGTGTTTTATTTGGAGGTTACACAATTTCTCCCAGGTAACAAGCTTTTCCTTGGCAAGGCAGCCTAAATCTGTACCAACAGGCCAGTGACACTCCTCATTCCCTGTAATCAGCTGAAAACAGCAAAAATTCTCTCCTTATGCTTGAGGGCTGCCTAAGCCCCTGCAGGTATCTCATTTATGATTTGCTGTGCCTTATCAGCTATCACTCCTCCTGCTCTGCCCTTTCCCTCTTGGCTGGGACCAGAATGAGCTGTGGCAGATACTGCTGTGAGCTGGGCTGGGTGAGAGGCTGCCCAGGAGCTGGCAAAGAGCATTTTCAGCCCAGAAAGCCAATCCCATTTTCTTGGTTTGGAAAGACAGGAGTCTGCTAAGGAAGGCAGGAGCCTCCCCTGAAATGGAGAATGTAAACCCTCCCCACCCCTCCAAATTGCTATAAATTTTAAATTAAGGGGCTCTCAGGCAAAAATATGGGAGCAGAAAATAACAGTTCTTTAATAGGGAAGAAAATTAAAAGGATAAAATAAACATTGCAGTACACTAGAACAACCCTGACAGAGTCAGAACACAACCTGACACCCTGTGGGTCAGGGTGTTGGCAGCAGTCCCATTGGAATTGTGGCTCAGCCCTCCTGCAGTGTCAGGGGGGGTTCTGCTGGAGCAGAGATCCTGTAGAAAAGGCTGTAGTCGTCCTCTGAAGATACAGTGGAAGAAGCAGCTGCTGTTCCTCTGGGAAATCCAGTGGAGAAGCTGTGCAGTTATTCCAGGATCTCCAGATTATATCCAGGTAGGAATGCTTGGCTCCTCCCTCTGGGCTCACATCTCCCAATGGGATGCTGTAGTTCTTATCAGCCATGCAGTGACATCCAATAGCTGTTATCAGCAATGTCCCCTCCCGAGGGAGGAGTGATTGTGATCACTCAGAGAGAGAGAGAAGGCAAACTGCCCACTTGACAAAAGATAATCTGCCATATAGATGGTAATGGAATACATCTTGCATTGCACTCTCCATCCCTGAGAGTGTTCCAGGCCAGGTTAAACGGGGCTTTGAGCAACCTGGTCTGGTAGAAGATCTCCTTCTCTAAGACAGGGGAGTGGAATTGGATGACATTTTAAGTCCCTCTCAACCTAAACCATTGTTGGTAACTATTTTTCTATAACCTTTTCATAAACCTTCAAGGTCATACATGTCCATAAACGTCCATAACAAATTTACCTCTACTCAGTAGCTGAGATTATCTTTTTTTAATGCATGACAAGCGAAAAAAATCCCCAAAGCTGGGTCTCTGTACACACACCATGAAGGTTTTTGGAGAGCTCTTTGGTGATACTGAGTGGAAGAACTTGGAGGGAGGCACCTTCCATAAATATGTGTTGCTCTCTAATACTGAGTATAATATAATCCTGAGTATTGCCATGGTTGGACAAGGGGAGGGTGGTCAGCAAGAGAGCCAAGCTTGCATTTTCAAGCAAACTAAATTTGTTGTATATTGAATCTGTCTGTAAATTAGGGCTGGCTGTGACTCCTTCAAGAGGACCAAGGTCATAAAAATGAACTTTACATAGCAGACATAGGCACTTTTTGGACATCTTAACCTCCTTTACTTTCTACAGGAACAATAAGCTGGAGTATTTTTAAAGATCAAGACATAATTTTGTTTGAGACAATTAAGAAAAGTATTCTGCATATTCTCATCTCTGGAAGGTGGTGTTTTGTACACCACAGTTTTTCTATTTGGGGTAATTTCTAGATTTTTCTGCCTATACCCCAGCTCAGACTCATTTCCAAAGTTCTGATCCCCAAAGAATTAAAAGAATAACTGTATAATTATCATAATTAACTCTCTTGCTTAGGGAGGTACCTTTAGTCACAGTCTGCCTTCCAGCACCATCCTCTCTAGCTGCCAGTGTTTGCAGTTCTCTGGTACTTTATAACCTCAGTTTCCACAAACACTGTGCAGATATTGGTGATTTATTCCTGTAATTACTGTGCTCTTGAAGCTGTACCAAATGGAGTGTGCAGTTCTGTTCTAAACATTGTGAGTTAAATCCCACTGGTCAGGAAGGAGAAAAGCAGCACCACTGAAGGATGTCAGAGCACATTTCAGCCCTTGCTTGGCAGTCCATCAAGCAAGATGGTCTACAAGACAAAGATGAGACAAGGAAACACACACAATCCATCTTCTTCCAGTGCAGGCAGTGCATGCAAGTCATTTATCTTGTGCTTTAAACTGTGTCCCTTGGCCCATTGCTTTAAAATGAGAGCTTATGATGATTTCTAGGCCCAGGAAATTTTGCTATTTCATTGCAAATTGGAATGAAAGCTGCAAGTATTTTAAGAAATCATGAAAATAATTGGTAAAGCCACTTTGTTGCAGACAGAGAGTTGGGTTTCCAATGCAACACGAGATGTGATAATGGTGAAAACTGACAGAAAGCAAAAGCTTAACAAAAACCAACAGAGATAATGACCATATCCTATCAGAACAAGACATTCTGCAGACACAGAAATTATCAAGCCATCTGTTCCCATAGAAAAACATATTTGCAGATATTTTTTGTTAAAAGTAGATGTGAAAATTTATTTATTACTTAACTTGAGACTTCATGGGTTAGGTGACAATGCACCGCCATCTTAATATTAAATAAAAAGCAAGAGTCAGCCAGGCAGTGTATTGCTGGAGCAAACATCTCTTTCTTCCCTCCAGGTTGGCAACCCAAAAGGAAGGGGGTTGGCACTTTTCTGATGAGTTTTTCAGCTCCCTCAGCCTTTCCCTATAAGAGGTGCTGCAGTGCCCTAACAACCTGAACATAAATCCAAATGTCACTGCTTCAGCTCAGTGATGCTGTGTATTGGATCACCAGTTATCCATAATTATTCCTCTCATTAGCAGCCATTACAGTGCATTTTCCTTCCCATTTTTTCTCCTCCCAGCAATGTTTCCACTTGCATTAATTCAAAAAACTCTTAGGGCTAAATCTGCTCTTGGAGAGTTGTAAATCAGGCCAGCATCATAAATCAGGTGTCCACAGTGGTATAGCAGCCACGAAAATGAGATTGGAAGAGACTTGCAATTTCACTCTGTGCAGAGAAAGCTCTTTGCTTTTTCAGCAAGTTAACTTAGCCTTCCTTCTGAGAGATGACCACACTTAAATATGAATCTGTGAGGAAGTGGAATGAGCCCAAGCAGCACACAGCAAGCTCTGAATGCAAAGCAGCCACAAGCAGCTCCCCCAGCCAGCCAAAAATCTGAGGAACTGCACCAGCAATAGTTAATGTTCTATTGAGCACCTTTGAACTGTGATGAAGCAAGCCTTGGGAAGACTATTGCTTTGGTTAAAATCACAAATTGAAATGAAAGACTGTGGCACAGGTTCACAGCTGTGTTTCATGTCTGTGCTCATTTGAAGGAAGCAGACTTGAAGGCAGTGGTGGAAAGCAATTTATTTACTGGATGTACTCTGGCTTTCCACCCAAAGGCATCAGGAAGGCACACAGGTAGCTCATTAGGCTTGAGGATAGATGGCAGCTCAGCTGCAGACATTAACCTTATAACGTCTTATAACCTTCCAAAACTTCATATCAACACATACAGTCAGTTACTGGATATGGAGAGCAGGAAACGCCACCCAGAGTTCTCACTGCATTGAACAAGCTCAGCTGAGTGTTGCTCCACACAATTCCCCCTCTGCGGGCAAAACCTCTGCTGGAATTTCAGAATTGG
Organism: Zonotrichia albicollis; assembly: GCF_047830755.1. Lineage (NCBI taxonomy): Eukaryota > Metazoa > Chordata > Aves > Passeriformes > Passerellidae > Zonotrichia > Zonotrichia albicollis. Next base: position 57,490,109 of record NC_133824.1, read on the forward strand.
ATGTGGCACATTAATCACCCTGGGCTAGCACAGCACAGACCTGCAGGGTGCTGGAGGTGGTGCCTCACATGGGGCTTGTCAAAGGATCTCTTGGCTGTCTCTACATTGACATGGGAGCTCAAAAAGAAAAACTAACCTAAATAGCTAACTCAAGTGTGGGAACCCAGAACATCCCTCTGGCTGTCCAGGATGGCCAGGACCCCTGCCAAGGGGCTCAGAGACCCTGGCATAGAGCCCAAAACACCTGTGGGTTTGATTATGACCCCTGGAACAAATTACCAACCTTAGATGAAGATCAGCAAGCCACAACAGTTTAGGCAGAATAATGGTGAAGTTATCACGGGGTGGAAAAGTAGATTTTGGGGTATTTAGAATGGGGGTTCAGGGGGCAAGATGGAGGGAACTGGGTGTGTCCAGCCTTCATCCTTTTTCTTCTTGGCCTCCATCTTCTGCTGTGATGTTGGCACTTTTAGATTGGTTTAGAGTAGAAGCTCACTGTCTAACATAGGTGATTGGTATTGGGAAGTAATTGTAAACATTGTACATGTATTTTTTAGAGTGAAAACATAACACTGCCCTGGGGGCAGGCAGAGTGCCTGGAACTGTCCTGCTGGATGGACCTTGGCAGGACAGGAGAAACAATTTTATAGATAAGGAACAATAAACAACCTTGAGACTGAGAAATGAACAGCTCTGACTCCTTCTTCAAGCGCCAGGCAAGGAAAAGAGATTTTTAACATTCTCGGGGTCGCAGCAACCTAAAAAGATCCCAAGACTCAAGTGCTCCCCCATCTCTGTGGCTCAAGAGGTGACCTGCACAATATTCATCACATTGCACATGTGAAGGAGTGAGTCATGTGTTGGTTCTGTGAAAGAATGGATGGACCAGAGGGTGCTGTGATGTTCTGCACACCTGACAGTGCAGTGGGGTGTCTGTCATCCTTGTCCTTCCCTGAAATGTCCTGTGGCTCTCACCATGCTTCTGTGTGAGCCAAGGCTCCTTCCATCCTCAGACTGACACTGCTCTCACAAATTGTTCTGGGCTGAGGTACAGCTTTACTAGAATCTCTTTATAATCAAGAATTTTGGGCCATAAATCCCTGCAGTCTGTGACAAGCACAGGCTGAAGGTGACCTCCAGAAGTCACCCCTGAAAGAGGTAGCTTTTGAGAGGAATTTGCAAATAGTGGTTTCCCTTTTCACTTGTCAGAATCAGATTTCTGTGTTGATTATGTGTTTGACACGGAGACAGATATCAGTAATTAATACCTTTTGTCAAGCTCATCTTACAGGGCTGAAATAAATAATGTGAGTGCCACTCTAATTCATTTGAACTATTGAACTCTACATCATTTTCAGAAGGAAAATGCAGGCTGACTGTATTTACAGGACAGAAAGCGCAGAAAGCCACCTATTTGTTTTCCTGAGAGGTTTCCCAGGGCACACATCTGCACAGATTCAGTTTACAAAGGATTTTTGAAAGCCAGGATACCACTCTAAAGTGAAGTATTATGAAAGTAACAGACCTGCTATTTTGTAAAAGGATTACACATTCTTCCTGGTCCCTCTGGATTCAATCTGCTTTGTACCTACTTTGTTCCTAACCTTTCCAGTGCTCCTCTTCTTGGACTCCAAATACTTCTCAGATTTCCTTTACCTTGTTTAGTACCCAAAAATACCAGGTGTGGGCTATGTATTTGTCCCTAAAAAACACTTGACTGATCATTTCTTCAGGCCTTTCATGAGCTGCAACATCTGCAGTGCAAGAGCAGTAAAGGTAGTGAGAAACCAGGCAAAAATCTGCTCCTTTCCTTCCACAAAACCTCTGAGCCAAGGAAGTCTCATGCTGAGAATAGGGCTGCTCCCACGTGAGGAACTCAAGCTGCCTTAAAAGGCAAAAAGCAAATGTAAAATCCTGCAGTGAATCAGAAGAGGGAAGAGGGAGGGCAGTGGACACCACACACTAAAGTCAGGCATCCTGCCCTTCAGAAATCATGGGAAATGGGAGTGGAAGCAATGAGAGAGAAGAGATGCCTAACAAACTCAGGAGATCAGTGGTTTCCTGACTCCTTGCTCCCTGTTGGTTGGCAAAGCTCAGCAGGATGAGGTCAGCCCACAGTATCCCCGTTTTCAGCCAGACACAAAGGGAATTTTCTGTCTTTACCATCACTTTCTAAGGAGTTGTTGGCTGCAGCTGTCTCTCTTTTGCCACAATAGTTTCATTACTATGCTTCCTTACAGCTTGGTACATTAGTTTCTGAATACTTCATCTTTTTGCCTCATGATGTGTCCATCCCTAAATGTGCAGAAACTGAGTGAGACTTCAGACAAACCCTTCCCAGACCCAACAGAGAGAGAGCACTTGACCCTGAAAGCAGTGAGGATGGATGGGGAGCACACTTCTTCTGTCTCCTTGATCAGATCCTGCAAGTGACATCCAGGCAGCCTGAATTCTGCTCAGGTCCCAGACCTGCTGCAGCTCTCTGCTCTCCAGCACTGCTGAACTCTTGAATCTCAGTGTGCTCTGATGTGGCCAGAGGGTTCCCTGTCTATCCAAAAGAAAAGGCAACATTCCCTTGACTAAACTCTTGTGTTTGGTTCCTTGTGGTGGAGTTTGCAGGGGACCCAGGACCAGGGAAGAGACAAGAATGTTGACTCTGTGTTTCAGAAAGCTGGTTTATTATTTTATGTTATATATTAGATTAAAACTATATTAAAAGAATAGAAGAAAGGATTTCATCAGAAGGCCAGCTAAGAATACAAAAGGAATTATAACAAAGGCTTGTGACTGACTGAGACAGTCCAGACAGCTGAACTGTGATTGGCCATTAATTAGAAACAACCACATGAGACCAATCACAGAGAAAAAATCCTATGGAAAGGATTTTTCATAAAACATGTCTGTGACTGTTACTGGCTACTGTGGGTTGTACACCTGGCTACTGTAGGTTGGGGGTGCTGGATGGATAAGGATAGGGTCTCTCTGCCTTTCTTTTGGGGAAGATGAAACAGGAAAGCCTTATAAACATGATTGTCTAGCAAAAGATTTTGAGAATATAGAAACTATAAGTGAGATTGAAATGAAGGCAAGCTTTGAGATCTCTTAATTACTGAACAACGGGAAAACAATGGTGTGGCTGACTGAAGGTAATCCCCTTCTTGATGAAACAACTCCCTCTGCTTGCAGACAGGTCTAAGGGTCAGAGCAGACCCTTCTAGCTTGGCAGAAGGGCCCAAAGAGGAGTTTTTTAGAGTTTAAAATGTAACACAGTTTGGTAATGTAATGATTCTTATAGGCTGTATGTAAATGCTATAGGATTTGCATATTGTACTAGATTAGTTAGTGAGAATCAGAATATTCAACACAGAAGATTTATTGTATTGTAACAGGAGCTTTGCTCTCTTACCTCTTCTACTCTCCTACTCCTTTTTACTCTCTTATGCTTTGGCTCTTTTACCTTTTTACTCTCTCACCCTCTCATCCTCTCTCCCCTTCTCTTCTCTCGAGCCTGCTCTGAGCTGTGCCTGGCAGCTCCCAGCAGGGCCCTGCACCCAGGCCCTTTGCAATAAACCACAAGTTCCATGACCTGGCTGCAGAGATCTCTCATCTCTGTCCATCCATCCCAACTGACCGTCCTACCCCTGATGGTCCTACACCTTTCCTGGGACATGGAGCAGCCAGAGGCACAAGAATTGCAGGGCAGTGGAAGAACAACTTGGATGAAGAGAAAGCGACCATGGCTCCCAAGTTTGGATGTTCAGATGCTGCTGTGTGGCCTGGAGCTGTTCCAGCTGGATTTTCTCCTGGCTGTGAGGGCTCCTGTCAGATGCTGACAGCTGAGCTACATCTGTGGTTGGTGTGAGGACAAACTTCACCCCTGCTCAGGAGAGATGAGCCCAATGAACCCGCTGAGGGCAAAACACTCACATGGACCTGACATTTACTTTTTGGAAAGTATTTTAATAGATATTTTGTATTTCTTCAGTTTACTTCTGACTAATGATTTGCTTCATGCCCCCAGAATTGGGGTTGAAATCAGACAGGCAGAAACTAATGCAATGAAATTGGTTTAATGTCTTCCACAGCATTGGAATAAAATTTGAACAGAGTGAACAGAACTACAGATAGTACATTTATATTGAAGTGGAAGAAAGGAAATTCTTCACTCATCAGAAGTGTCCTAAAATAAGCAAAGCAATATCAAAGCCAATTAGGGAGACAGCAATGTGATTCAAAGACAAAATAAGGAGCATTCTGTGATGTGGTTTATGAACAATTTATTACCACACTTTGGCTCCATCAGGAATATAGTCCAAAAAGCTACTGGCTTCAACTTACCTTTAGATCTCTATATCTGACTCAAAATGATGGAGTCAGGACCTGAGAGTGGTGATAAAATGAACCATTTCCAATTATTCGAACTCAACAAAGGGTCTTCTAACAAACACATTGAATATATTAAACTGAATTAATTTCCTTTGATGGATTCCCAGCGCTGCTAAAATCAGTAGATTGGTAGAGTGAAAAAAAGGAAAAAAAAAAGGAAAATCTGTATGTTGAAGTGACAGCACAAATCCATAACCAGATACAAAACTGCAGACCCCCAGCAGCCTGGGAAGGGAGCACATTAGGCTAAACAGAGGATGACCACTGCTGGAGGGAGGAAAGAAGAGTGGATATTGTGCATCCTGTGCCTAATGCACCAAATTGACACAAAACCTCCTTTACTCTAAAATATCATTGCAGCGGTAGAAGAATTTGAAAATCCTGTTTCAGACAAGAGAAACCATGGTGAGTGTGCTGGAAATGCTCAAACACATCAAATACAAAATGAATGGTCATTTGAGGAAGGCTTTAGAAAGGAATAAACAGAGAAGTGCACACATAAAATGTCCCTGATCTTTCCTTCTACAAATCAAGAAGTTATAGCAGGAGAGATTACAAGCCTAAGCCTGGTTTTCAGTGAGCTGGAGGCCCAAAGCAGGCCTAGGGTTTGTTTGATTTCTGATTCCAGACTCACATTCCCTTCTCTTAGGAATGGGACTTCTCAGGGACACATTTAAGAGCAGAACACAGGAGCCAGACCAGACTTCTTGGTCCAGGATTACCAAAAGTAAAACATCATCAAGGAAATGGAATTGCATCAGGGTCAAGTCCCTCTTTCCTATTGCAAAGATGCTGTGAGGATTGAGACTCTGATGTTACTGTTGGAAGAACCCATGGACAGGTGGTCCCAAACTTCCATCCAGTGATTTGGACACCAGCCCACCAAATCCCTGCTTCCCACCAAAATTTTTCTCCTGAATGACCCCGAGCAGCAGCAACATGCTAAGGACACTTTGATCCAGGCCTTTCCATCAGTGTCACCATATCTTGCTTGTCCTGACCATGATAGGACACAGGAGGGCAGGAAGTTGCACAAACACCAATTAATCTTTGATTGTAAAGTTTGGGGCAAAGCCTGAACCTTGCTCTGGAGAAAGCCAACCTCGGAAATTTGCAACTTAGCCAGAAATGTTCTGCAGTTGCAGCGCACAAAGCAATCCCCACTCCAATGGCACAGGGAAGAAATGCAGACACTGATTTGCCCTGCACAGGCTGCAAAGAGAAGCACAGGGGGATGTTGATTGAGCTCCAACACACAGGGAGCTGCAGGAAACCATTACACAGGACAGGGACAAATTCCTCACACCATAAGAAATGAAGACAGCAAAAACTACATTTGTTTGTAGCACCTCACCATGCTCAGAGGATCCTCAACTTCTGTGTCCCATTTCCTTTTGTTAAACTGCTCAAATTCTCTCTCTCCTCCTTTTTTAGGAAGATTGATCCCTTTTTTCACATGGACATATTGGTTATAAACCAAACGAGAATAGCTAAACTTGCTGGAAGATGGTGCATTTGTTCTTTTGAATTTCTTTGCTCCAGAGCCACCACAAAAAAAAACCCCAAAAATCTGAGTTGAAGAGGTAATAATTTTAGTTATATCAGCAAAGTGAAGGGCTGATACATTCCCAACTGAGTAACAAATTAAAATAAGCCTAAAGCAGCAAAAAATTTCTGACTTTTCCATGTGTGTTTTTATTTCCAGGTCTCTGGTGGCTACCTACAAGGAGGAATATGTCAAAAGCTTCCCTTAACTCTTAATTTCAAGCCTGAATTATATTATTAGTGTCAGCAGATGCTCCACCATGCTTACTGAACTCATGAAGCATGCATCCTGCCTGTTTTCCAGCCAGGCTTCCTGGGATGCCTGTCTGAACCTGGACAGGAGAATCTTCCCTCAGGAGGAGCCCTGTGGGATTTGGGGAGTCCTCAGCAGCATGAAGGGATCTGGCCTGAGCTGTGTGAGTCCCAAAATAAAAACCTCCCTGCTGCAGTCCCTTCTGAGGACACCCCAGCAAGTCTCACTGTATCTCCTGTACCTCCACTTGGCCTGCTCCCATCATACTGCATCAAATTTTCACTGGACAGTCAATCTAAACTAAGAGAAAAATTAGCTCAGATGGCCTTCCAGAAATGAAGAGTAATCAGGAAGGATGGGAAGACTTACAGACTGTGCCGTGGCATTTCCCCACTGCCACAAACCCTGTGTTACTGATGCCAACAGGACGTACAGTCCTGCCTTCCCTGTCACCATGATATTTTCTGAAAAATCCCTTTGCCAGGATTTTTCTCCTCAGAAGCTGAGAAGCTTCAGAGGAAAAGAAAAACAATAATTATCTGCTGCTGTGGAATGCAACGGGAGCATCTTTGATTGGTCCATGTTGGTTGTTTGTAATTAATGGCCAATCACAGTCAGCTGGCTCAGACTCTGTGGTCAGACGCAAGATTTTATCATTCCATTCTATTATTTTCTAGCCTTCTGATGAAATCCATTCTTCTATTCTTTTAGTATAGTTCTAATCTATAATTTTCTTTTAATATAATATATATCATAACATAATAAATCAGCTTTCTGAAACATGGAGTCAGATCCTCATCTCTTCCTTCATCCCGGGACCCCTGCAAACACCACCACAGTTCCCAACCTGCAGTGAATTTATCTGTACGCCTCCACCTGCCTCCAAGCCTGTGAGTAAATCCTGCTGCTCACTTTGGAGGAAAAACTGCTCCCAGTTTTCAGCCTGCCACTCTGCAGACAGTCAGACCTCAACATCTGTAGCACTCAGCCAGCAGCAATCAAAGCCACAAACTATTCTCTGCCACTTCACTCCTCCATCACAGCCCCAGCCAGGCTTGTTCTCCACTCCTGTGAGTCAAAAAAAGGGACAGAGAACACAAGTTCAACTTGGGGAATGTTTCACAGATAAGTTCTGCTTTGTAAGCCTGCTTGACTTTGTTCACTGCCATCTGAACTGCCTGAAAAGGAATCAAACACAGCCTTTCCTAGCAACAGGGTGTTAGAAGAGGATCAGACTTACAATACCTGCAGTGCCTAAAAATGGAGCATTGTAATGACTACAGTCAGTCAGTTAAACCTAAAAATTCTAAAATTAGAGTCCACAATTCCAGCATTTAAAGGGATGATTTTCCACTTGAAGATTTTTAGACTTGAACACTTTTCTCCCAGCTTGTTGAGGGAGCAGCTTGTCTTATGAAGAAAGCTGTGCTGCTCCCCAGTTTCTCTTTCTGGGCCCTGACACCTGGATTTTTCTGACACCTCACCTTGCACTGCTTCTCTGTGTACAGTGACTCTGTTGTAAATGCCATATAAGAAGCAATGAATAGCATATGGGGTTTTTTTCTCCAGCAGCAGCAAAATTAATCTCCAAGGATAAGATTAGCAGTGGTTAAACTGTTCTAAACTATGGCCAAAGCTTTCAAAAACAACTGCACCATAACTTTTTGCAGGTTTGGGAAAATCTAACAGCTTCCTTTTTCATTATTATTATTATTATTATTTCTAAACATTTTCTGTGTTCAGCCTTCACCAGGAGTGCTGAGGCTACAAATGCTTTTTGGCATGTGTAGACAGTAATATCCCTCATTGTCTGATGGCAATGCACTTTTCAAGCCTCATATTCATAAATCTCCTCAATGCCCTGGGGATAACCAAGCATCACGGTGTACCACTGTGATAACCCAAGGCATAAAGAGGGTAAGAAACTTTTCATGCCTTACCAACTGAATCAGAGCTTGGCATGTGTGACGGTGTTCACAGGGGTTTTTTGGTTGAGGGAAGAGATAAGGATCTGACTCCATGTTTCAGAAGGCTTGAGTTATTATTTTATGATATATATTACATTAAAACTATAGTGAAAGAACAGAAGTAAGAATAGAATAAGAAGAATAGAATAAAGATTTCATCAGAAGGCTAGCTAAGAATAGAATAGAAAGGAATGATAAAGGTTTGTGGCTCAGCTCTCTGTCTGAGCCAGCTGACTGTGATTGGCCATTAATTAGAAACAACCAACATGGGCCAATCACAGATGCACCTGTTGCATTCCACAGCAGCAGATAATCAATGTTTATATTTTGTCTCTGAGGCCTCTCAGCTTCTCAGGAGGAAAAATCCCAAGGAAAGGATTTTTCATAAAATATGTCTGTGACAGGCATGGAACCTCTAAGGCCTGATCCCTCATTTTTCTTCCAACCACTCACCAGCCACCCCTTTTCCAGTAACCAGGCATGATTTCCAAACTTTAGCTGCTGGTTCTTCTTGTTACCTTCAGCAAAATCATCCACTGGTAGGACTTCATCCATTGCTTATGTGAATGGAAAAGGCATTTAAAAATCTTAGCATGGAGAATTTGGATTTTTATTAAGGAAAATCCACCTCCTGCACCATCCACTTGCTCTCTTCCCTTCTAGGGATCCACCTTGCAAGCAAAAGTCTTATCCAGCAGCCACCCTGCTGCCTTGCAGCCACTTTTGGAGGCTCAACCTGATGCCAAATGTGCATTATGACACCAGAGAGACAGTGGGAGGAGGTGAGATCTCACAGCAAGGTACAGGGAGAGGAGGGGAGGGAGAAGGAAAGGCAGTGGTGTAGGAGCACCACTGACAGGCTGCATCTCCTCAGATGAAAGCATTTTAATGTCCCTGGTGCAGCATCAGCCCCTTTTTGAGCCCTCTTGCACAAAATGAGGAGGACAGGCATTTTTTGCATTTATTGCCTTGGCTCTCTGCCAGCAGTGGGCACACGGTCAGGCTGAACACTGATGAATTTGGCTGCAGGCCTCCACATTGACTTTAGGCCTTTTCCAAAGCAATTTCTATAAGGTGAGGCCAGCAGATGTATTTTTCATTTTAAAACAAGCAGGCTGTTTTAAAATATTTTTAGCAGGGATTAATCCTGGTCTGGAAGGGAAAAAAAGTCTTAGGAACAAGTTTTTGATATTGAATTTTTGAAATCAATGTGTGTAAAGGTCACCATACACAGCATCTCCTGGGGCCTACCTTTGGGGTATCCCAAAGAGAGGTACCCGTGGGCAGTTTCCTCAGCTGAAAACTCCTTCAGATGACAATCCAGGCTCCCAGGGGCTGGAGGGCAGAGAAAAAGCCTGCTTAGTGGGGAGCTGCTTTACTTTGCTAAATAAAGTGAATAACTGCACAATCCTCCTGGTGAGGAGGTGTCAGGGAAGAGAGTCTTGAAGACTTTAACTCTCCATGTGTTCAGTCTGGTAAGACTGGTCCTCAGCCTGCCAGCTGCAGTCTCTGTCATGGGAAGAGCTGGGACTGCACAAATGGGATGGTTTGTTCCCATTTTTGCTCCATTCTTACAGGCAGAGCTGACAGAAGTGATGTTATCCTACACAGGAGTCAGCACCAGGGGCTCTTGTGGGGAAACAAGGAAGGAGAGGTGTCAAGGAAGCTCCCCTGAGAAATCACCTATGGGGCTGTGAAGAGGCCACAGAAAGAACTGGAACACTGGAGACAGAGGCTCTGCCAGGTTTCTTAGTTCTGCTGGATGCCCTTTGATAATTTCTTGCCCCATTCTCCCCACAATGTGCCTTACTTGAAAGAAACATTTGTGACCTCACATGCCCAAAACAGAAACAGACCACTAAACCACAGCTGCCCACCAAAGATGGCTTCAAACAGGTTTGTTACAGATGGTGATGAATAAAGCAGGGATTTATTAAAAGGCCTCAATGGATCCACCTTGGGCAGCACAAGGGCCCAGCCAGGGCTATACCCAAGATGAACCAAAATGGTCACAAAATGGACAATCAGTCATGAGGTCTCTCACTTTTATAAGTTCTGGTCCATTTGCATATTGGAGTTAATTGTCCAGTTACAGCTTTAGCTTATGAAGTCCCATCCTTCTTGTTTTTCTCTCTTCAATCCACTGCTGTTTATGCTCTTGGTTCTGAGATATGGATCATTTGTCCTTGGTGCCCAGCTAGAGCAGGAATTGTTTTGTCTCCCTACTCTGTGCAGAGAGTTCCCCATCCCCTAACATGAAGCTCAGAAATATACACTAAAGCAGCACAGAATTAAACAAATATTTAAAAATCAATTAAAATATAATATAAAAAGCTAAAACCTGAGACATCAATGGGAAGACCAGAAGAAAGTGAGGGTTTTAGGCACCTACCCCCAGAACCAAGGATCAGCTGATACAGAAGCTGCCAAGCCACCTGAGGAACTGAGAGCTGATGGAGCAGCAGATGCAGCCCCTGCTCTGCCTGAAGGAGCAGGAGTTTGTACAGCCCTTGTGGCCAAAGGGGTGAGAAAACAAAGCCATTCCCTGTGGGGTGGTTGCTGGACGAGTGGGAGAATCTGGCTCCAAGAGAAGCTCTGCTGCAGTTTCATTGCTCTGGTGTGAAATCGTGTGTCCAGGGGACACACGCTGCAGTGCTGTTTTCCACATTAACCTCAGACAAAGAAGCACTCTTTGCAGTGCAGCTAAAGGGAGACATCCTCTTCAGGGACTCTGACTAGGTTTTAACAGCATTTGTTGGCCAAAGCTGCCAGTATATGTTTAAAACCCTCTACTTGGATTAAAATCGACTCTAAGCAGTTACTTGAAGGCTTCCTCTCCATCTGAGGGATTTTTTTCAGAAGCTCTGGTTGACCATCACCAGAATTTTACTAATTATTTTAAAAACGACAGGTCCAGCAGAGAATTTGCTTGGATATGTAATAAAAGTAAAAAAAGACCTAGACTCATTCCTCTTCAACAAAAAAAGCACAAAAGAAGCCTTAAAAAATGACAGCCACTCCTGGTCTGGCAGCATAACAACTAACATAATTACAGATGCACTGAGGGAGTCAAGGTTTTGGCAAAATTAAAAGCAATTAAGACAATTACCTGATTGTCTTAGAGAGCAAAACCAGCACTCATTTGCAGAGTCACTGTGGATATACTGACCAGAATGTCTCTGCCTTACACCCCCTCTAAGACTCTCTTATGCTCTATTTTCATCATCCTAGATTTTCCATGAGAATAAAGCATTTTTTATGATCTGTTATACACCCAGGCAGGTTTGTAAGGGGAGACAGTAGCCAGGGACTTCTTTTTTTAACCACATGATAGAAACCTCAGACTTCAGGGCTGCTGCTGGTACATGCAGCAGACAGTAAGAATATCGCATTTCTCTCTTATCTTGCTGCATAATTTAATTTCTGGTTGGTGGATTTTCTTTTTCTGCTTTCTCTGGACACCAAAGAGCAGCCAAATTTCAAAATTATAGGGAGGATGATTTTCTGGGGCTCTCAATGAAATTGTATTCTCTGAAGTATGCAGGGCTTGCACTCCAACAGGTTTGGAACTCCCTAGGAGGGAATTTTACCCCTAGGTAAGATAAACAAGAATTTTGAGGCATTTATGGCTTGCCCCCTTCATGTGCCTTTTCTCTCTTCCATAATCTCAAGAAAAATCTGTTTATTGAGTTCTCTGGTATCAAAGGAGTGTAAAGACATTGCTGATTCCTTCAATCTCTTCTGTTCTCTTTTAGTCACCCATTTAAGGCATTTTATTTCTTACTAATGCCCAAATAGGACATGATTTCAATGCTTCTTGGTATGAGGATAAGCCTGTGGATTTTTTTGAGTACTTCTTGGTCTCCTGCTCTTGCAAAGGACCAAAATCAATGCCCTGGGGTCCCTCTTCCAACCCTGTGCCTTTTTATTTCATTTACCTTTCATTAAATGCAAAATATACGACCAGCCACATGAATGAGATGAAATATTACCAGACTGCTGAAATTGTACTAGAGCATTACATTAGCCTAAAAGTTCTAAAATATCGCCTGAAACTACCTAAAAACTAGATTCTAAGGGTTAAAAAAGTGCTCCCATAATATCTGTGCTTCCTGCAATCATTCTATTCTGACAGTGTCATAAACACAAAGGCTTGAGAAAAGAGGAGGAGGGCCAAACTTTTTGCTAAAAATATCCAGATATTGGTTGCTTCAGGCTATGCCAGCAACATTTAGCTTCCCTTAGTACAAGAGCTCTTTCAAGCAGCATTTTAACCATGCAGGTAAAAAGGCCAGTCTTTTAGGAGCCCCAGTCTTCTATGAGGATTTTATTTGCCACTCATCCTGGTTACCACCTCCCACCTTGCAGATTCTCTAGAGCAATGGCTAATGTTACAGTGCCAGTTTATATAACACAATTTACAGGCAATTCAGTTTCAGTCTGTGAAAATAAAAATTGCATGGAAAAAACACCTTGCTTGTTTTTCCCTAAGAGACACAGCAGTGAGCATGCTGGCTTTCTATTCTGATCATTTTTATTTGCTTGTGGATCATATTTGAAGGATATGGCATCCACAAGGGCAGGGCATGAATATTCACAGAATCACAGAGTAATCAAAGTTGGAAGAGACCTTCAAGATCATCTAGTCCAGCTGTCAGCCTAATCACCCCTAAAACATATCCCCAGGAGCCTCTGGATTGCTCCTGGACAATTCCAAAGGTTCACCATCCCCCATGGAAACTTATTCCAATTCTTTCAATGATTTTTTTTTTCTAATATCTAAACTGAACTTCCCCTGGTTACTCCTAGAGGCCATTTCTTCTTCTCCTTTCACTTGGGCCATTCTCACCAGCCCTTGTGTCTAGCTGGGCTCTCCCTGCCGTTGTTCTCCCCAGCCTCTGACTCTCTGATCTGCAGTACCGAGCTCTGTGGAAAGGACAAACCAAATAATACAACACAAATAATACAATGCAATACAATACAAATAATACAATACAATACAATACAATACAATACAATACAATACAATACAATACAATGCAATACAATTAATACAATTTTTTCACACACAGGCTGTGCCCTGCAAGCAGACCGTCCAGTTTGACCAGAGTCCATTACTTGTTCCTTTAAAAAATGACGCAGAATTCCAACCAAAGCTGAGAAGCTGTGAAGCACTCCAGAAATCATTGCAACCCTCTGGCCCTGTGGTCAGCAAGGAGCTTGTTTGCCTCACGCTTGGTGACAAATCTCGGGTGTTTTCAAGGATTACCAGTCTCAAAGACAGAGTGAGCAAGAAATAGAGTATTTGAGCACCAGTCTTTGGAAATATCCCGTTGCAAGGCACCCTGCTTCCTTTAGATATGGGCCACCACCCTGATGAATGGAAGTGCTCTGAGCAACCACATTGACACATCCACTCTGTCCTTGGGGTCACCACTGACTGCACTGGCCCAGCCAAGTTCATCCAAAACAACATTTTTCTCACTTCCACCTGCCAGTGCTGCAGGGCTGCAAACAAACCACAGCCTTTACAGTCTGTTAATCAAAGGCCAGGAGAAAAGAAATGAAGAGCTTCAGCAGCCCTCACCAGCAGATTCTGACCTCTGTGTGTTGGGGTGAGCTTGTTGCTTGTGAAATAACGTCTGCAGAGTTTTTATTTTGCCACGGGCAGAAAATCAGTGAAGGCCTCAGCACCATGTTGTTTCCTCTAGCAAACGCCAAGTTTCCATCACTATATCTCAGTGCTATGAGATCTAAAGATCTTAAAGATATCAGGATCTAAAGATCTCAAAGCTTTGTGATAAAATGATTTTGCTCTACATCCAGGCATTTTAGTGTCTGTGTAGGGTAACACAAAACCTTTCTTAAACTGATCCCACATTAAACAGTCAATTTATTTGGATTGCAGATTTTACAGCCTGAATGAACACCCCTACACCCACATCACTGTTTTGTACATTCCTGAATTTGATCACTACCTCAATACAGATGTCCTGTCACAACAAGTGGTTGAGGTCCAACAAAACCAAGCACCTTGATATGATGTCTATGATTAATATTTAGATTCTTCTGAAAGATCAGCAAAATGTTGCCTAGCTGAGAGGGTCCTATTAGATAAAGGTAATGCAGTTTCTGAACAAATTCTATTATTACAATAGAAGCACAGATACTTTCCCCCCCCCAAAAAAAAAATTCCACCATTGCATGTCTGTGATTTTGAAGAAAATATGCTGAAGAAGAGCATTTGTTAGCTGTCCTCAGAGACAGCCTGAGTGGGCAGTTAACCTGAGCTATTTTCTTTTCATCAGGATATGAACCAAGGCATGACTAACAAAAAACAACCACTAGATCAAAGCTCATGCGTTTGTATCTTCTTGTTCAAAAGATAGCACATACCAACTGAAAGTGTGCAGGTTTTTATTAAATTGCTAAATCTCCACCAGCATGCAGCTGTCCATTTCAGGGTAAACTCTGTATTTCAGACTCAGGCAAGGATGCAGCATTACTGCAACATTCTCAATCTTGATTAAAACAGGAAAAATTGGAGGCCAGTTCTCTCATATGGTCAATTAACCCAGACAGACACTAAAGCAATTGAGAGCCCAAAAGCCATAGAATATTTTTATAATGCCACTTTAATTATGATTATCTTTATTGTCTTAAAATATTCATTGTGTAATTTCATATAATAGCAACATGTAAATTTGTTGTGGTATTATTTCAGAGCATTTTCATTTGCAATCTCCCAAGACATGAACAGTGAAAGAAAACATCACTTTCTAATGGTTAGAGACACAAGCAGAAGATCTGCTCTCTGGCTTCAGAACAAGTCATGCCTCTCCCTTATGTTTGCCAGCTGCACAAGGATAGCCAAGCCTCCTCTGTTCTGCACTGTGGATCCCACCTCTCTGTATTATCAGAGAAACACAGATCACAGGATGGTTTGGGTTGGAAGGGACCTCAAAGATCATCTATTCTCACTCCCCTGCCATGGGCAGGGGCACCTTTCATCAGACCAGGCTGCTCCAAGCTCCATCCAACCTGGGCTGGAACATTTCCAGGGATGGGGCAGCCACAGCTGCTCTGGGCAGTGTGGACCAGAAACTCACAGTAAAGAATCTTTTCTCACCAAACTCACAGTAAAGAATCGTTTCTTAATATCTCACCTAAATCTACTCTCAGATCAAAGCCATTCCCCCGTGTCCTGACACTACATGCTTTTGTAACAAGTCCCTTTCCTTGTTGGCTGATTTCAGGTACTGGAATGCTGCATTATTAAGGATAAACTACAGGAATTAAACCACATTTCATTGCAGACTTGAGTGAAGAGGGTGTGTATGAGATGAACTTCTCCTGAGCTGTCTGATGATCCATCATTAGAATGCATGCCTTACCTCCCCTAGCCAGCCTCTCCCAAAGTTAATACCTGTGGTCAAATGACAAATTTTCTTTTCATGCTTTTTCTCATTTCCTGAACTGTCTTTCCACTTCCAGCACTGTCAATTTCAGATCACAGTGTTTAAATCCATCAGTAAATTCATTGAGTCATTTCATTATTCACTTCCCTCCTCACTAAGGTAGATGATGCATCAAGCCTCCATGCTAACCCCAACTTGCTGTGCCACCTCTCAAAGAGATCAGAAATTCTTGCAGAAAACTCACCCCAGCATTTCTGATTTGACACATTTAGGTGAATTTATCTACTGGCTTGTGTAACAAAAGCAAAAATACCCCTTTGACACAAGCAGTGTTAGAGGCCACACAGGCATTTCTGAGCATGGTCTGGCAGAGAGTTTGCATAACATTAAGTGCTATAAAAGCACAAATATTTGATGGCTGTGGAGTTATTTTACAATATCCCAACAGGGTACATAAAGCGTGGGTGCCTGACAACCTGGGCAATGACTCCCACTGGAGGAGTGTGTGTCTGTGTTTGAAGACATTACTTTCTATTTCAGTTTGGAGAGAAGGTTGCTGGTTTTTGTTGTTGTTGCTATAGCTGACTGATCCTATACTCTGGTGATATATTACTTTCCCCTGCCTGCCTTCAGCAATCACTGCATGTCTGTCAAAAATGTTAGAATCAAGTGGCACAGCTGCATCATGAGTGGGAACAAGCCAGGTCTTTTGGAAATCTTTTGAATTTTCATAGCCCGAACCAGTTAGCTACAGCACCTGGCTGAAATTTTAGTGTTCTTTAAGGCATTGGAAAAAAATCAGACAGCACTTAACAGGTCTGAATTATTGAGGTGGGAAGTTAAAAAAAAAAACAAACCCAAACCCAATAACAAAAAACCAGTCAGTCACAGAGGACAATTGTGAATTCTGAGAAAGCAATTGGAACATTTAATAGACTTTTTAAAGGCCCTGAATGAAGTCATGAAGTCCTCAGACATTGAATTAAGATATCCACAATAGGCTCTTCCAAAGTGGAGCCTGGGACGTTTCAGAAGTAGAATAAATTTCAGACTTTGAACTCAGTGCCAAGACTTCAATTCCAACTTTTAGTTGCTTCTCTTCAATATTGTCTAAACTTACTTTTTTTTTTCCACTGTGTGTTGAGATTTAGAATTGGTGCTGTGCTGGCAGGAACTGTTATTAGGTGCTGAAGAATTCAATCATGCAGAGGGGAGTGGGGTGGGAAGGAACACCAGGTTATTTATTTTCTCTCTACAGGTGCCCTGCATTTTGCCCAGGCAGCATCCTAAGGAAAATTTCACTGTGCTCATAAAGACAAGGCAACAATGGAAAATATGGTTAAAAGTCTAGAAATTCTGATAGCAGCTCTGCATTCAGTCTGGTTTAATTCAGCTACTTTTCTTCAATATATGTCAATCTAATTAAGAGCTGGTGAGCAGCTATTAATAGACACATATCTTGGATGCTAATATTGTGGGCTTTATGCTCCTGCCTAGCAAAGCTGAGATGTTAGGGGTGATAGGAGTATTGGTGTCAGAGAGCTGTCACACTTGCCAAGGTGGGTGAAGGCTCCCTGTGGGAAGGGTTTTCCTCTCCTGTGAGCACTCACAGTGTCCCTCTGCCTACCTGCAAAAAGCCAACATTTATAGTTCCCAAGTGGTTCAAAGGATTGGCTGGTCTTTGAAAAGCACGGATGAGAAGGAGGTTGAGCAGCAAGAGAAGCACTTTGTGAAGCAGCACCTAACAGCTGTCACCTCCTCCACCCCTACACACGACCCTGTCTGGCTGTCACAGCCCCCTGAGCTCAGTTGCAAAGAAATAAAGTCACAGCCTCCATCAGGAGAGGTGGAGCACATCCTGTGCAAAGGCAGGCTCTAAGGGGCTGCCAAAAACCACTGAGTTTAGCAGACATGGCTAGCAGTCCTGTCAGGATGGAGAGAAAATCTTCTCAGGTCTGGTGCCTGCCTGGTGCTGCAGAAACTCCATGTTAGAGGGAAGGTGATCATCTCAGAGCTTTGATGGGTTCTCCTGTCATCACAGGCCGGACATTCATCCCCATGCTAAGACAAATACTTGAAAGGATTAAGGAACTCTGAGATTAAGTATTTAGGTCAACTGAACAGAAAATCAGATGGAAAAGAGACCTAAATCTCCATGATGTCTTTCTCCACACTGGTTATCAAGATATACCTTTCCATTCACCGGCACTGTTTTTACACAAAATATCACAGATGACAGTGAAATAACGAGTCCAAAAGGGCTGCTTGACCAAGTTTTACAACAACAAGAGCTTTTTTGACTGAAGTGTGAAAATTGGGAAATGCTTCAAGAAGGTATCAAATTCCATCAGTTCTTTCACCAGAAATTACATTTCACTGTGATAGATTCAATCATTTCGTTTCAATAGAATAATTTCAGCTACCATTGTGACAAGCAGAAATAAGAGCAAAATGTTCTAAATTACCATTACGAAGCATTTCAATCAAGACATTTCAATGTTACAGGAACAAAAAAATCCCCCAACTTCACTTGGTATTTAATTTTGACTTCTAGTGCTTGTTTGAAAATAAAATTGTAAGTTTCCTGCAGAATGAATATTTCATTTTCTGACCTGTCACGTTCAGTAAAGATATTTCAAAGGTAATTTAGAGGAATAAAATGGGTCTATTTCCACACACTGCTATGGGACACTGTTTCAGTTGTCTCTTGGTCTGCCAAGAACCTCCTCCTCTGCTCACAGGGCATCAAATAATATTTCATGGGCAGCAGCAGTGAGCTGCACACAGCCCATCAGCCTGCAAAACTAGCCAGGAGGGGTCTTCATCACTTTAAAATATTACAAAGCCAAAATCAGACAAATCTAATAAACCAAGGGAAAAGAAACCCATTTTAGAGAGCACTAGAAGGGAAGTAAAGGAGAGGAAATAGAGTTAAAAGAACCCATTTACCCATCACAGGATTGACAGTGGGTCTCTCACATAATTTGCAGAGATAGAATGGGGTGCAAATGTTTGGTCTCTGGGTTTGATAAATAACTCAGACTCAGACCTTCCAATATTCTATATTTTTATACTTATTTGTATCTGAGAAAGAGTAGAGGGAGACAGCCCTAAGGAATTTTAGTTTGCATTTCCTTTACCCACTTGGTGAGCACCTCTCTGCTTTTCTGGGATAGCTAATGCCTCATGAAAAAGCCCTTTGGAAAGGCTTTTTTTTCTATGGAGAACAAACCAGACAGGTATTCCTGTGGTGCCTTCTGTCCTGCACATGCTCAGGCCCTACACCTGGATGGATGGTCAGTGGAGATGAAGCTCCCTGGAGGAACCACACAGAGCAGTTTAATTGAAGAACCTCTTCCTATCCAACATGCTCAAGGATTTGCACAGTTTGGAGACATTTAAATGTTCTAGGTTTTTTTGGTTTTTTTCACTTAGTGATATATTTCACATCTCAAAATAGTGAGAGATAGCATGGAGGGTTACAGCAATGAGCATTGCATTCCACAGAAGTCTTGAGTACGTTTGCCCAAGAGAAAGGGAGAAGGTAGCAGGTGCATGCAGGGGCTGTGATGCACAGCTCTGAGGCAGCACCACAGCACCATGGAGAAACCAGCTGGGATTCATTTGGACTGGGCTCAGATGGGCGCTCTCAGTGTCCCTGCAGGAAGAGACGTACAGAAAGGATGTCCAGGCTGCTGCTCCTCTTTTCCTGCTTCCACATGGTATAAAGGCCAAAAACTACTGTTGGGTCACTTTTGCCACTCTGGAGAGACCCCTCAGTCTGCTGCCTGGCCCCTCAAGCAGGCTGTATGCCATGAAGTCAAAAAACTAAGTTTGGGGTGACCAGAGATGTGGTTAACAACCAAGAAGCTGCTAAAGGGACCTTTACCAGCACACACATGTCCTTCTGTCTGCCTCCATACCAAACCATCCCTGCCATCCAGCAAAGATCCATATCCTTCAGCCTGATCTTCTGCAGATCCTTGCACTGGAAGCAAGTTCTGTGGGTTGTCTAAAGCATCGCCTCTTTCCTGTGCTTTCCATCTCCTCCCTGAGCCACAACAGCTAAAATTGGTAGGAAAAGGAGTGGGATATAAAGGTAAAGGGTCTGAAGGGGGCCACAAGCATGAACCTGGGGATAACAGAAACCAACACACAGCCCAGTGCCTTTTTGGAGAGGTTGCAGAGCTGTCTGCACTGCACCAAGCGCCGCTTTCAGCAGAGGGGCACACTGCCAGGACAATCTGAGCAGTTCTGAGTCCTATCTGTGCCTTTCCTGGTCATCTGAGCAGTTCTGAGTCCTGTCTGTGCCTTTCCTGGTGTGACAGACACACTCCTGCTGCAGGCTGTGCAGTAGGGATGGATTTCATTTGCTTTCAAGAGGCACCTGGCCCAAGCACCAGCCAGCACGCAGAGATGTGATGCTGACAAGGCAGCCGTCAGCAGGGTTTTGTTTCCTAGCCTCTTTTAATTGCAGTGTTAACTTGTCCAACGCCACAACACTGCCTTCCCATGACCTCTGCTGTTAGCCAGAGATTCAGGGCAGGTTGGATTGCTTCTCATCCTCAGCAGCAGCTGTGGGAGCAGCCGACTGCGTTCAGGCAATCTGCAACCAGAGGGACTGACTCAAAAGCATTAATTGAAGTGTGAAATTTGCCTTCCCCTCTCCTCCTAATCAGCCCTTCACATTTAAAACCCCTGTAAGGACTTTGATGCCACCATAGAGGGGGGAAGCAATAGCTGCCTGAATGCAAATTATGGTTTATGCATTAATGATGAATATTCATTAAGTGGGCCAGCCAGTACTAGTGTGCTCCTGTTTGGAAGGGTCTCAGCAGCATGAAGAAGGCTCTTTAAAAAGTAGCATTACTTTTAGGACAAATGAACAGTTGTCCAAAAGGCCAGAACTTGTAATACATATCCACACCCTGCTGGGAGATTTTCTTGCAGGAAATTTGTGTATCTTCCATGTCCATTAGGTCAAACTCTGCTCTGTCTGCATTCCCTGCTGATGCTTCATGTCTGAAGCATGCAAGCCCACATAAAGCTTGTGTTGCTTCATGCAACAGCTCTGATCCAAAGGAAATCTTTTCTGTGGTCACATCACAGCTCTGCTGTCTTTTATGTGCATTCATGTTCCCAGGATGGGTGGTCCAGTTCACAAAATGAAAATATCATTCCAAAGAAAATTTAAGTTTTCCACCTGAGACCCAGTTGGTTGAAATTATTTTATCAAACGTTACCAATATGGTTTACAAGAAAAAACCCCACTCACTGGAAATATTTACAATGCAGGATAATAATAAAAATATAGAAAACCCCAAATAAATTAATGGCAGAAGCATGCTGAATAGTAATTTTAGCAATAACAAGTTGCAACATTTTCAAAATATTTCCTTTGTGGGATTTTCATATGCTGTGACAGTGCTGAGTGCTGCCTGTTGGACATCTGGGGTTGATTTTGGGGCAGGACAGGTTTCTTCTCAAAAAGCAAGAGACAGGTAAAGAACTACTGTGGTTTGCAAACAGGAGATCCTTCTCTTGTTACAGCAGGGCACACACAGCAGAACACATGGTGTCTTCATAACACTTTGTCTGAAGTGAATAAGTGAATCTTTAGAAGAAGTTCAAATCCTGGCACAGTTCAATCACCACTTCAGGGTTCTTGAATGCAGAAGAAGTGTTTAACCAGCCTTGGTCCTTCAGATGAGAGCAAAATCCTTCTTGTGGTGACGGAAGTTCACAGAATATCGTGTCCTCAGGATGTGATTTCATTATGATTTGGAACCTCTCCTACAAAGACAGAGGGACCTGGGGCAGTTCAGACCCTTAGAGAACCTTCCAGTGCCTGAAGCGGCTGCAGGAGAGCTGGAGAGGGACTTTTGACAAGGGCATGGAGTGACTGGACAAGGAGGAATGAATGGCCTCAAACTGAAAGAGAGTGGATTTAGACAAGGTATTAGGAAGAAGTTCCACCCTGTGAGGGTGGTGGGCCCTGGTACAGGTTACCCAGAGAAGCTGTGGATGCCTCATCTCAGGAAGTGTTCAAGGCCAGGTTAGAGGGACTTTGGAGCAGCCTGGTGTGGTGCAAGCTGTCCCTGCCCATGGCAAAGGGAGTGGAATGAGATGATCTTTAAGCCCCCTTCCATCCCAGACCATTCCATGATTCTGTGATATTTACCCATGTACCCACAGCTACACCTCATGTGTCACTACTAAAAATGGTGACACTTCACTGGGGTAGGGTATTTATAATGAAAGAGAGAAATCTGAGGCTTCTCCTTTCACTGCTCTTTGAACCAGCTTGTGCACACATAGCAAACACAGTGTAATCTTCAAATATTTCTATCTCAGGGCCACACAAGTGGGATAAATTGGTGCAACAAGATCAGTAAAATATACCCAACTGATCTGAAAACTTTGATTTAATTAGAGGGAGATGAACTCTCCCGATTCAGCCTTCAATAAAAAGCAGGCTCCTCTATAACCTTCCCTGAGACTTTTGGTAAGCAGCACCACAGCTCAGCTGTTAGTCTGTGATCAGGAGCAGCAGAGGATGCTTCACACCAAGGGATCAACACATCTATCTGGGGCAGTCTCAACACAGCCCACAGCCCTGTGTCTGCCTCATCTCCACACTACTCATTCCCATATGAGCTGAGCTCCATCTGCAAACTTTAAAATGGAAAAAAAAAATAAAACCAAGAAAACTTTTTTCCTCCCCCCATCAAATTCTGTCTGAGCAGACAGCTTTCAGAAGGCTCAGCATTTTCTGAGTTGCAGGTTCCCTTTGGATTTCTCACAAAGTGGTTGCCCACAGTCATCAGATCTGCTTGAAAACCTTTGCCTTCACTGGTAGGAAATTAGATGCACAATTGCATTTCCCCGGGGTTTGGAATGGTCTCTGTGGCTCACAAAACAGAGCATGAAAGAGGCAGGTTTATGTCAGAAATACAGACAATAAGTGGTAGCTCTCAGTGTGAAGATTTATTTATTTAGCGAAGTCTCAGAGTGAAAAAGGACGACTTGAAAGGAAAGGGCAAATGTATTTCTTATTTTGCCCACCACATGGAACTTCTTTTCCTAATCCTTCACCATTTGAATATGACTGCTCCTGGAGGCTGCAGGGATCAGGGAGATGAAAGGGCAATCCTTCATGTAAGCACCAGCCCTCCACTTTAAAAGCTCCCCATGCACTCTTTCAACTTTCAACTGCCCCCAATTATATGTTTTTAACATTTGAAAATACTTTAGGACAGCAGGTGCATCTGTCACTCGTGTATTGTTCACCTGTCATCACCCTCTGCCTGCCCTCTCCCACTGTAAACGCTCTCCTTTTCCATAATAGTCTTGTATCCCAAAGGGAGAACGTGGGAGGACAGAGGAGGTGCAGTCCTCTGGTACCTGCTGCTGTTTCACAGCCTGATCTCTGTGCTCTGAGGTGCCCTATGTGATTGCAACTCTTGTGCCATAGAGAAGGAGCCAAGCTGGGTGCACACCTGCATTACCAGGGCTGTTGTCAGGACCCAGAACATCCCTCTGGCTGTCCTGAGCAGCCCAGACCCTGCCAGGGGGCTCAGAGACCCTGGCACAGAGCCCAAAACACCTGTGGGTTTGATTATGACCTGTGGAGCAAATTACCAACCTTAGATGAAGATCTGCAAGCCACAATAGTTTAGGTAGAATGATAGTGAATTTATCACAGGGTAGTAAAGTAGATTTTGGGGTTTTTAGAATGGGGATTCAGGAGGCAAGATGGAAGGATCTGGGCGTGCGCAGCCTTTCTCCTTCTTCTTCTTGGCCTCCATCTTCTGCTGTGATGTTGGCACTTTTGGATTTGTTTAGAGTAGAAGCTCACTGTCTAACATAGGTGATGGGTATTGGGAAGTTACAAGTAAACATTGTACACGTAGTTTTTAGTATAAAGACATAACACTGCCCTGGGGGCAGGCAGAGTGCCTGGACTGTCCTGCTGGATGGACCTCAGCAGGACAGGAGAAACAATTTTATAGATAGGATACAGTAAACAACATTGAGACCGAGAAATGAAGAGCCCTGGCTCCTCCTTCAAGCACTGGGCAGGGAAAAGAGACTTTTAACATTTCTTGGGGTCACTCTGACCAGTGAGAGATCCCAATAGGCTGTGACTGCAAACCACTGGTCCCTCACCTCGGGGACTCTGCCTGCTGCAGCCAAGCCAGAAGCTGCTGCTGGCTCCATGACTGGAGCTTCAGGTGGAGCTGGCAGAGCTGGAGAGAGGAGAGGGTGAGGTGCACACAGCCCCTGAGTCACTGAGGCTGTGGGGCTGAAGATGGGGCAGTGAATCTCATCTGAGAGGGTGAGGGAGAGGCAGCAGAGAATGCAGGGCAGGGTGGCTGTTTCTCTTCAGAGTGTGAACACCAAGTTTGGTTTGCCTTCCAAACTTCTCTGAGGAAGATGATACTAGGAGGGCCCCACCACTTATCAAAGAAGCCCTGTGCACAATTCAAGTGATGAATCCCACACAAGGGGATTCCTGGGGCTACAACAATGTGGGACAAAAGCTTAGCTTTCAACTCCCCCTGTTGCATTTTACACTCACAAAACTCAGCTGAAGGTTCATCTAGTCCCACATCTGCCACAGACATCTTATATGAAAAATCCTTTCCTTAGGATTTTTCTTCCTGAGAAGCTGAGAGGCCTCAGGAACAAAATGTAAACATTGATTATCTGCTGCTGTGGAATGCAACAGGTGCATCTGTGATTGGTCTCGTGGTTGTTTCTAATTAATGGCCAATCACAGTCAGCTGGCTCGGACTCTCTCTCTGAGACAAGATTTTGTTATTCATTCCTTCTTTTTCTATTCTTAGCTAGCCTTCTGATGAAATCCTTTCTTCTGTTCTTTTAGTACAGTTTTATTATATTATATATAATAAAATAATAAATCAAGCCTTCTGAAACATGGAGTCAGATCCTCATCTCTTCCCTCATCCTTGGACCCCTGTGAACACGGTCACACACATCCACCTCCTTGCTGTTTGAAGCTAATAAACTAAATCTACCAGGCAGCAAACCAAATCTACCAAAACAGCCAGGCAGCATCTTCTGATGAGGGCTGGACAGCCCATAAAGACCCAGGGAGTGAGCTCCTGTACCTTGGGCTACCCAGCAGTGGAGTCTGTGTAGGAAAACCAGAAGGTAATAAAACCACACCATTTAAAAATTCATATCTGCATAATGAGTCCTTCAACTGCTCTCTGTACCCAGAATGAGTCAGGCCCACATGGCTGGGGAGAGCTTTCAGAGCAATAAAGGCAGCACTGCCTGCTCCAGGATGCTCACACAGACATTACCACTGCAGAGAGGGTCTGCAAATCACAGGGCCTGCCCTGCTGCAGGCAGCCAGCACAGCACACTGTGTTTGTTACATGGGCTGCCACGTTGGCCATTGTTATTAAAGAATAAATCATGTGCAGGAAGGGAGGGGTGTCTTTGTGCTGCTCTGCAAGGGCTCCTGATTAAGCTTTTAATGACCCTCGAGTCTGACCTTTGAGTGCCTGGCAGGGGTGCAGGGCTTTCATTTCACAGCATCAAGGGAACATGATAAACAGAATCAGTTGATTAAGGTAATCAATAAAACCTTTTGATTCCCATTTCTTTGTAGAAAACTGAATAGCTTAAGGCAACAAGGAGAGACAAAACTGTCCTGATGTGTCCTCATTACCTCCAGCCTCATCACAGATCTTATACACTAATGACTCAGACACAACCAGTGACTATCAAATACCCATTTTTACATGTGGATGAAGCCTGGGAAGGACTAATGAAAAGATTAAAGTGGGAAGGAGAAAGTTTAAGTCCCTGTGCAATTCCTGTGCCATTCTGGAAGAATTTTACTGTTCCATCTTGACTAGAAATCCTGAGAAATGGAAAAGATGTAATCCCAACTGCTTTCAATGCTCATCCTCCCTCCCCCTGAACAAAATGCCAGTTCTAAGCTCCATCTGGATATGAGGAAAGGGAGAGGAAGGGAATGGCTTTTCCAGTGTCTCTCATCCCCTTCAGCCAAAGCTTCAGGAGCTGCAGGATGCCCTGAGAGAACCTTCCCAGCCAGGGGTGGCCTCTTGAGACACATGGGAAGGGCAGGAGAAATGGGTAGGGCTTTTCTCTTGGCAAGATTGCAGCAGCAAAGCCAGAGGGAATCTGTCTGAATCCAAATTCATCACAGTGAAAATCTCTAAAATCTCTAAATTCCCACTGCCCTTCCCCTCTGGTGGCACAGCCTTGCCAGGTGGTGTAGAATTTATCTTCAGATGGCAAGGTCAGGAGGAAATACTGCAGTAATCTAGACTGATTTTCTGTGTAATATACACCTGAGAACTTCCTGGGAATTTTCCCCATTTGGAGTTGTGCTCCATTTCGAAAAACACTTAATCTCATTTAAAGACATGCCAACAAGCAGCTGACAAGAATATTCCAGACGTGCTCCACTGGTTGTCTGCCACTGCCATGGAAAGCACACTCTGGTCCCGGCCTGGTTTTGGCTTCTCTGGAAATCCCAGTGCCTGCATTCAAGGCTCTGAAAAGGAAATGCAGGTTTAGCAAAGATGCACAAAATATGATAACCTTTTAGAACACCTACAACATGAGGAGAAGCTCTTTTCCTGGGCTTGTAACCAATTTTTGTCAAAGACCTCAAGTACCAGCCCTTCACCAAGATGTTTGACCCAAGTGGCATTTTCTACTCTCCATTTAAGTCTGTCTCTGTAGCAAAGATTCCCTTTAAAGACCTTGATCACAGAGGTTATTGCAGACACTGGTATTTCAAATAACCTGACCTACCCATTAAAATGATAACCTCAGTGTATGTTCAATAAGTACTAACAGTGCTTTGAGTTCAGTGAAGTCCCCAACTTTCATCATTTTATCCCATTTTTCACCATTTTTCAAAAACTGATTTTAGGCATTTTTCTGATATTCTCTCTCTCTATTTTTTACTTTTTCCTTTTTTTTTTTTTTTTTTACTTTAAACCAGTTTGTTTTACATAAGAATATTAAAAATACAGCTTTGTGATACTTATCTCTCACCTTCCAACCCGTGTTAGCAACTCAGGTTGCAGTGAACCCAAAGTGTCAGTTTTGGACTGTCTCAGAAGATGGAGTAGATGCAATTACTTGCATTCTTTAAAACATGATTGATCTAATGCTGTCACAGGAGAATTCACACTGGATTCTGATGGCACAAACACTGCTGAAATGAACCTAAAGTGTCAGTCTGTGACTAAGATACATAACGAAAGACAGAATAATTTTTTTTCAGCTTGGGTCAAAGATCTTTCCTGATGCCTCATGGAAAATTCTGAAACATACTTGGAGGTGATTTTGATGACAGAAATTTTTCTATATTTTTCTGTTTATTTTAGGCACAATCTTGTGCTCTCTTTGTCATCAATAGCCTACATACTTATGCAATATCCTGGGTTATGCATCCTGATACCTGGATGAACAGATGATCTTTGGAAGATTCAAACCACACCTGCTACAATTGGGTCTTAAACCATCCTGTGCAATCTTTTTTTGGACATGTACTTAGGAAACATGACAGGAATTTTTTGAGGGAGGGAAATAAATTACTATGATTTTTCATCAAAACCTGCTGGCTGACTGAAACCAAACCCTTTCAAGGAAATATACTGATTTTGATGGAAGGTTTGTAAACATTAGTGCAGAATTCAAAGTTTTGCTCAACCCAAACACAAAATTATTCTTCCTCAATGTGAGTGTGCCAGTTTAAGGTTAATAAGTTATCAGTAAAGATTCAGAACATGCAGACCTCCTGCAATCTGGGAAAAAATCCTTGCACTTGGCTGGTTTCTGACTGGCTCCTTTCCCCAAGTCTCCTGTTGGAGGTGTTAGCTTCTATTTTGCACATAAAACGTTGTGGGGGAAGCAGCAATTCTGGAGACTCAGATCCAGGACACTCTCCCCAAGAACAGGGAGGAGTTTATGTGTCAGCAGAACAGCAGACATGCAAAAGAAACCAGAAATGATGCTGAAGTGGCCATTTGTTACTTTGAAACTGGACAAATTCACCCTAGGAATAAAAATAGAGAGAGAAATATATTCTGGAGCTGGAAGCACACTTGGGCTGAATCTCATCTCATGGGCATGGCTTTATCTCAGGTCCTTTCTCCTTTGATCAGACATTTCACAGTTCCCATCTGCCACGACAGATCAAAAGCTTCTGATCTCCTTAGAATGGAGTTTCCCCACAAGATGCACATCACCCTGTCTGGGATGAGACCCAGCAGGGAACAAGGATCACAGACTAACTAGGGCAGCACAGCCCCAGCCTTCAGACCCTGGCTTATAAATACAGAAACAAAACATGACAATCAGAAGAAATGTTAAGGTTTTCTCACTGAAGATGCCAGAGTAGCATCGGTGTGTAAAGGAAATGTGGCTGTGGGACCTTGGCAGGAAGATCCCAGTGACTTGGTGTGCACCTCAGCTTCCCAAAACTGTGCACTGGCCCCATCTTCCATCATACCCACAACCTCAAAGGGATCCCATTCCCACTGGGCTCCTCCATCCACATGAGGGTCTTATCCGTGAGGTAGCCACAAAATAAACTCATTCCTGGGCATTTTTGGGATGGAGTCACTGCTAAAGACAGACTAATAGAAAAGAAGGTGTACTAAATTTGGAGAAAAAATTGTCTGGGGCCAAATTCTGAGCAGTTCCATCCTGGGTGGAGCTCATCCACAACAACTTCCATGGATTTACAGGAGTACTGACAATCAGCTGTGTACCAAACAATAAAAAGGTAGAAAAGCCCTTGTGAAAATATGCAGAGACCAAGGATAGACAGAAGTCTACAGTTTGTAAAAGAAAGGAGAATTGTTCATGAAGCAGCAGCTATTTGGATCCCAAGAGGATCATGTAATGAAGCTGAGGGCAACAAGTGGCTGTGAGGTGGTTTGTTGGTTAATAAAATCACTGACAATGAAACCACTGAGCTGCATTTATGAAAGATGGATTAACATCTCATTTGGCAGGGTAAGTGGCAGAAAGACTCGAAGCAAGGTGGCATGGCAAGTCTAATCAAGTCAAACTATGCGCAGCAATGACACGAGCAGACAGCAAATTACTTCCCTGGCAATTCATTTGGGTAATTGACCAAGAAGATACAGAAAACTATTGAAAAAGAAGCTGTTGGAGGAAAATTAACTAAGTGGAACAAAACATAAAGAGCTCCTACAAGGTCCTTGTTTTCACAAAGGGGTGTCATAGACTCTGTTTATGTCTTCACACATGGAATTATAAAGCCACTGAGGGAAAATCTTCTAAAAGGATGTTGAGAAACTGCATTGTCTTAAAGATACATCTTGACAGAAAAAAGAAGCCCAAGCAAAGCAGCAATTTGCCAACAGCATGATCTCATATCTGAAGCTACCTTTCATAAGAGAAGTTTTCAATACAAAAGTCATCTATTTAAACGAAATTTCCCTCAGAAACACACCAACTAAAATATTTGAGTCACATTAAAACATTGCAGTTTAATGTTGCTCCAACAGGTTACCTGCATTTTGCAGTGGTTTAATATAACGTATGTTCTGACCCAATTAATGTAAATATCCCAACCCATTTTCCTTCATGGAACAGAACTTTTGACTTCCATATATGCTATTTTCTTCATCAGAGATAAAATTAAGGTGTGATTTAAATGAATTAAAGAGACAGGAGGAGTGGAAACAGGCTTCATGCAAAGGACACTGCAAACCAGCAAATGTAGCAATCCTTGGAGGTTAAATCTGCAAAATCCAAATAAAGAATAAGACTTTTGTATGGTGACAATAACTAAGCATTGGAGCAGAATGTAAAAACCTGGAGGAAAAAACAGCAGGCTCACAGGAGTGCCAGAGGCTCTGGGAAACTCTTGTGCCATGGCTTTTAACTATTTCTGGTACTGTAATCCGGTTCTGGATTATCATAATAAGAACCCTTTTGCCCTGATATCTCCATCACTAGAGACTCTTAACTGTAAAACAGAGATTGTGCTGTCCTTGGAACTGACCAGAAATGTGTTTGCACATGGAGTTTGCAGGGGTGTGCTTTGTAACCAGGCACGGCACCTGTCTATGCTGGAAAAGTGCTTAAATATTTTACTTTCTAAAAAATGGTGAATGAAAAAAAATAAAGGGACATGAGGTTCATTCACCATCTCCACCCCAATTTCAACTGTAAGGAGACCCTGCAGAGTTTCTGGTATAATCTCAGACCCTATTCTTGAACCCAAAATCTTTTCAGCTGTGGTCACACTAACAATCTTGTAGGGCACATCTTAATTGTGTGAGCAATTCCCAGAAGTAAAGATCAGGAGTTCATAACAAATAAATGAACTCAAGTGGAAAGATCCTTGCAGGTACCAACATCACATTCCCATATGGAATCCTGCCTGTGTCAGCCAGGGAGACACAGCTCTGTCCCTGCTCAGAGAACACCTTGGAGTCACCACACAGAGGAGTTTTGATGAAGCTCCAGTCATGGGAATGAAATACAGCAATGACTCCACTACAGAGATCTTGATAATCCCTCAAAAAGAACAATTATCCTGGTTTCTGTGGCTCTAAGCAACACATTTGTGCATAAATTTCCTAATTTCCTTCTACTACTGTTCTTATTTGCTCACATTGCTCAAACACTTCTGAGATTTTGCACCTGCCTCGTGCCACAGCCCCATGGAGCTGGAACTTCAGCCCTGAGGCAGAAAGAGATCTGGGATTGATTTGATTGCTGAAGACTCTGAGGAATACAGGACATCCCTATTATGTATACCAACAACAATTTTGAAAAAATTGTCCAGGGCATAGTTTTCCTCAAATTTTTGAGGCAACCAGTGTTTGCTGCACAGCTGGTCTCCAAATGGCTGCAAAGATGCACAAATAACATAGGAAGGTTTCAGCTGGAAGGGACCCTAAAAACCATCTCTTTCTAACCTTACACTAGATCAGGTTGCTCAGATATTCCCAAAGTCCTGCCCTCATCTGGGTCTCACCCAGATCTCAGGCTGCATTTAGGAAAAAAACCCAATTAAAATGACATTTTATCAACTACTGACTTGAGAGAACAGGACTGTCATGCTGCTGGTCAATGATACAGGAAAAGCATTGGATTTATCAACAATTGCATAGGCAATGAGTGCTCATGACAAAAACATCAAGATTTTGTCATTTGGGTTTAAGTTTCGATATTTTTTTGCCTGACTGGCATCTGCATGCTGGATCAGCATGTTACCAAATGGGATTAAATTAATAATTATTACTAATTTATACCAGTAACATATTTGCATTACTGTAAAGGCAATATCTATAAGAATGCCCTTAAGATAGTGGAGCAATTATAGCATTTCTTAGTGAAATTAAATGGTTTTACAGTCCCTGCCAGGTCTGCTGCTGATGTCGACACCTTTTTCCAGATAAACAATTCTAAGATTAAGCTCCAAGTAGCTACCAAATCTATTTAAAAATATTTCATAGAAATTTTTAAAGTTCCAATTTATTCTGGAATAGTCTGAAGCCTATTCTCCCACTCAGGGGCTTGTTTAGATTAAAAGATTATCAAGGAAAGCTGCAAATTCTGCACCTCATAGTGTTTTTAAGATGAGTAAATCTGTGTGTCTGAGAGGTCTGTTCCAGCTGAAACAGAGGCTGGGATGCAAAGCACAGGGCAGGAATTACTGGGAGCAATTCTCAGGCATGTTTTTGGCAGAGGTTTAGAATGAAGCACTAAACAGCTTTTTTTAATTTAAATTATGCCTTTCTGGTGCAGAGAAGTACAAAACTCATCACCCTGAGGATGTGAGGGCTCTGAAGGGCTGCAGCCTGTGGGGAGGACAGACTGGATGTGATCCTTTACCCTTTATATTCTGCTGTATCCACAGCTCTAGCCCACACCCGAGGAAACATGAAATAAACTCCATCAGCATTGCTGCTTTCACACCCCATCCTGGCTGTCACTCCCACCTGGGGCTCTGTGCAACAGCAGATTTCTGTAGAAAAGAGAAATACTGGTGTTTCTTCTCATTGCAGCCTCCCTCCAGGGCAAACTTGGCTTTAGTTCATGTTCGAAAAAGAACAACCCAGTGTGGCCACTGAGAAAAGGGAAATCATCCTTCCCCTCTATTCAGACACTACATCTGGGGGGCTCTGCCTGCTCTAGATTAGAAAACCTCTTGACATCCCTTTTGACCCAAATTATTCATTGATTACCAAGGTACTACCATACCTAACCGCATGCATTGCCTGTTTCATCACACACACCAACAACAGGGGTCTCTGCTGGGGTTTCACAATGAATTTCATTGGGGAAGGGGGTGCCAGGCAGCAGAGAGTGGAACATGCCCTAGAACTGACATTAGGATCATGTTCAGTCACTAGGGATGCGCAGAGAGGAGCAGGAGGGGTAAAACCAGCAATTCAGGTGAATGTGAAGGTGGAAAATACTGTATAGTGGGGAAATTTTTAAGGCCTGATATATGACTGATACAGAGAAGGATATTCTAATTAATCTTATTAATTATTAATAAAACTCTAATTAAGCTAAAAAATCACAAACAACCAGTTTTCAATAACTTCCTATTATGCCTTTAGTTAGGGTAAAAATACACTTCCAAGTGACATTTAGGTTTAAGATGAGCAACCACAAGTAGCAATAAATAATGACAACTACAAAAAAATGCAAAAGTTAAGAGGTCTTGTTACTTTTGCAAGTACAGAACACATCCCAAACTTGAAGTTTATCATAGAGGAGATACAGAAGCTGCAGAAATCCTTCCAAATTCACTCCTCCTCAGAAACAAGCAGGGGCACTGAGTGTACAGTTGCAGTTCAGTCTGGGTGTTGCTCTGAACAGATGATATTGCACAAAGCTTGACTTGGAGGTATTTTTAAATCAGATGCTAGACAGATTTATTTAAGAGTAGTCACAAGGCAAAGGTCCATGAGACCAGATCCAAGATGGGAAATGAGACAGTGAGGTTCTCTCTTGTACATCTCAGCCCAGGGGCTTGGTCTGTGGTGGGGAAAGGGTGATAAAACCAGGAGAGAAAGTGGAATACAACATATTGGGAGCCTCACTCCCTGCAGAGCACATCATTGTCTCTTGGCAGACTTAAGTAGGTTTGACTTAAGACAGCCACTTCTGGGGACAGAGCTGTCAGTTCACTGTCTGGCCTGTGTCTGGTGTCTCCATGTGGCTGGAAGGAACCTGAGTTAGGGTGAGGCTTTTCCTCAGAGAAATCTCTTGGTGCCTGACTGGTGCCTCCAACGGTGTCCTGGGCCACCAACCTGAGCCAGGAAAGGGCCTGGACCTGCCCTTGCAGCATGGACATGGTCAGGGCCTGCTCAGTGCCCATCTCTGCTCCAAACATCCACAGGAACAGGGCAGGACCTGGGGACACGGCTGGGAAGAGGAGTCACAGGAAAATGTGAGAAATAATGCCTGTACAAGCCTCTTCCCTCAGCCAGGGCATTTATACAGCACTAAATGCCTGGCATGGATAATATTTTCACACTGGATGGGAAAAAGAACCCTTTTTAATTGACTCAAGCCCCACAACACCATTCATGCTGCATTTTCTTTCACTTAGCCCTGTTCACTTTTATTACTTGGGGCTTTTTTGATACAAACCTTAAAGAGATTTTTTAAATGGTAGAAATTACAATCTCAAACAGAATCTTTCTTTCTTAATACTGGTGTTCCTTCTTCAAATGCAGCTCTGCTAAAAGTTTCTTACTTCAGGTAATCCAGGGAAAAATATAGAGAAAAAACCTCAGAGGAAATTCAAGTTAAAAAAAGGAAACCACGCACTAGGAAAATCACTATCAAGAAATCTTTCACAGGCAAGGCTTCTTCTTCAGGAAACTGCTAACAAAATTACTTCATTTTATTTATCCCAAGTGAATGTTTCTCCTATGGGGTGTTTGAATTAGACAGAAGGTGGCTGCAGGAAAGGGTAGAACTGGGAATTTCTCATTCCTCTAAAGCACAAACTGATAAAAAAGCTGTATCAGGTACTGAGCACGGATTAAAAAATAAAATTATTCTGACCAGTGAAAATTTTGGAGTGCCCAGGTGATCCTGCCATACATTGGGATAAAATTATGCCTCAATTTTTTTTTTTTTTTTTGCTTTGGCAAAGAGAAGAGTCTGTGGCTGATTGCATGAAGGATGCTCAGCTGGACTCTGGCAAGCTGAAGGACAGGCACTGCTCTGCCAGCAAGAGCTAATCCTGGCTCTTCTGTCATCTCTGATTGCTCTGAGGATTGAGATGAGGAGCTGTTCCAGCTCTTGGAGGAGAAATTCCACTTTTTAATCAGACTTTGGGCAGAAGGAGCAGGCAGGCTGATCCTGTGGCATGCCAGGCAGTAGCTCTGTGCTCCAGGGGGGCAGCTGGGCAGCAGCAGAGCTCACCTGGCTCTGTGCAGGTGGGATAACACAGCTGGGCAGCAGCAGAGCTCACCTGGCTTTGTGCAGGTGGGATAACACAACTGGGCAGCAGCAGAGCTCACCTGGCTCTGTGCAGGTGAGATATCACTGCTGGGCAGCAGCAGAGCTCACCTGGCTTTGTGCAGGTGGGATAACACAGCTGGGCAGCAGCAGAGCTCACCTGGCTCTGTGCAGGTGGGATAACACAACTGGGCAGCAGCAGAGCTCACCTGGCTCTGTGCAGGTGGGATACACAGCTGCTCACAGCACCTGCCTCAAGGGAGATGTGAGCCAGGTAAATTCTGGTCTCTTTGTCCAGGGGCAGATCCACAAGATCTGTTACTTTTACAGGTGAAGTGTGCTCTTTATAAGTATCATGTTCTTCATAGTCCCTAAATATAGGGCAAGATGTGTTATCCACAGTGCAGCTTCTGACAAAAAGTGTGCCAGATACTGGGGCCAATCCAGCTGCTGCTGCCTGTTTTCAGTGCCACTAAGAACACTCTAAAAATAGAAACCAGTCAAAGGACCAAAACCCTACAGCAGCCTGCGTCACTGCTGGGTATCTTCAAACCATGGCAATATGAGATGATAAATAAAAGAGGGAGAGAAAACCTCCAGGCCATAAAAACAGAGAAAAGACATAAGTTTCTAAGAGGAAAAAAAAATCTCCCTCAAATGTTGCAGTTTTAAATTAAAAACAACAGAACATTAGGATTAGCATTTTATCCTTCCAGGACAGAGAGAAATACCCTAAGTGTGTAAAGAAAAATATGTTGTGGCCCAGAAAGTGTTTCTGTAAAGAAGTGCATGGAATTGTTTAGATCCTACAGCCTGGGGATCAAAGATCCTCCACTCCAAAACCACCACCAAACCCAGTTTCTTTGAAAAATGCCCATGTTTTAGAAGGCTAAATAATCAAGTCTAGGATGGTGATGTTCCTATGTATTTCCTCATAAGCAGTTTCAGTGCTCAATAATCCTCATTATCAAAATCACACTCTCTGTTTTCAGCATGAATTAGTCTGATTTTCCTGTTCCACTTCTTTGACCACATTCTGTCTTCGTTAGTTTGATGACCATTCCCCAGTCTCAGAGGCCATCCGTCATCAGAGATGGAAAACTAACTCACCTTCAAGCTCAGCCTCTCCAGAGCACAGTCCCATGCCCACAGACATTTCTGTAGCTCTTTTCTAAGGTTTTGAACCTCTGTTTTCAGGGTGGCTACCAGAACTCACGATCTTCCAGCCATGAGCTTTTTAATGCCAATGGCCACCTCTCCTCTCCTCCCAACCAACAGCACCTGGTTGTCATGGTTTGAGCCTGGCACAGAGCCAGTGCCCTTCATGAAAATGCCCTCACTCTGGTGTCTGCTGTGAGATGTGACTAGGAATAAGCAAAACAGGCTTTAGCTTAAACATAAAGAACACTTTATTACTTAAACTACAGGAAAATAGGGAAAAACTATAAGGAAAAGAAAAAAAAAATTGAAAACCTTACAAAAAAACCCACTTTCCTCCTCCCCACTACCTGACTTTCTCAGTCCGATACATTCTCCTAAATCACTAACTGCCCAGCCTTGGCACTACACTTTAGTATACTCAAACTGCAGTTCATGAAGAGGAAAGGAGTCTTTCTTGTTCCATAGGCTTCCCCTGGAAACACACTGAAACTTCGTGTGCTTCTCTGTCACTTCGGCACCGCCCGGAAAAAAAGTCTTTTTGCCGCTTGTGACATCTTCTTTCTATGCCCAGTGCTCTCACTACCGCGCATGGATCAGAGCTGCTTTTAGGGTTGTCTTTCAAGGATGCCTTGTCTCACTCTAAAAAGGCACAGTCTCTGCTTTGGGACATCTGTCCCCCCCATATTTTTCTAACTCCCTGGGGCCGGGGGGTCCTCACGATGAACTCTCCTGGTTCTGAGCCGCTGCTTCCCCCTAAGTGCAGTCTCTGTGTCACAGGAACAACTGAGTCCATGGCCACAAGAAAAGTCTAGCTAAAAGGCCACTCCAAATCATCTCTCCCCATTCAATCATCTCTACGTTCTTCGGGCCAGGTCCTTGTCTCATCTCATCTCTTATCTCCCTTCTTATTCAGCTTCGAGGAGGATTAGTATTTTTGCAAGGCCTCAATCATGAAAGAAAGGGGTTAAAACTTTCAGTCTCTGTCTCGGAGCTGCGGCACTCTCACACACGCTGCTGCTCCGGCCGGGCACTCTTCTCTCCTTTTCTCTTCCTGGGCTGGCTGCTATCACATTCGGTGTCGCCGGCTCTCTCCCTCTCCTGGGGGGGGGGGTTAATGGCTGCCCGAGGGCTGACTCCTTGGGGTCTTCCACCCTTCCATCCTCGAAGGCCTCCTCACCTCCCATCTCTGTCTAGGCCCAGGGCCTACTACGTGGCTGCCCCTCTCCCGCCCAGCAGCAGCGGCTGGACGGGGGGGGGAGATCTGACCTCTTCGCCGCGACGTCCTAAGAGAGCCTCCCAGGGCCAGAGCCCTGCTTTTAACCCCTGTGTATTCTCGGAGGTGTGTCCAAACCCCACTGGCTACACCAGGTGTCAGTATGAAACTCAGAACATCCATTGGTTTGACCACAGCATCCCAGAATTCCCACTCCTTCCTGGTCAAACCACCACACTGGTCTTTGACACCCAAGGGTCACGTCTTGAAACCAGATGAGTGTAGGATGACATTTGGGCCATGGAAGTGTGAGACAAGCAGGCAGAGCTCCCCCTTGCATTAAATAAATGACCCAGGATGCGGAACTGGATCCCCCAATTCCCCAGGGAGATGCTGAGCATGGGGCTGAAGGGGATCACAGGTACCAATCTTGGCTTACATGGACTCCAAATATTGGCTCCCAGACTGCCCTCCTCCTTTCTCAGTGGGAAAATAATGAATATTCTGTCTGCTCCCTCTCCCACCCTTGCTGTTTGTCACACTCAGGCAGTCAGCAGGGTTGCTGCCCCAGCCACAAAGTGATTATTTTTCTCCCTTTTTATGCTAACCCAAATGCTTTAAAAAATGAGCAGTTATTAATGCACAAGCACTTTTTTAGCAATGAGGGGGCAAGCAGGGTGTTGTTTTCCTTTCCTTCCATGGTTACTACCCATGGTACCACGAGCAGAATCTTTATTGACTTCACGCCTGTATGGAAACTGGGGGCCCTGCTGTACAGGGGCAACCATCTCCTTGTCCTGCAAAATGAATGCTAAATTTAAATGTCATTAAAATGACATCAGTCTGAAGCTTTCTAAACAAAGCTGGTAAAATAGAATCCCAGAAAAAGCTGTTTCTGGAAGATAGTGTTTAGTTATTCTCTTTCTTTCTAATAGCATTATCACTTAACTCTTCAGAAACAAGTTTTAGGGGAAAAAAACCACCCTGATCACAGGTCCAAATTTATTATTCTGTATTTTCTTCTACATTTTAGAGTTATGTTAAGAATGTAACTATTTTTTTGTGTAAAAGTTACAGAGGACAGCTTTGTGCACCTTCAGTAAATTGAAATACAAAATACAAACAGTTTTGCTCAGTAAGGTTTATCAAGTCCTGTAAATTAAAACTTCTTCTCAATTCCCGCTGCTATTTCTAGGCTGCTGCATAATAACAACAAAAATATTGTGTGGCTAAAAATAGGTCAATGAAATTTACATTGTCCAAGCTGAAACCAAAAGAACACTCTAAAAACAGAAGAATTGATGCTAGAAACCGCTGAAAATCAGTAACATATTATAAAGGCTTCCTGGGAAAATTTGACAGAAGGAAAAATATTGAGGGCTTTCATGCAATTTTTTCTTCAAGAGCTTCAGTAATTTTAGAGAAACTGGGAGCCATAGCCTGGCTCATCGTTGTTTCAGTTTTGGGGGTGCAATGATGTTTTCTTCCTGACTTACCTCTCACTTCTGCGATTTTGCCTATGTCTGCTTTAGCCTCAGATGAATTAAGGAGGGAATTTTTTACCTAAATTGCTAAAGAACAAAAGTCTCACTGATTTTCAGTGTATCAGCTGTCACCCAAGACACCCAGCTGATTTTGAAAGTCATGAAGTCCTTGTTTATGGTTTTTGTGATGGGATTGTCAGTCCTGTAGACTCTGATAACAGCTCAGTGTCTGAGAAGAAAGCAGCTCCTTCAGTCTTCCAGTGATCACTTCTAATCACAGAGCCACAAAATGGTTTGGTTTGGAAGGGACCTTAAAAATTATCTAGTTCCAACCCCTGCCATGGGCAGGGACACCTTCCACCAGACCAGGTTGCTCCAAGCCCTGTCCAGCCTAAACTCCCTTTGTAAACCTAATCTCTGTTGGGTTTATAAATGGAATTAGTGAGGTTTTCAAATGTTAGCACAGTTTCAAGCATGAAAATTTAAGCTGACATTTCTCATCGATAACTCTATGGGCATCAAATGAAAGCAAAATGAGAATTCAAAGAACAGCTGTCCCCTGCCCCAGATGCCACAACACTAAGGAATGCAGCATGAAAACACCTCTCTACATCCACTGGCACTTTCAAGGTACAGATAAATATCAATTAATGTGATAATATTCATGTATATTTAATGGTGACAAATAATTGTAGTATTTTCCTTGATTGCTTAGCTCCCTTACCTGAGGTTGTGTCTTTTGGAATATACATCAAGCACTGAGAAATCTTGAAGAGTCTCTCTAAAAGTACTTTAGAACCCTCTGCAGTACTAGCAGTATTCTCTTGTCAGAGCTTCTGTGTTGAGGTATTAAAAAAGTAAGGAAAACAAGGATTGTTTCTTGAACTTGCCTCCTCCAGTACCACTAAGCCAAACACAACTGAGAAATCACATTGCTTCAGGACTCAGGGATGGAAAATACATTAAACAAACAAGAGATCAATGAAAACAAGGGATGAAATGTTGCCTAACAGATCACTGGAAGCCCGATGTGCCAGGGGGAGGCAATGGATTAAGTGTAGTTTATAGCCATGAGTTTAAAGGCAGAAGGAGCCCCAAATTGTTCCCTGAATAAGGAAGGGACGTGTCTAACTTCAAATGTGAAATCTTATATGAGAACACTTGATTGAAGATTATATTGTGATCCTGATTATAAATTCCCCAGGTTCTCCTGGGGCCAATTTGCAAAGGTTTGTGTGCAAGTCTAGTGCTGGGAGATGAGAACACAACGTTGTTTAACACACAAGAAAACTTAAGCAGGGTGCTGTGATCAGGGGACTCGAGGAGTACCAAAAAAAAAAAAAACCAAAAAAAAAAAAACCCTGTTGAGCTTGGAGCCAACATATCTTAGAGAGATGTCCCAAATAAAGTCACATTTAAGGCTACTTTACATGTTGCAGAAATCAGCTTGTTACTAAATGTGATAAAAAACATTTTGAAGATAAATTTATGGAATGAAAATATCTTGTGATTGTTAGGGACTTTTTTTTCCCATAAAAAGAGGGATTCTACTTTTTTTTTAAAAAAATCAATGCTCTAGAAAAAATGGAAAGGCAAAACATTTGTATTCTGAAAATTTATCAGATTTAACCCAAAGAAATGACAGGTGACTGGCTTGATGCTGAAATGCCACTTGCTCTTTCCAGCTCTCCAGTCTCCTGTGGGAAGCATGGAGATGGGATACAGGAGACCTGGCAAGGTGACCTGGTGAGGGGTGGTCAGGAAGACTCATGAGAGAATGGATGCACCAAATGTTGAACTACAGCTCCCACCTTGTGCTGCAACAGCATTTCCAACCAGACTGGGAGAAAGAAGTGAGGGCTTGCTTTCTTTTTTTCCCATTTTGAACAGGAAGAAAGAAATTTGTGGCATTCACATTCTCTGAAAAAATCCCTTCACCCAGCATTTTTCTCCTGTGAAGCTGAGAAGCCTCAGAGAAAAGGGAAACAATTCCTATCTCATTTGCTTCTCCTGTGTGGAATGTGTTTGGAGATGGTTTACCCACAGGTGATTGTTTCATTGGATTTTGGTGTGAGTTGTTTTTAATCTTTGGCCAACTGGGGCCAAGCTGTGTCAGGACTCTGAAAAGACTCATGAGTTTCCATTATTAGCTTTTTAGCAATCTGTAAGTATCCCTTCTGTATTCTTTAGTATAGTATAGTATTTTTTAATCTAATATAGTATTATAAAATAATAAATTAACCTTCTAAGAACATGGAGTCAGACGCATCATTCCTGCCTTCATCAGGGCATTCCCAACAAATACAATAGAAATACCCTAAAAATCCTAAGCACCCAACAAATACCCTAAATTCCCAACAAATACAATAGATATACCCTAACAATCCTAAATACCCAACAAATACCCTAAATTCCCAACAAATACAATAGAAGCACCCTAAAAAAGTCAGTTATATTGGCTGAGAAGTCAAAACACATCCATAGAAAGGCCTTGCACCCTCTCTCTGACCCCCATCCCCATTTCTCTGACCAGGGCTCCTGCGTGCTGGCGTGCTGGTGCAGTGTTTCTTTTTAGAGAGAAGGAGGAGACTGTAGTCTGTCATATGTGAGGGAACTGGGTTGGAGACAAGAGGCAGATGACAGGGGTGGTTGGGCAG
The DNA here is from genome assembly GCF_047830755.1 of Zonotrichia albicollis. NCBI lineage: Eukaryota > Metazoa > Chordata > Aves > Passeriformes > Passerellidae > Zonotrichia > Zonotrichia albicollis. The sequence continues at coordinate 57,530,682 of NC_133824.1, forward strand.
GGTGTTGGCAGGGCGTCAAGGGGAGCTGGCAGGGGGTGGCAGCCATCTGCCTGGAGAAGAAGGTTGCTGAGATGGAGGTAAAGGGGGTGGCAGAAGGAGAACAAGCATGTTCTGCACTTCAGAAATACTTTTGGTTGAAGTTTGGGAGTGGAGTAGATGTGGACACATCCCCACATGCCGGGAAGTTATTAATGGTGCTCGATATGAGCTTATTTTCCTTGAAGAAAAGGTGGGTGAACTCACCCTGGGGGAGCTGACAAGGCTGTGGCAATATTGAATCAACCTGCAGGGAAGCTGATTTCAGCTGATTCATGCTCCTTCTAAGGATACAAGCCAGAGGGTCTAATCACAGGAATCTGAATGGCAACCCAAGATTCCTTCCCAGGTTTAAGTTGTCCTTTCCCTGCATGCATCATTCATCCCCACATGAGCAGCTTTGGAGAGAAAAGCTTCAGGTGTGCTTGTGTCTATAACCTTAAATAGGAAAGTCAGCAGAAACCAAATCCTTGCAGGTTTTCTGGCCTTACAAAGTAGAGGGGATGCTCATGAAAATGGATGTGCATTCCTGGCTCATACCAGCCCAGATAAATGACAGGGGAGGGCCTTCAGCCAGGCAGTACTCAGAGAATATCAACTATAACATAAACCTGAGGAAAACAGAGCTATGGACCATGTGGGAACAAGAGCATCTTGAAGACGAAAGTGAATTCAAGCAATAATTGATAAGGAAAGTGGCATTTTCTGTGGCTGTTCAAAATACTAAACTGTATACAGGTGTTCTAATACAAAACTGAGAATTCAGTGTCAGGCAAAGCAACAAAACATCCCAGAGCTGCAGGACACTCAGCACTATCAAAAAATTACAAATCAACAGATTTGTGGTGGTGAGATGAGCCCAGAGGTCTCAGCTGGGTTTGTGTGAGTCTTCCCTATGTGATGAAAGAAAAAAGAGAAGGAAAAACTAAAAAATGTCAAGTTTTAGAAGAACTTGAAGCAGAACACTTCAAATCTTACAGGAAGAATAGTTGAAAATCGCCAAGAAAGCCAGAAAGGTAGAAGACTAAAAGATTTTTAGGGAAATTTTCTGAATGGAAAGGTAGCCACAGAAATAGAGATTTGATTTCTCCTACTCTGGACAAATGGATGGGGAGGATGGAAAAGGTTGAGGATCAGCACCCTAAGCCTGTCTGGTTCACAGTCAAGCTTCTCAAGCATCAGCTTTCTGAAACAGGCAGGACACAGCACTGGAGATTTTTCTCCTGCCAGACCAGCCAGAGGCCTAAATACTGGCAGTGGAGTCTCCATCCCTTCTTGCCTTATCTCCTCTCTAAAGAAAATATCATTATAAACAGCTCACCTCTATAGAAAACTGCAGTTGTGAATGCACTGTTTCATCAGAATGATAAAAATTAACTAGATTTGTGAGCCTAGAATCATTCAAGCATATGCTAAAATCCCATTGAGGTCAAACTACCTGGTTCATTTCCATGAAGTATTTCCATTAAATAAAATTAGACTAAGGGTGGCAGGCTCGCATATTTGGCAGCTCATTTCTCCTGTTCCTGGAATCCATGAAACCCCTCCCCATCTGGAATTCAGGATTCACTCTTTCGCACAGGCCTGGCTGTGTCACATTCAGCTCCAGGGACAGACTGATATGCAACCTCTCCTCAGAAATAAGTTTTGTATGCTGTGAGTCCAAATGTACAGGGGTTTACACACTAAATGGAATTGCAAATATTTGAATTACCACAGTTTTAAAAGAATGGTTCTACTTCTATCACAATCTGAAAACACTGAAGGGGGGGGGGAAACTGGAGATCTGATCAAATACTCAAACTCCAAATTCCAAGATAAGGAATAAGGAATTTATCCTAAGATAAATTCCATGAAAAGTTATCATAGATCTGCTGGGCACTCACAGTGCTGGATAAACCTGTCTTGGACAGGAGGTCTACGTGGAAAAGAGGAGAAAATTGCTGCCACAAAGGCAAATATAAAAATTCATTTGAGGTTTAATCAAAACACTCAGTACAGAACCAACCTTCCTGCAGTCAGACTGAATGGAAACTGGAAAAATCCATGTCTCATGGTCCAAAAATATTTTGGCTTTCTATAGCAGGGAGGCCTGTTTGAACCACCACCAGCAATGCCACTGAAGAGCAAGAAAGGCCAAAGGATCCCAAAGGACATAAAGGCATATCTGTGAGTGCTCCAGAATGTGTTCACGTAAATAATTTGATCAATACTTGCAGAAATTAACACTTCCTCTCACACAAGGGGAAGCAAACAAAATAAAAGAAAAAATTAAATTTGTGAGTCAACTTGTTTTCAATGATTAATTCAGCTAGATCTAATCAATTCCACTATTTAGTCTTCCCATGTCCTACTGATCTGAATCTCTTTTCCCCACCTCCCAAGAAATCCTGGTTAAAACAACCCAGAGGAATGATTAATTTTTTAGTATGAGACAGCCTGACCTTGTACTCCATTAAGCAGAGTGTTTCCATAGTTTCCATGTAATTTGTTATGGATGAGTTCACCTATGTATCAAACTCTTTATATTACCAGAGTTGTGTAGAATAAAAACATCTGAATTGCTGCTGTTTAATGAAAATCTAAAACCCAAAATGAAACTTCAAAAACCAAACATTCACATTGTCTGTAGGTGGCAAAAACCACAGTACTTTTTGTTCTGTCTCCTTGTGAACCTGGAAGGCTCTTCACCAAATGAACAGACGCTGTGACACCCTGAGCATTTCTGAGGGTGTGAGTACAGCAGAAACAGCTCAGGAGAAAGCCTGGATCCACTGTAATCAACAGGATTTGGGCCATTGGTTTCAAAGGATCATAAAGCTACATGGCAACTTGTTAGAATTTAATTTCAGGCCTTTAATTAAAGGTTTATCACCAGACTCCCATTTATGCTGCTTTCCTGGCAGCATTTGGGGATTTACAATCATGTTCCAGGTCTCCTTTGTGGTGAAGGCAAAGGGGACACAGCTTGGAAAAGTCTAGCATCCCATCCCATTGCATCCCATCCCATCCCATTGCATCCCATTGCATCCCATTGCATCCCATTGCATCCCATCCCATTGCATCCCATCGCATCCCATCGCATCCCATCCCATCCCATCCCATCCCATCCCATCCCATCCCATCCCATCCCATCCCATCCCATCCCATCCCATCCCATCCCATCCCATCCCATCCGCAGGAGCAAACTAGCAGAGGACCAGGGCAAAAGCAAAGGCAGCAGCACAGAATGGGCTGGCTCAGGTGAGGATGCCAGAATCCATGCTTAAAAAGGAATGTTGGGGTTTTCTCCCCTAAATTTGCTGAAAAGAGAATAATTTCTAGTAAAAAACAGCAACCACAGGCAGGAACCAAGTTTCTGTGCAAAATTTCACAGGCACAGATTAAAGATGTGTGATCTTCCCTCATCTCTCTGTGCAAAACACAGAGAAATTAAGCTGGCTTGAGAAGGCTCTCAGAAAGTACCCAGGAGCACTGAGCAATTGTGGACTCCCAGTTTTGGGAGTTTCAAAGAAAAGACTGGATCTTTTTCATAAAGATGTCAGGAGAACAGATTATATCATCCTTCCTTAATGTATTGGCAGGTGATTTAAAAGATAAAAGTACATTGCAGCCTTCAAACTCACCACCAAGCCTGATGAAAACACCAGCTGACAGAAAAGGAAGTATTTCCAAATTAGAACAGATCCTCAGGAAATGTAAAATGACTGAACTCCATTGATTTCAAAAGGGCAGCATCAGTTTAATCAGACAAGGATTGATACAGGGAATAATGCTGCAGAACACCCAGGTAGGTGCTGACCTGGAAATGCCCAACCAGGGAGTCAACACTAATGGAAAAGTGATAAGCAAGAAATTGCCTTTGCTAGGATCAGGAAATTTTCTTCTGTCTTTGAGAAATCAGTGATCCCTGTACTAATTCATACACAAAAGCCATTGCAATACAGTTGTTTATTGGCACTCTTGAAAAACAAAATGAAACAATGCAAAACCATCTGTAAAGCAATAACTGTACAAAGCCATATTAAAGTGAAAAAAATTCCCCCACCTTCAAACTTGTCATGAGTTTTGATATGATAAAGTTACACTGGTGAAATATTTCTGCACTGTGAGAGTGTGCATGTGCATTGCTCTCTAACCTCATTGTGGTTTTGAGTTCTGTGAACCATGGTAGGGAAATGATGGATATCAGTGATGGTAACTCAATTCCACATCAGCATCAAGTCGTCAGTCTTCTGGCACTCTTAAAAAAAAAGAGCCTGAATAATGTTCTATTGATGTTCTGTAGAGCTTCTCCTTTCTGATGTTATGTATTATTGCTGCAGTTTCTTCCAAAATTGTAAGGATCTTTATTGTTTACAAAGTGAATTATGCTTTCATATCTTTTGCCTTACTGTTTTCCCAATTGCTTAGCAACAATTCTCCACAAAGAACAAAAAACCCAGAGCCCTCTTTCTTTTATGTTGCACATCAGCAGCATTGCAGGAACAGCAGTGACCTCAGACAGCTGAACACCCAGCACACATTTGTTCCATTATCATAATCCTGCTGTTCTGCACAGGGTCTATACATGTTAATAGTGAAATATTGCCTTTCTGAATCTGTAGTTGCTCTAGTCCTGGGGATACAGCTTTGTGAGCACTATCTTCACCTTCAACATTTTAAAAACTGCTATTCATTCCCAGTTCTTACTTTTCAAGAGAAATCAGCTGAATTCCAGAACTTGAGATAAGCCAGATATGTTGAAAAATCCTGTAGTTACTGATCCAACACAACACTGGGAAGATACCTTTGTAGCTATAACCAGCATATAACATCTTCAAAATTACCATTATTGTTGTTGTTTTAGACCCAAACAGCCACAGTGATGCCCATCATGAATTAAACATTTTTTTATACCTTGACAGCTGCATCTCCTTCCTTCTTCTTTGTCTTACAGCAAGTCCAGTGGTCTCTACTGACAATTGATATATGCTGAAAGAGAGGCCAATAGCTGGAAAATTCTTCTATTTAGGTATTCTGTCCTCCTAAAAATGTCTGAATGGGGAAAGACAAACTGGGTGATGGCAATGCACAAGTAGTATGGGGAGCAAGGAGAGAAAATATCCCAAATAACATGAAAATAAATCTTCACAACACAACACAAGGGGTCAAACTGGAACATCAAGGAGGTGCCAGCCCTATGTTGCCAAGGGAAAAGCACTGCATTATCTAATATTATTTTCTGTCTTTAATTTTAATGAACATCAGGCTGCCATCTTCAACAAAATGCATTCCCAGATGGGAAGGTTAAATAGGTTTACAGGCTTATATTGGTTTTAGAGTGCACCAAGTCAGATGACTGCTAAGATAGGCTGGTGCAGCTCAATCAATCTTTAATACAACTGAGATACACAACAGATACACAGTGTGTACACCTCTGCACTGCTTTGATGGGTTTGCCACTGGCTGGAACTTTTAACAATAGCCTGCTGTGATATTTAGGTTTGGTGGAGGGTTTTTGCTATTCAAGTGACAAATGCCCCAAATTTCCATGCTGAAACCTCCTTCCCACTCTGCCCTGACTCCTTGGTGTGTGTGCAACCCTGCTTTGGTACAGCCCCACACCAGGTAAAACCCCAAATGGAACTCCTGTATTGTGGAGAAACAAGGACATTTCACTGAAAACCTACAACCATGTTCAAAGCAGAAGTCCTACAAGGTTGTGTCTCCTACTAAGGACCCAGAATTTCCAGTTTATAAAGTCCTTTTCTTTAGCATTTGGAAGACAACCATCTCATCCCTGCTAAATTAGCATAGGGGTGCTTTTCCAGCAGCAGGAACAGGCAGCATTTAAATGGCTTTTGGGAATGAGTGCATTTTCTGGATTTGATTAAAATATATTTTCACATATATATGTAAATGTATATGTGAATATACAAATATGTTTTAATATAAATACTCTAATATAAAAAAATACAAAACTGTTACTGGCTCACACTGTCCATTTCCATGGCTCTCATTTTATGCTTCCAGGAGCATTTAATTTTTTCATACAAAGTAGAACTTCCCAAGAGAAAGGGAATGCCCAAATATGCTGGCAGAGCTGGGCATTCTTGCAGGAAGGTCTCTGAATATTGTATGTGCAAGATGGATGCTGAGGATAGGGAATGATAAAGTTCTGTAAACTCAAGGGAAGAGTTTTCAGATCCCTGGAGGCTTTAACTCTAAAGAGCAGAACCAATATTTCCTTACCTTGAAATGTGAACCAATCTCCTCTGAACTTAATGCAGTCAGGGCTTCTAGAGCGCAGTACGTGCATTGGCAAAAGGTAGGTGAGCAATATTTGTAAGGGATTCTGGTAAACACAGGACATGCAGTAAGACTGCAGGACATAATTAATTGTCAATAATGACAAGGGCTGTTATCCACAGGCAAACTCAAGCTGCAGTTTTGCTGAGTGAAACAGTTATCAGGACATGATACTACACTCCAGAACACTTGAAAAAGGTTTGGGCAGGGGAGTGGCTGTGAGGTATCCTGCAATTTGGGCACAAGCCCTGTATAAGGACTGACCTCACATTTCTTCCCTTTAGAAATGGGACAGAAACCACATTTTTTCTGGGAGTCACCACCAGACACCAAGTTTTCCCCTTGTTCATGCACTGTGCATCATGATGGCCACACTGAGAAAGAGCAGCAAGGACTTGGCTCTGCTCAAGGCTCACCTCTTCACAAGCAGGGAGAGCAGAGCACAGAGGTGGCAGGCAGAAGATGTGCTCCATATTCCTCAGCAAAAGACCATGCACATCTCGAAAAGGGTGTGGGTGGTCCAGGTAGAAAGTCTTCAGTGTGACAGCTCTGCTCTGTGCATTAGAAAATCTCCTGACAAGAATGGTGAGAGGTCTGCATTTGCATCAAGAGAACTGGACACTGCTGGAATCTCTAGTTCAAGTCACAGTTCAGCTGTGTATGGGCTGCACAACCTCACAGAAATTACCTGGATCCGACAGAGATCTCAGCTTCTTCAGCAGTAAATGGGAATTATCACTCCACTTTTGTTCCTTTGCAGAACTCAGCAAGGCTCAGCTCCAATGGTGACTGCAAGGTGCTGCCATTCCAACAAAGACTATGGAACATTCACACCTCACACAACAAGCAAAAGTGCTTACCATGAGCTCAGTTCAGTTCTCTGCTGCCCATTCCTGTGCCTGGAAAGGTGGGAAGTGCATGACTCTCCAAGATACCTTCCTGAAGTGCACTAGAGCAAGTCAGGGTGCAAATAGCTCTGACCAACAGCACAGGCATTTCAAAACTAAATCAGATATCCTCTCTCACCCCATGTACAAGTTAAAGAGCAAACAATTAATATTCTCTAATCATTTCCCACACCTGCCACTGCAGGTAAGGGCCAGAAGGACTTATTCCAGCAGCTCACTTGGTGCTGTAACACTCTTTCAGACTAAAGCTGAATGAACAACCACCCCAGGCTCATATTTACAGCAGCATTTAAGCAGTTATGTGAAAGCAAATATCCTTATTTGCAAAGCAATCACAGCTAAGGGAAGTATACCTGCAGGGTATGGGCAAGGCAATGTGGCAAGACAAATCATTCCCCAGGGGAACATTGCATTCCACGAATTACTTTACACAGAGTTGATTACTTCCAACACCAAGCAAAAAGGCTGGCAAAGAGTTCTTCAACGACTGTTATTAGTGCTGATTTACAAGAAATCTATAGTAATTTTTTAAGTATTGCAGGCTGGGAGAAGACATTATAGTGCAGCAACTTGCACATAAAGACTTTAAAAAAACCCCATGCTCAGTTTCTCGCTGCAGGTCCCTTGAATTGATTCACCTGATACACAGCTTGGGGTTTGCTGCTTTCAATAATTCTGCTCTGCTTTTGTTCACTTCTCTAAGTGTGATGAATCTGTGTTGATTCCTTCCAGACAAACAGATCAGCTGTTGCATATGTACAAGGTTAGGATCATCAGGTTAGTTCTTACACAACCCAAGAGGTCTTTACCTTCTTTGATGTTTCTTCAGCAAAACCAACAAACCTTGGCTTATTAGAGTAAGGCCTCCTAGCCTGAAAGATCAAAGGACCCTTAGCAGAAGAAGAAGCACAGAGAAAAATCTCGTACTCACCCATATCCCAGGTACCTGAGAATCATTAATTCACCCTGAAAGGCAGAGGGTTCCAGAACCTGCCAAGATCCCCACGGGCAACACCCCACAAGTTTGGGAGAGACAGGGATGTTTGCATTCCACAGAAGGCTGGAGGGGAGCTGAGGAACTCTGAGGACATGTTGGGACAGTAGAACACAACGTGTCACCAGCAAGATCTCCTCATCCTTTCAGCCACAGGGCAGCTCTGGGCTGGAAGCAGTGTGCAGGCTGGAGCAGATGACTCCAGGGGCACTAATAATTTGCATATTTTGTCTGGTCTTCCCATTCCAGGCAGGACTCCACAGAGCCCAACTTCCTCTCTGCAGACCAAGCTCCTGCCAGTCCTAAAGGTGAGCTGAGACTTGATTCCACCTGGGTACATCCACAGGCTGTTGGATATCCAGAGTGGGTCATCTAAAGTCTGTTTGAGACATGCCTAGAGGAGGATTCTTGTCATGATGGCTTTACCACCTCCTTTGGTCCAATGCCAAAGGTCTCCACCCTGGAGGTGTTTAAGGAGAGGCTGGATGTGGCACTTGGTGCTGTTCTCTGCTTGGCAAGCTCAAAGGTTGGACTCAATGATCCCAGATGTCTTTCCCAGCCTACCTGACGTTTGATGGCATCTTCAGAAACACCCTGGCCATGGAGTTAGCACACCCAGAACTCCAGCCCAGCAAGGAGAGGCCCTCCCTGTTCCATAATTCCTCACAAGAGACTTTCACCACTGCAGGGACCAAACCTGGCTCTGCTCAGGTGGGGAAAATTTCATGTTCTCACATGAAGTAACAGAAAAGGGGCTGCTGACCTGAAGAGCTGCCACTAGATTTCGGGGGACTGAAGATAGGACAGACAAATTTAGGAGAGGTATTAAGATACACTTTGTCTTAGGACAAGGTACTTGGGATAGTTTGAATTTTAGGTCAATGTGAGGGAAAAAGGAAGGGAAATCCACAGTTCTTGTCCCAGTTCCTTCTTGCTGACTGCACACTACTATAAGTACTATGGCTGGGTGAGTCATTCAGAAGAAATTGGTAATTTGACATTGTTGACCCATTTCCGTTTCATAAATCACTTTCCACCATCATATTTTAATTCAGTTTTTTTTACAGTTACATTTCTGCAACAGTCTTTCTCAACTTCTGTCAGGGTGCTGACTGTTCATGCATTATTTATTGTTCAGTAAATAGAGTGTACTGATTTGTCACCAAATCTTGAAGGTGCTGTGGAGGTTCATGGGTCAGCTTCAAAATGAAGGGCAAGTAAAATTTGTTTTGTTAATTTTTACCTTGGTAATTTCAGATGAGACTCTCAGATACTTAACTGATCTCATTAAATTTTTTTTTAACCAAAAGTTTGGGTTATCAGTAAATGTAGGAGAATAATTTAAAAATTGCAGAAACCATGAGAAGAGCTCTAAGACAATTTTGTATAAATATGCTTATGCATGGATTTTTATTCTACATGTGATTGCTGGTCTTCTCAATCAGCATTTTTTACACATTCTTGGAAATAAAAATACATGCCAATAATTCTACATCTAATTTTATAATATTTGCAATCAAAATACCCAAGTAATTTACCCACAATACTAAAAATACATCTCCCAAGCTTTTATTCTTTATAACCTATAAAAGCTGCAGACATCAATTTCAACACTTATTTGGTACATTACTCTGTTGCCACATTGCTATCATAATCATAAAATGTGATTGATGGACCTTCATCCACTGTGTCTTTCAGACAGGTTTATTGACTAAGCTACAAATGCTCCAGCTCAAAGGCTGTGTTTGTTCCTTTTGCAGAGGAATATTTTAGCAGCCCATGCTCCAAAATGAAAAACCTATTGGAATTCCATCTCTAATCTGAATAGGACCTCGGAGTCAGCCTTCAGACAAAACTGCCACAGATGTGTATTTGCTAAAGTGCTGGACCTCAAACTTGCTTCATACTTATCCCTTCTAAAAATCTATCATCTAGGTATTTGTTTATTTATTTATTACAGCTCTGCTCAAAAGTCAGGGACAATCTCTGACAAACTGTTTTATTTATTTTGCTGTTGACAAGACAATAAATCATCTGCCCAGTTTTATTGCATATGTAAATATGACTGTATGAGATAATTTGCAGATTCAAAGCAGAACAGCAAATAATTATGATGATAAAATAATGTGGGGAAAGGAATTTATCAAAGCCAGTGTACTGCTCAAATTATCAGCAAGAAATTTGAATTTGGATGAGAGCAATAGGGGTTTAACTATTTATACTGATGGTGATGATTTGAATTTACTGTCCTTCATGTAAATTGCAAAATTTCCATAGAGAGCAACTGGGACCTTAAATAAACCTGATCTTAGGTTCTAAAGAATCTGGGTCTCAGCAAGTACAGAAGATTGCCACAAGGAAACTACAAAAATATAAATGTTGAGTTTGGTGTTTTGGCTTTGCTTGTTTGGGTTTTTTTTTTTTTTTTTGGGGTGTTTTTTTTTTTGTTTTTGTTTTGTTTTGTTTTGTTTTTCCCTAAGAGCAGGGATTGATTTTAATTAACCAAATGGAAATCTGGAATTATCCTTTCCCATCTCACAGAGGTTCAAACAAATGTCCCCAATGTCTTTGAGGTAATATTGATAAAGTCAAGGCTGACACACAGCAAATCAACACAAGATGGGTTACAAATTATCTTATTTTTCCTTTTCAGTAAAGCCAGAGTGAGGTTTAGAATGAAATTAGCCCATGGAAGTGCAATTTGAGTTTAGAGCAGCCACCAGTGTCAGCCTTCAGCCTGAGAAGGTCAAGTGCCATTGATCCAGCTCAGCTGGGACAGCACCTGGAGCAGCACAGCTCATGGTGTCAGGAGAAGAAGAGGTCATGATGTGATGGGGGCATGAGAATTTCACCAAGTCTCACAAGGAGGCTGAAAGAAGGATTTTTCCATGGGATAGGAACAAACAGAAAAAGCCAAAATGGCACTGTGTGCACTGACAGGAGGAGCAGCACTCCTGCAGTGCAGTGGGGCTGGGGACAAGTCACACATCACCTGTGATGACATAGGACTGGGATCCAAGATGCACAACCTCAAATTCTCTATTTTAAACCACTGGCAAACCCCCTGGAAAGTATGAAACAGCCTAAAGTTAAAACTTCAGTGTGGCTGAGTCAGCCCTACCCCTACCACAGAGTTCAGCTGTGTCCCCAAAACCAGGCAGTGTCACTGCAGGGATTGCAGGAGCACCTTCTGGTTTTGCTCTAGATGGGAATTTGAATGCCAACACCTTTTAGTTCCTGCCAAAGAAACCCAAACTAGTCTGCTGATCAAAGCTTTGGAGGCTTGAGCTCAATTTAAATCTCAGCTTCATATTTTGAGTGGCCAATACATGCTAGCAAAAGGATCAGAAGAGGCCAGAGGAGAATTAACCACTGATTATTAAATTAGAGAGAATACTCAAACATCTCAGTCTCTCAAGTTAATGCTGAGCAGAAACATGTGGGCAAAGGCACATCCTTTATTAAAAACACTGCACCAAAGTGAAGCTTGATCTATTATTCAGTCAATGCTCTTTTGAAGCAAATGGTCATTTTACATCAAACCCTTTTATCTTTTTTGTTTTCTTTTTAATGCCATGTCTACTGAGGGGGAGGAGGGCACTAAATGTCCCTGGATGGTATTCATTCAGCTGCCCTGACCAAGCAGGGAAAGGAAAGGAACAGTCTATTTATAAAGCTATAGAAAACACACTAGTAGAGTGGTTTTGCACTTTTTGTGGGTGCAGACAGATAAAAGGGCTTTGTTTAAATTTATTTTTTTGTATGACATCCCAGGAAAGATATTTTTACTTCTGGCCTCAGTGGAAGTCCATTTTTGCTTACAATAGAAGCCTCACAGGTATACCTGCCTTCACCTTTCTGTGAAGAGAGAAAAGCTGCAGGAAGTAAACAGAGCCAGAGACCTGACAGCATGGAGACTGAGCAGGGAGAGCTGGCAAGACAAATCAATAAAGAGCTTGCAGGTGCCTGTAAGACAAAGGCTGCAGCAAAGGAAGTTTCTGGGGCGGGGGGGGGGGGGGGAAGACAGGTGGCACATGGGTATGAATTAAAATAAATAGGCAATAATAAACTGGAAATCTGTCCTTCCAAATGAAAAGGCAAAGGCAAAGAGTTCCCAGAGCAGTGCCCATGATGATGAGGATGCTGGAGTGGGATGAAAAGCAAAGCAGCTCCAAGTGGGAGAAGAGCTCCCTGCCCATGAGAGGGAGGGATGGCAGCAGCGAGAGACGTGTGTGAGCAAAGGCAGCAAAGCAGGAGACAAAACAGAAGGCAGCTCTGCAAAAATAGCTGCCAGTCAGAGAGGATGGACTGGCAGGAAGTGTGTGTGCATGCACACACTCAGTGAGGCTCCATGGAGCACAGCACAGCAGTATTTTCTGCAGACAAATCTCTTTGGAGCAAGATGAATATGTGTGTCCCAAGCAGTACCATCAATGCCTCAAAACTGAGGTTTCCCCCCAGGTTTTTCCTTTAGAGAGACCCAGAACAGCAGTTTCCATCAGATCCTGTCTTAGAATGGCCAGGCAGCAGCACGAGACTCAGTCATTAATGAGGAAAATACCTCCCCTTTACAATCCAGATTTGCCACCAGCAGAGAACAAAGCTGGATTAGGATCTGAATCCCTGGTTGCCAAAATCAGAAAGAAACAGCATAGAAACTTCACCTGGCTTTGGAGAGGGCCACTGTAAAGGATGGAACATACTGGGATGTTGGGATGTAGGACTCAAGGTTGAATAGTGATAGTTAAAGGACAGACAAAGGAGAATTCAGCAGAAAGAAATGTTTAACACATATAATTTTGCAGATTATCTGTGCACACTGTGTTTGACTCACTCCACTTTTCTTTATCCACAGGGTATGAGACTGGAAACAGCACGCAGAGCAGACTGGCCACTCCTGGTCTGGGGGAGTTTCTGATCACAGCATGGCAGGGGCTGGAAGGAAGCTCTGGTTGAAATCCCCTGCTCAGAACACAGCCAAGGAGAGCAGAATGTTCCCAGTCAGGTTTTGAACAGTTCCAAGGATGGAGATTTCACTACCCCTGTGGGGAATCTGTTTCACTCTTTGACCACATTTGCAGCAAAAGTATTTTCATATGTTTAAACAGAATTTCCTTTCTATTTGTGCCCATAATGCAAGATGTAAACATTCATTCACATAAGGATGGCCCTTCTTGGCCTGTGCTGCATTGAGCCTCTCCTCTTCCTCAAGATTTCAGAAGGATCAGCTGATCAAATCAATTTTATGTGCTCCCATTGGGAAAAGCTTAGTTCTCAGCTAAGCAATCAGAAAAACATCATTATGGACAAATTACACTGTTGATTTTGCAAATAACATGAGATAAGAGACATCAGTCCATCTGTCCTGAGGGAGCATCAGCTGTCTACAGCCATCTCTGAGCAACTAACTGTGACTTATCTTGTGTCATGAGTGTGATAACCATTGTCTTTTCTGTAAAAACACATCCCTCACCAGAGCCTTCCTTGTGGGAGAGACCAAGGAGATAAGGCCACTGCACTACATACCCCATATTTAATTATAGCAGCATTCCCAGGTTCTTTTGGCTGTCCAGATTTCCAAAGGAAAAGGGAGGGAGATAGAGAGAAACAGGAGTTTACTTTCCAAAACCTGTATGTGAACTGAAAAGTAAAATTTCTGTCACTCTAAGGATTATTTAGCACAATTATGTGAACAGAATATTGAAGACATACCGAAATACATAACATCTATCACACGTTATATCTAATTCTGTCTCCCATACTTCAACTTTGGATTGCTTGACTTACATATTCAGGTACATTAAATGTGTTACAGCTTTCTAAACCTAAATAAATAGAATATTCATCATGGGATAGGAAATGCACCAAACCATGAGGAACCATGAAACCTTGTCTCCCAGTATTTCCTCACTCTCCAGCTGAGGTTTCTCTTTTTCACATCCATTATAGTCTGGATTACTGCAGTCAAACAACCAGACAAAATTATTTATTTATTTACTTAGAAGAGCAGCAACCTTTGCAGAAAAATGGTGCTTTAAAGGCTGTTCCCACCAGAAAGCCTTCTCCCTTTTGTGAAGGCCTGCCCCATTCTGCTTGTGATTTTTGGGACAAGGATACATAAGAAGAGGAGAAGGGAAAGTTCTGCAGAGCTATGCTGAAGCAATTTCACTATGGACAATCCACCCAAAGAAAGAACTGTAGCCTTTCCCCACATGCTGTGAAAACCCCTTAACAGTCTGTTTCAACTTGTTCCAGATACATAAGCAAGCTGATAAATAACTCTTGCTGATTTTATCCCCCTAACTTTAATAATATTTAATATAGCATTGAAAAGCTTGTACCTAGTAATTATTTAAAAGCTGCCTCATGGACAGGTTTTGTACCTTATTGCTGCAGTTTTTCAATCATCAACAACTGAAAAAGGGCCATTATTAAAATATCTCACCTAAAGTATCTTTTCTTATCATGCCTTGTGATATAAAAATAACTGGGGAAAAAAATTCTTGCATATTTATGCCTTTCAAATTCTCATATTATTAAAGAACAGGAATAGAGGAACAAAACTACATCCTCATTGTGCCAGGTCCTTTTATCACCTGGAAATTTCAAATCAGGCAGTGAGATGCACATGTACATAACTTTTTTGGTGGTTTTTTTTTTTAATAAACGGTTGCTTATTGTGTTTTACCACATTACGTAGTGTCTGCTTTAGAGATTGGCACTTTGCAGCTATTCTAATCCTTCTGGGGGCAAGATTTGAGATACAGCTGAGTTCCTGACAGTGGAGCAAAATAAGATGGAAAGACTGGAAGCTGAAGTTCAAATAGAAATGAGCAAAAGGTATGGTGAGTTTAGCCACAGTTCAAGGTAAAATATGCCAGAACTCACTCTTGCATTTGAGTTCTTTCAATCAAAGTGGGGTAACTTTTACATAAGACATTTTTCTTTAGAACTCTACCAGTAAAATACAAAAGATATTTGAGAGAAAACCCATATCACATTTTTCAAAGCCTCAGAAATGCCCCAACTGAGCTCAAACATTGCATCAGACAGAGCCCCAGCATTTTGAGGCCAGAAGCTGAAAGAGCACGGGTGTGATGGCAAGATCTGCAAGTACATAGAAACGTTGTTCAGAGGATAAAATTCTCACTGCTCAGTTACACTTAGCGCGAGGTTCGCACCTCGATGCTCTGAGCGAGTGATGCTCAAAGCCAACCATTGCTGAAGGCAAGAGGACACGTGACAAACTGCCACCCTCTTGGACACAGGTCTGTCCTAGGATTGCAGAAAAGAGCATCAGGGAAATCAAAATTCAGGGAGAAGCCTTCTGCACTTAGCAGCTGATATGTCTATCCTGATTTCTGCCTTCTGTACACGAGTGCACGAATTAAAAACTGTTTTCTACGGAATGACCCAGGAGTTGTAAGGTCAGAGGAAGAGCAATGAGGACAGAGACTCATCTGCTCAGTGCCAGGAAGTCAAGAGACAGCAGGCAGATCTGCATACCAATTCCTACCTCCATGGGGAAATATTATTGCTTCAAAGATATGCCTGATTGCATTGTAAGAGACATAGTTCAATGTTTCTCTCAGTGTGTTCTCAAACAGATTTCACAAAGATTTCTTCTGTATTCAGTTCTCCTCTGAATTATGACTGAAAAATGAAAGATGAAAATTTTTGTCCAGGTGAAACATCTTCTCAATGGAAGAGAAGAAAACAAGAAAACAAAGAGCAAAAAATGCTCCCTAACATTTGCCTGATCTTCTTACTGGATCTTAGCCATGTTACCCTGCAGTCTTCCCAGATTAGAACTGCTTTGATATTTCTCCTCCTTCTTTTCAGGGTGTTTCTCCTCCATGCCCTCCATATTTTCCCTCATTGCTTTTTTCATTTATTGGAGCTCATTTGTGATGCTTTCTGGTACCATACCAAGGAACCTGACCGACTTTGTCAATAGTTTATTCTCACTCTTCCTCTCTGGAAAGATATGATGCAAGGATCATCTTATGATTTAAATAAACAACCAAAACAACAAAATCCTTGCTCTTGAAATAGAGGGAGTGTTAAAAATGAAAACAGCTTTGGCTGACAGTAACCCTCCTGTTACTGCTCTTTGGTCTCCAGCCACATCAGTGGTGGTGGGGTTCACCTCCCACCCCTATTTCTTAGTGTTCCCACAACCCAGAGAGCAGCTGCACGTCTTATGTCATTACAGGAAACACACAACTCTATTTTATAGCCATTTTTCCATTGGAAATTTACCAACCATTACAAGAATTGATACCAAGCACTGCATTAATCTATCATCCTGATTTTGGAAGCTTCATTGCTCTCCAATTTCTACTCCTATTACAACCCTCAAATTCAACATTAATTTCCCCCATTGCTAAGCAGAATGGAGAGTGACTCTGCCACTTTGAAAGCCACAAGTAACACTTCCACATACCCAAACATGTTACACTTCAATTTTCCATCTAAACCCCTTTTTGTCAGCAAGAAGCCATTAGGATTCATTTTTTCCAAGGAGTTCAAGCTTATAATCAGCACATTTAGCACTAGCACAGCTTTTGTTGCTGCAGCAACCTCTCTCCTCATTCCCTGCTCCATCCTTACTTTAGTCACAAGTTTTACTAATTAGAACAGCCTTCTCTCACATGTCTTTCTCAGATGGCAAAATCCGTCCCTGTAACTCACCGCTTCCATTCCTTACAGACTTCACTAGCTCAATAGGGTACAATCTCAAGGAGGACTTGTACCCCTGACCAAGATTCAGATCTGGGAAGTCAAGTGACTACAAAACATAGAGAAAAGAAAGGAAGAAAGAAGTTAAGTTTCTAAGGTCTGAGTTCTCCATGAGTGTTTGCAAGAGCTTGTGCCGATGCAGGTGAGCTGGGATGGGGAAGTGATAACTTCAACATGAAAAACTGATGAACTGATTTTATACGAGGAAAAAAATCCCATCAATTCTTATTTGTGCGTCTTTTTAACCTGATCTACACCCATTGCCATTTCTAGAGGACACTGATTTTTTGTACTGATCCCAGTGGGCCAGAGCACAGCCACGCACCAGAAGAAAAAGGTGGTGGAGGAAGAAGCCAGTTCCTCACCAGGTGAAGGCTGTGAACACCCAGCCCCAGTACACTCCCAGTCAGAGCTATGTGAGCTCTGACCCACAAAAACCTGCATCAAATAAGATCTGAGAGCTTGCTTCATTCCCCAGGAGCAACAGGGCTGGCTGGGGTTGCCCTGCCAAACCCAGCATATTGCTGGCAAAAATCTCTGGAAAGGCCCCACTTCCCTCTCTGGTGTGAGAAACAGGTCCTGCACCACGTCTGGCTGCCTGCAGGCAGCAAATCCAACCTTTCCCAGCAGGAATTCATTCAAGGCCTGAGCCTGACATGTCTTTGGAGAAACAAAGATCTGAGAAGTTTTTGCAGTAACGCGAATGTGTCAAAGAGCTTCTAATGCAGGAGAGCCAGCACTTCTATTTCTGTGGTATAGCCTTAGACTGCAGCCAAGATTTTTCCTAGGCTGAGCAGGGATTTGGGGTGCCTCTGCTTTGGGAGACCTCTTAAAGAAATTCAGTTTTATGGAAATGGAAAACTCTCATTTACAGGTAGACTGCAGCATTCATGTCAGTGCATCTGAGAGGGATCCCAGAAACTAGGGCACTTTGATTTGTATTTTTATGGAAAGGCAAAACTTGGATATGTAGACCCATCCCCTGAATGAATATATTCCAAGAACATTATTTCATCTTTCCACCACTCTAAGGGGTTAATTTTCCAGGAAGAACACTGCTAAATTTGATAGAAAAGGGCAATTACTTCACAATACTTCACTGATGTTTTATGGTGCATATCCCCTCAGCCCAACTGCTCCAGATACAAAAAACAACTGCAAGGGAAATTTACTCGAATATTAATTGCGTACTTCATATAACACACTGATGAGTTAAACATCCCTCATGTTTTTTAAACATATTTTCAGAGATGTGTAGTCTAACAGACTACAATTAGCCTAATGAGATTTAAATTGCACTAATGGACCTCATTAGGAGGAAAAAAGTTATGAAGTCTTCAGCATTTACTCAAAAGCTCATGTCAGCAGGAGAAAAGGTTCCCAAGCTTCATCCATAGTCAGTGAAGAGAAATAGATTCCTGTAGAGAGAGAGACAGACCTAGCTCAGATGTCCTGATGCAGCCTCAGAGGATCACAGCTCTTACCATCAGCTCTGAATTGAGCTTAAAAATGCTGCCTTTCCAGAAAGGGAATAGGCTTTGTGGTCACCCATAACCCTCCAAAGCTAGATTTTAGAATCTGATATGGAAAGAGGCATTGTGCTAAACTGAGTGAAATCCATTGAAATACTAATTTTCCACAGAACAGTAGTGACCAAAGCAATTAAAAAGATAACTTCCCATATTCCATAAGTAGAATGAGACATCCAATTATGTAATTTCTGGTAAAACAAAAGACTGAGTCTTCAGCCAGTCTGCTGTTTGAATCTATTTGGATAAAGTATCAAGTGAATCCATTACACCCAGTCAATAGCAGAATCAGTGAAAGTAAGGCAGAGACTGCAATACTGAACTCAAAGCCTTCTTTACTTTCCTGAAATAACTCCAAGTTATTTTAAGAAAGTAAAGATTTTCTGCTTCTTTAAAGTCATTATAAAACATTTCTGTGGTACATAGGGAATTATTTTAATGATTGAAAGGTTTGATAAACTGTTCTACAAACAAAAATTTACTACTATGTAGGGAACAAAGCATGGCAAAGACTGTAAATAGGTGCAGTTTGGTACATAAAGCTCTAAAATCACATTATTGCATGTCTGTAAGAGCTTGAAGTCTCCTAAATATTGTTTCTTATGGCTATAAACGGCAGCTATGAAGAATTAAACATTCCCATATTTCTTTTTCAGTGGCAGCCTTTTACTCCCTTCTGAACCTCATCCAATGACCAAGAGGTCTCTGTGAATTAAGTACCACAGTTTTAACCTCCTCTTTGGGATACAGCACTTTTGAATCTTTTTAATTTTTTTTTTTTTTGATAAAAGAAGGCTCTGGGGAGACCTTAGAGCACATGTCAGTACCTAAAGGGGATACAAGAAGAGGAGAGGGACTTTTGGCAAAGACATGCAAAGACAGGATGAGGGGGAATGGCTTCTCACTGAAAGAGGGCAGGGTTTGATTAGAGATTAGGAAGAAATTCTTGACTGTGAGGGTGGTGAGGTACTTGAAGATGTCACCTACAGAAGCTGTGAATGCCCCATCTCTGTGTTCCAGGCTGGTTGGATGGGCTTAGAGCAACCTGGTGTAGTGAAATGTGCCCCTGCCCATGGCAGAGGGGCGGAACAAGAGGGTCTTTAAGGTGTCCCTTCCAACACAAACTGTTCCATGGTTCTATGACTTGCAAGAATATGGCCATTATTCCATTTAAAAGGCTAAGATATGACCCATTCAGCAATAACTAAATTGGTAACACTTCTTGATACTGCTCAGACCTTTCCAGCCCACTTTGTACTCACCTCTGATTACACTGAGGTGGCCAGGACCCTTCCTGTCCTCTCCTCATTTACAGCAGTGCTGCCCTGGATTTTCCTGTGGCCCCCTCCCAGCCAGTGTCCTCTTATGAACTCCCCACACCTAAATCCAGCACAAATGCAAATGTCTTTCTGCTGCTATTCTAGTGGTTTGCACGTTTTCTCAACCAGTCCATATTCTCCTCCCTGCCTTCCAACACCAGACCTAGTTCCTAAAAGTGACAAGCTTAAACAGTTTAGCTTTTGAAGGAAGCTTTCATAACCCTGAAGTTTGGGGTATTTTTATTTTTATTTTTATTTTTATTTTTATTTTTATTTTTATTTTTATTTTTATTTTTATTTTTATTTTTATTTTTATTTATTTTAACAGCATGCCAGTATTCTGTCTGGCTTGATACTTAGGATGCCACTAATAGCTTTATTGGGCTTTAGATAATGGTAAAAATGTTGCTACAATAAAAATCACCT
Organism: Zonotrichia albicollis; assembly: GCF_047830755.1. Lineage (NCBI taxonomy): Eukaryota > Metazoa > Chordata > Aves > Passeriformes > Passerellidae > Zonotrichia > Zonotrichia albicollis. The sequence goes on from NC_133824.1 coordinate 57,550,927, forward strand.
ATAAAGGAAAAACCCCAAGATTTATACCATGATCTGTTTTGTATGGGTCTTTTCAGCTATTATTTTTACGTTTGTTTTTTGTTTTTGTATTTTTTTTAATTATCAGATGAAACAATCTAATTGCAAACTAGAGAAGCTTGTTGGCATTCTTGGTATCAAAGGACATGACCCTGCCATCTGTCTGCTTAGAAAGATCTAATTATTTCTTCAGTTTATTAGCTTATTTCTCAGACTGATAACCCCTTGCCTGTTAAATAGGACCAAAGCTGTTACAGAAGTGTGTTCACATAAACCAAACAAACTGAGTTAATCAGCCTCACAAGAATTTGTTTTTAAACCAACTCCAGCCCAAACCCCATTGTGTTAGAAACATGATTAGCAGCAGGCAAGATGCCACATTATCTTCAGAAACAGCTCTAAAATCCCCTTTTCATCTTCATGTTTACTCATTAACTATGTATTTTGCATATAATCTGACAGATATGGAGTAGTCAATTGGTTAGGATTATTGCATTAGTTTGTGACACAGTAATATTAAAATATGTTTACTTAATTGCAACAATATTCTATAATGAAAAAATATTGCACAATATGTTGTATATTACCAAGATCCTTCATTTAGTCTAAAAAGATCCCACATTAAAGAAGTTAGTCCTTTGAAAAAAATGCCTAATTCCAGACCTGTCACTTCATATTCTCTCTTATTGTGTTCTCTAATTACTCAATCTAACATTAATTAATCTATCAGACATTAGCTACATCAAGGGGGACTTACTTTTGCCATGTATTCCATGTCATACCAATGTAAAGTCCCTGCCTTTCTTTTCCTCTTAAAGATTTTGGGGTAAAATAATGAGCTATGAACAACTTCTTGCTTCTCTTTATAAATCAATCTCTTTCCTGAGAGAAAAAACTATAGTTTGTTCATGTAACATTTTGCCAGTATTAAATTACAAATCCTAACCTCCAGTGAGTACGATTAACATTATGAAATATAAGAAACAATCTCTTCTTCACATGCTTCCCCACATTAAGCCAAAGCTACAAATGGAAAATCAGCTTCTGGTCCCTTCTTCATATGAAGAAAAGCTATGTGCTCCCAAGTTTCAACACCATTGTGGTTAAAACACTGCTATCAGTACCTATCATTTGCATATCACAAAGGAGGATCAGGGAGAACCCTCAACAAATATACAGGGACAGCAGTGCCAATACAGACATCTCTAGGACGGGGGAAATCTGAAGTGTTCTCCTGGTCCAAGGTGCAGCCAGAGATGCCCAATGGAAAGAACATGGTAGGGATTTTAACTGGAAATGGCCTGTATAAGTCTAGAAAGGGTGACTTTAGAGGGCAGATCTAAAGCTTCAGTAGGAGGTGAGGAACCTTTGCAGCACTTGCACATCGTGTTTGGCAAATTTAGTGACATGGGGCATTGTTATGTATACAAAGTTTAAAAACCCACAGGAAATGCAGAAGTAAGAACATGGAAGACAAAATGTAACCCATGTAGGACCTAAAAAAGCACTGCCTGAAAAGCTTTTCCAGTTTTTAAAACAGATTTATAGAGCTGAAGAGCATTCACAACAAAAACAGCATTACTTTTCAACTGAAGAAATGCAAGTTTTCAAATTGCTGTTTCTAGCTTGAATCACAACCTTTTTATGGGCAACACTCTGAAGCTGTAAAATAGGGAACATTTTACCCATGCAAGAAGTTGCACAGGTGTGGAGAATAAAAGGATAGAGTCCATGTAAAGCTTGCAGTGCCACAGGAGTTTAGTCAAGCGCCCCCTGTAAGCAGGAAAGGAACAGCTTTGAGTCCCAACGTGCACATTTTATCTGGAAGTTTTTCAAGACCTTGACCAGAAAGTAGGAAAATAGATGCAAATTGTCTCAGAAAATCAGCATTGTATTTAAAATAGGCTGTGAAGGAAGTGCACAGATCAGGTATTTGAGAAACATGAGAGATTTTGTTGTTTTTTGTGAGAACTCAAACTCAGCCCACCACAACAGGGATGCAGATATTAGAGAGACACTGCTGGAGGAATTAATGCTTCCACAGTGGATGCAGTGCTTCAAAAATATTTTATTTTCTAGTTGTTTGGAGGGTTAACTGTTCTTAAGCTAGATCCAGTCACTACTGATAATTCTGAGAGGGAATTTTGTCTGTATAGCACCAAGCAAAACATTTCCCGGAAGGAATAAACCCAACAAAGCCCTGAAGAGTACAGTCATAAAAGAGGACCTGTGCACAGGTGAAACCATCCTCTGCAGAGGTTTGTTTAAATAGACATATTCAGAAAATTATTCGAGCAAAGTAAAGTGACCAGAGAGCCTTGACAGCTCTAGAGTTTCAATTCATTGAGTATGAAGTCAGTGTTAAATGGTTGTTGCCATCTTTTTCTTTCTTTCCTGGGGTCACAATTGCAATTTCTCAGCCCATGCTTATTTTCCCCTGGTGTGCTAGAGCCCAAAAGACTTCTATCTAGTACACAGACAAGCCTGGAAAGGTTTGAATTTCAGTATGAGTCAGGGGTGGCTCTGTGTCTACAGGGTTTGAGAGGGAGGAGCAGAGGTGACAGAGGTCAGGCTGATCTTCATGTAAGATGAGACCCAAGACTTTAATTGTCCAGTTTGAGAGACTCTCCCCTCATTTTCTTTCAGCACTAAGATAACTCCAGGGACATTCCAGGAACATGAAGCCTTCTTGGCTAATCAAGATAGCAATCAAACACGAACATTCACATGAAGGGAGAGTAAGTGACAGAGCTGCTAACTGGCAGCTCCCTGTAGCCTGCTATGCCAACAGGAGTTCAGCTACTGCTGTAACAAGGACAGCATTACTGACAGATCCCCCACACACAGGATACTGAAATCTTGACCCCTGTGAAGTGGGTGGGTGTCTGTCATTAAGTTAAGTGGGGACGCGACTCCGTCAGAACGCGCTGATGTTTCTTTTTATATTCCCCACACATGCACACACACCCCTTCCTTCAGAAATACTCAAGTCTCAACAAAACCACCCTTTTCTGGATCAGCCACGCAGAGTGTGGTGAGAGGAGGAAACATCCTTCAGCAACCTGCTTTTTATATGGGGCTTACAGAAATGGGGCAGCCTGGACTCATTGAATAGCAGCATGTACATCCCCAAGGTTTGCTGCAGGGCTTTCAGCTGGCCCAGGGACACTCCTGAACAAGCTGCAGTCCCTCTGCCTGCTCTCTGTGCACAGAGACAAGGCAGGACTCCAGTGGAGTGGTTGACAGGACCAAGCCATCTTGCAGGGGAATAATCTCCTAGTCAGGCTGGCAGCAGCAATCCTCCTGCTCTTCCAACCCCACCAAGCACCCAAGTGAAGATAATACATGTGAATACCTGTCAGGACCCATAACATCCCTCTGGCTGTCCTGAGCAGCCAAGACCCCTGCCAGGGGGCTCAGAGACCCTGGCACAGAGCCCAAAATGCCCCTGTGGTTTGATTATGACCCATGGAACAAGTTCTCAACCTTAGATGAAGATCACCAAGCCGTGACAAATTAAGTAGAATGATAGTGAATTTATCATGAGGTGAAAAAGTAGATTTTGGGGTTTTTAGATTGGGGATTCAGGGGGCAAGATGGAGGGATCTGGGCATGTCCAGCCTTTCTCCTTCTTCTTCTTGGCCTCCATCTTCTGCTGTGATGTTGGCACTTTTAGATTGGTTTAGAGTAGAAGCTCACAGTCTAACATAGGTGATAGGTATTGGGAAGTAATTGTAAACATTGTACACGTAGTTTTTATTATAAAGACATAACATAATCCTAGGGGAGGCATAGTGCCTGGGCTGTCTTGCTGAGCTGACCTCGGCAGGACAGGAGAAAGAATTTTATAGATAAGATACAATAAACAACCTTGAGACCTAGAAATTAAGAGCTCTGACTCCTTCTTCAAGCACCAGGCTAGGAAAAGAGACTTTCTAACCTTTCTTGGGGTCTGACCAGCTAGACATCCGGACAACTACCAAGCTGCAATCCAGACACAAAGCTAACATAAGAATGCAGGGTATCCCAAGGACTCTGGAGTGAGGTTTGTGGCCTGACACATTTCTGGGTGCTCCCAGTAGTGCCCAACTTCACTGCCCTTTCCCTTGTCCTGAAGCCACCTTGTGCATTGTCTCTCCCTGCTTAACTCTGGCTTACCCTGGGAGCTGCAGCTGCTTTTCCTCCCAGAAACAGCTGGAATGTCCTTAGTGCCACCTGTGCTGACTCTCAGGAGACCCTCTGGGCAGGAGCACAAGGCAGACAGCAAAGCAAAGCTCACTGCACTTGCTGAACCATGTTTTTTACACTTCTGGCTCTGCCAGAAGTGCTACTGGGAACCAGTTAAACAAAACATAGATGTAACTGCCCCCCCACCGCAGAGAAACAAGGGCAAACTTCTGCTCTTGCACCTGTGTAAGCTGCTGTCTTCTCTTTGCACTTCAAATACAAACCTTGCACAGAAACAACATGCAGAAAAAATGTCTGCTGTCCAGGCTGTGCTGAAATCAGCAGCTCTGAGGCATTTGAAATTTGTGGGGGGGGAAAAAAAGAATGTTTTTACTTCTGTCAATCCCATGCTGAGGCATGCCAGAAAGGCCATTCCAGAAGCATAGTCGGTCAAAGAGGACTATAAATTGTTTAATAAGCTCTGGATCCTGCACTCTATAGCAGAGCTGGATACAGCAGTCCTCTCAAACTACTTTTCTGATGTATAAACCATCATTTATAACACAGAAAGTTCCTACAAAAAAGTATAGCATTTTTGCTTGGCAGATTCCAGAGGGACTTTATTATTGGCATGGTGGTTGCTATTAAGTGAACCATATAAAGTGGCTTAAATATTATACAATTCCTTCATTAAAGCAATGGGTGAAGCAAAGAGCCTACTGTGAGCTCACATCAGATCCTGAGCAGCTTTCTGGTAAAACTCTAGTCTTTGATTTTGAAAGCTGAATTTAAGCCCAGATCCTCCCATGCTCAAACATGGAAACATAATAGGTGAATCCATTTCATCCCCTCCCCAACTCTGCAAGGGACCGGTTTGCAGAGCATTGCATTCCTTCCTAAATCTGATCCTCTGCCTTTGGAGGTCAAATGGAAGCTTTGTGTTACTCACAGACTCTGTATCCTCTCAGTTCTAATAACAGCAGATCCAGGCAATTCAGTATCTGATTTCATCATCCTGACACAGACAGCACAGAACTAGAGGTTATCACCAGACATGTCAGATAACAAGAGGGGAGGAAATTTCTCACCAATGGAATTTAAACCTATTACACCTCTAAATGCAGTGCACAAGTTCTTTTATAATTCAATAGGTTTCTAATAAAAAAAAAAAGTAATCATTTTACTTTTTGCTTGCTAGAAAATCAATTTAAGAATATAGCAGCTCTCACATTGTCTGCTTGTGAGTGGACAAGGATCCTGTGCTGTTCCTTCTCTGATCTCAAAGAGTTTTATATCATCCACAAAGCACATCTTGTAAAGGAGTTCAATCCAACTATTATAGACTGGCTTTGTTAACACAAACCAGGAATTCACAAAAACTGCCAATTTTTCTCTAGACATGGTCCCAAAGCTTACGCTCTTGAAAGTAAGGTCTTCTTTAGTCCAGCAGTGATTTAATTTTCCTATGTCAAATTCAAACCTCATTCAATCTCTTTTGGAAGAAAAACATCTTTCTGTCACCATTGCCATTCTTGCCTTCATTTTCAAACAGAATTAAGCTTGCACAAGATGCCACTTGGCAGTGTGTGTACATACATAACTCCTCCAAAAGTTTTGAGCCCCTCAGTCGATTTGTTGCAGGAGTACAATATCTCAAAACATACTGAGTCCCACCATTATAATAATTACACAATTCACTAATAGAGAGGAAAGATTCCGAAACCTTGCCTTTGAGTATAGAAACTCATTGAATGGTGTTTTCCCTCTAGATGCCCTTCCATATCCTGTCTTCTGGTTGGGGAAGAAATTAGCACCTGCAAGAGGTGGAAACCAGAGGATGGGACCTCTAGGTCCTTCTGCAGGGTGTGTTCTGTCCAATAACCAGACACAGAAACACTTGGCAGGAATGGGATGTGAAGGTTTTGCTTTCAGTTTTAGGTGCTGTATTTTTAAGCCTGATAAGGTTATTTGCAGCTCTACAATTGGTGTTATTTCTACACTTTGCAGTTGTTTCTAATTGTGGTTTTGAGACCTGAACTTGGTACAGTGGAGGAGAGTAGTTTGGTTTCTGTAACAGAACATCCAGAGTAAATACCACCAGCATTGAGATTTGTCTGTCACTAGTCCATATTCTCTAGATACATCTCTGGTTTTTATTTCTGAAAATTAAATTATCAAAAAGGTGCTCTTTTGCTATTTATTTGTTCTTGCACAAATATTTACAACATTCCTGAGCAGAGCCTCACACCAATAGTATGAGGTACTTATATTTCCACAGAGAAGACAACTTCATGCAACAAATGTTTTTTGTATCTAGAGCCTTTTTTCCCTCCTTCAGTAGAAAACCAGTGTTTTAAGTCCTCTCCCTTAATATTATTGTTAATGAATTTTCAGGATGGATGTGAAATAAATAATTTAGTTGCATTCCTTCCAAAGTGTTGTATCTGGGTATCCAAAAGCTGAAGTAGTTAATAATAGTCTCGGAAGATAAATTTTTAGGCTGTTATGAAATAAAAGCAAATTGATCTAGGATTAAAGTACTAGCCTACATTTCTTTTTAAGTCTTAATTAGAAGTTCATTGATTTTTCTATACTGCTATAGAGATGTAAAATAAAATGGTTTTGTGAGCAATAAACTCCTGGCATTGCAGCACCAGTAGGAAATTCAACTGCTATGCATGTTCCATTATACTAAATGGAAATGCTTATATGAGGTAGTTTTGACATAAATCTTTAAAAATAAAGGTAAGTGAAAGGTGGACAAAAGCACAAAAAAAGTGTTATTATGCCTGTTTATTGAGGAAAAACCTGATACAAAAAGTTTAGGTGCAGGTCAACTCAATCTCACCAAATCTAAATCATCTCTTCTCAGTTTCAATGCCACTCACATTATTGCTCTCCTTTTTATCTCTCAGGTTAATCAAAAGCTCTGAACTACCCAGAAGTCAGGTTATGATTTCAAACCCCACCTTCTACCATGCTCCCTCCCACCAAGAGAAGCTCTCCAAGGCCTTCCAGAGAGCAGCTTGGGGCCTCTCCCCCTCTCCCTGTGCTGCACCACCTGGTGAGGGTTACAGGAAGGAGCCACAAGAATTTACAAAAATTTACAAAGCCAGTGCCCCAGCTCAGTCCATAGAGGATCTGGGGCAGAAATGCTCTTTTTGTGTCATGTCACAGCAGTGAGTGATTCACTTCATCAAGCTCAGCTCCTACCCATGGCTGGCAATGAGCCTTCACCCCTGGTCCCTGAGCAGCAGAGCAACACAAAGGAATTTGTACTTACAGACAGATTTCCTTCTCCAGTTTAGCAGGAGAGGTTAGATGTGCAGTGTTCCTTTCTGCCCCACACATCAGCTGGTGACTCAGCCTCAACCACAAAAAGCATCTGGGGGGAAGAGTTTAATGCTCCAGCAGAGAGCTGTGCTCAGGCTTGCAATTTACACTGTTTGTGATGTGAACTTGCTGCAGTTTGGGCTCTCAGGGATTCTCCAGGTTCACAATCCCATAAGTCAGTATTGGTTCCTAATGGGAAGCAATGGTTTTCTCCTTTTGGTTGCCTCATCAGCCAAAAATGAAGAGGTTCATAGAGACTGCACCAGCTTCACTTACTCTTTTGTACTCTTTACAAGCCTAGAGATTACTTAAAACCTCAGGTTTTAAGAGAGAAATTTGCACAGTTTTACATCCAGAATTTGGATAGATTTTGGGGTGACCTAGCAAATGCTGAGGGGTTTTTTAATAGCATATGGGAATATTTTATCTACTGCCTCAGAAGGAAGTTTCATACATAGCCTACATAGTAGACAGTTTTAAAAAGAGAGGCTCTTCTTTTAGAAGAGATTCTCTTCTCACAGAATCTTAGAATTATTTGGGCAGGAAAAGAACTTTAAGATCATCAGCAGTTGAATCAGCACAGCCATGCCCATCACTTCACCAGGTCCCCAAGTGCCACATCTACACTATTTTAAATACTTCCAGGGGTGGTGACTCACCCTGGGCAGGCTGTGCCAGTGCTTGACATCCCTTCAGTGAAGAAATTCTTCCAAATATCCAATCCAAACCTCTCCTGGCACAAACTGAGCACTCTTCCCGCAGCCTGCAGTGGTACCTGGGGTGGTTGTGATCCAAATGCAGGACCTGGCACTTGGTTTTGTTGAGTCTCATACATTTGGCCTCACTCCATTGATCCAGCCTGTCCAGATCCCTCTGTAGAGCCTTCCTACCCTCCAGCAGATCAACACTCCTGCCAACCTTGGGGATTTGCATGGAATGGAATAAAAATCTGAGTCATAAACCAAAATCTAAGGGCCACTGTTGAATAAACAAAATAAGCCTCTGGGTTTATTTCCAGCTTTTCATCTTTTAACTCAAACCTAGGTGAGCTTAGAAGAGATATTTGAGCTGTTTGATATCTTAATTTATACAGACAACCTCATTGGCTCACACCATCCTGAAATGCTTGTACTGTTTAAAAATAGCAGGAAGTTGCCAATTTGAGAAAATATCAAACTCAGCAGGGCACTGGTCTGCCCTCACTGATTTTTAGGAATGCACATATTGTGGCAGCAGCTCTTTTGCTGGAGCCTTTTCGTTTCCTCTCATGGTCAGGTGGCAAGTGGCATTCATTGCTGCTGCTCTAGGCTCCATAGCGCTGCATGCTCCAAAATTAATTCAACCCTTGGGCCAGACTCAGCTAAAATTTCCCAAAATTTGCTTTCAAGCCAATCTTTTTTACAATCTGGAAAGATGAGGAATGAAATGATGTCATGCCTCCAGCTGAAGAAAGAGAAGAGGAGGAAGCAGGCACTTGCTGATGGAGAAATCTTTAAGAACAGACACCCAGGAGGATTTGGGATGGCTTTTGGAAGTGAGAAGAGAATTGTCCAACAGAGCATGTTTCCAAATCTGCACACTGGTAACTGGGCAAAGATTACAGTGCCATAAATAAAAGTCACAAGTCACTCCAGCACTGATGAAAAAATATCCAGCATCAAAGAATTATGAGCTAATCAAATGTGCCCAGCCAGGACAGACAGCAGGCACAGAGTCAGCAGCACTTCCCAACACCAGGGCATGAATCACTCAATACACAATGGGCAGCTGAACCCTGCCAAAGCTCTGGGCAGCTGCCCAGGAGTGTGGTAGTGGCCAGACACTGCATTGCTGCCAGGAGAGGTGAATATTGGGCTCTGAAATACTTCCAAGAACATATCAGGCCTATCTTGACTGTCTCCTAATTGCTGTAGGAGCACCAGAATCACAGATAGAATCATGTTTGTTTGAATATAATCATGTTTGTTTGAATTTGAGCTGTTGCTGTGGGTGCTGCAGGAGCATGTTCCATGTGTAGCCCATGGAGAGTGAGAGGTTGGCATCTGTCCATCCCTGCTTAGCCACAGCTCACTAGAGAGCCCTCCCAGCAGACACAATGTGAATGAGCTCAGCTCTTCAACAGCTTTATTTCTGCCTCCCACATCTGCTTTTGCAAGACTTCTGCCTTCGTTTCTGATGATTCCCTGTTTGCCAGTGAGGGGAGGAAGATCATAAATCTGCTGGTTCTCATCAACACTGGCACCCCTGTGATAGCCTCAGGTTTGGAAACCCTCCTGCCATTAGGAGATGAGCCCTTCATGAAATATTAACATTTGCTTTTCACATGCACAATCCTCCCACACAAAGTAAAATGCCTTCACCATTCATATCCCAGTAATTTTCAAAGAACACATTTAGGGTGGGAAAAAAATGCTGAGGGGCACTACTGAGCATTGTCAGAAATTACTCTCCTGTTCCAGGTGCCATCAGTAGGAACTGATTTGGGACAGACAGAATTACATCAGTCTCACCTCCTCAAGGACAGTCTTGCAGGTGTGGAACAAATGAGTTGAGAGGAGATTCAGAGGGCACAAGTCAGACTGCTGTCACACAGGGAAAGGAGGCCTCTTCAGCATCACTCACTGCACTCTAGGGCATCCCTTGGAGTAGGTACATTCCTAGTGCTGACCAGCATTTTCCAATCCAGCCAGGAAATGAACAGTCCCTCTCCATCACACATCTCTCAGTATTTATCAATTTAACCTGCCATTTACTCCAGAGTAAAGATCTGAGCTCTCTTGATGTCACCAATGTAAGAACACAATTTAAATTTGCATTTTTCTTCCTCTGCCCATGACCAGCTGTCCTAGGATGTTATGATGCTTGTATCCCCATTCGTGTGCTCTGTTGATGCTGGATATCATGTTCTATGCCTTCAAGACTGGCTCTGAAGAGTGAAAGTTTTGTTTTGGTTTTGTTATCAGCTGCTCCTCCACAGCTGGCGGGACACAGAGACAGGGCAGTACATGGTGCTGCTTTTGCTTTCTGCTGGGCTTTTCGCTTTGCTCTTTCTTCTGCTTTGCTCCTGCTTTGCTCTTGCTTTTTGCTTCTGCTCATTAGTTAGTTTGCTTAGCTCATTAGTCAGCTAAGCAGTCTGAATTTCTTCCTGCACTGTTTCTCCTTTCCTTTTTTTGTAACCACTCGAGGCTGCTCTGGGCTGGGGCCTGGCAAACCCCGAGAGTTTGCACCTTGTGGCCCAGCGGGGCCTACTCTGGGCAGCAGCTGCCCCAGCGCTGGAGGGACTGAGAACAGAGCAAGCATCCCCAGAGAGACTTTCTGAATTTGTCATCTTTTTCAGAGCAGTGACAGAGTGGTGTCACCCAGTATTGTTCATTTTGTGTGCTGGGGGGTGCTGTGCCTGTTAAATAAACAGGTTCTTTCCACTTCTCTCCCAGGATTCCTTCCTGAACCAGTTGGAGGGAGGAGCTGTGTGGGTTTGCTTTCTGGAGGGGCCCCTTTGGAGGTTTTTTCCCAAATTTGCCCTAAACCAGGACCCCAGCAGAGAAGCACCACCACCCCTGAGGTGGTGGCTGCAGAACTGTGTGTGCCCTCCCCAAGACAAGAAAGTGCCACTGCAATGTCCATGTGCCTCAGCCGTCCACATCACAAGAACATCCTCTCACAGGAGGGCATACACAGCCCAGCTATTTATGTTTGGTTGCAGAAGTTTTAAACCTAAACATGTCATATATGACTAGAAAGACACATGGAAAAAAACTAATAAATCTAAAATGGGAGGGATGGGAATTGCAGATGGTCTCAGAGCTGATTTGGAGACAGAGCCTTCAGGCATCCAAGTGAGGCCTGTGCTATGGCTGGGCCAACACATTTCTTGTTTCTTCAGCTTTAGCAGGTAGCTGACAGCTACACCTTGGAAAGTGTTCACTCTAGGGCAAAAAAATGAAACAAAAACCTGACAGCTTTTGTCTAGGAAAATACAGTTGAGCAGCCATCCAGTTGATCCTTGCAAATATTCACGAGGTCATGTGTCTGTATTACCAGAAAGGTTAAGGGCAATTCACTCAGGGCAAGAATCTGTGGCCAGCACATTTTGTCACAAAAGAGACAAGCAGAGAACAGCTTATCCTCTGTGAGATTTTAGCCTCCTTTAACTGAAATATTGCTTATATAAATAATACAACTTGCAATGTTTGGATTTAACTGAGCAAAATGTAAATAGACAAAGAAAAGGTTGTTTGTCCAGACTCCTTTCTCACCAATGAAGAAGGAGAAACTTCTAAGGCTCAATACAGCTGACTCATTTTGGAGAGCTGTCAAGGTATGAAAAAAATCACTTCTTAAATATATCCAGTTCTCTCCATCACTTTGATGGGAGCCTCAACAACAAATCTGTTTGAAGTGCAGATGTCTACCAGCTGATGAATCCCAGCTCAAAATGCCATCCCAACCCCAGGCATTTCTCTACATTACTGGAGGTGAAAGCTGCACTAATAAAGATGGGAGAGTGTTTGCCACACTTACAGCCTGCAGACAAAGGAAGCTTCCAGTCAGCTGGAGTTGTAATTCCCAGTGACAAAGCAGGAAAAGCAATCTCTTGGTTGTCAGCTTGTTTCTCTTGTGAAGTTTCAGAGTTTTGTAGACAGGATATAGGGTATAACTTCTACTCAACTTCAGCACTGTCGATGTTTTGTTCTCTCAAAAGACATAGTTCTCTATTGCTACTTCCAGAAGAACCCCACAATTATTTTAAATCTCTCTGTGGCTGCAAAATTATTGCTTACACCAGAGAAACCCCCACACAGCAAGGTACAGCCTGTGGTATGCAAAGTGATACAGCAAAACCCCTTCAGAAGCAGCTCTTTACCGGCCTGTGGCCAAATCAAGGAAGGATGTGGAGGCAGCTGAGGGATGAGATCCTCACCCAGCTGAGCGCATCCTGTGGCCCCAAGCAGCAGCTCAGAGCAGATCCTCAAAGCTTCATGCTGATGGTGTGGCCAGCACAGTTGTGACAGCCTCTCTCGTTTGTGGAAGGGCTTCCTGACAATTCCAGACTCCCTACTCAAGCCTCTCTCTTGAGTATCCAAGCCCTTTGTCACCATGAAATTTTCTGAAAAATCCTCTTTGCCCAGGATTTTCTCCTGGGAAGCTGAGAGGCCTCAGAAAAGAATGAAAACAATAATTATCTCATTGCTTGGGAATGTGGTCTGGAGATTGTTTAACAACAGGTGCATATTTGATTGGTTCCATGTGAATTGTTTTTAATTAATGACCAATCATCAGTCTGACTGAGGAGTCAGTCACAAGCTTTCATTATCATTCTTGTTTAGCCTTCTGATGTATCCTTTCTCTATAGTTTTAGTATATATTTTCTTTTATTATAATATAATATCATATAATAAAATAATAAATCAGCCTTCTGAGAACATGGACTCAAATTTTCATCTCTCACCTCATCCTGGGGACCCTCACAACACCACAACCCTTCTCTCATCCCCTAACTCACCTCACTCCTCACACAGTTGCATGAAGCCCTCTGAAAGGAGGAGCTGGAGACCTGAAGGATCAGCTGGGAGCAGATGAAGGAGCCTCTGCCGGGAATCCTGACTGATTGCAAGCCCAGCAGCACAAGCCCAAGAGCTCCAGCAGGTGTTTGTCAGCCTTTCCCATCAGGAGACCACTGATCCATGGAACTGGTGCAGAATGAGACAGGCACATGTATGATCAGAAAAACCTCTTGTCTACCCAGATTCACAGCACTGAAAACTTAGGCTTTTTGCTCCTTGTATCAACTCCAGGTCAATTAAAACCAGTTACACAATAATTGCTTTCAGATTTTCATTAAGGTGGATTTTGTTCCTCAACATTACATGGTCAGTACAAAATATGAAAGCTTAAAAATCACAATTCCTCCAGCATTGCCCTCATGGAGAGCAAGAGATAAGCTTAAAACATTATTGATTTAACCTCTGAGGGAGACATACATCAAAGAGAGCTGACAGTTCCACGAACTGCCAAATTGAAATGAAACTCAGCAAGCAAGCCACATAATCATAGAAGGACAAGGGCAATAAACTCCAGAGAAGTTGCTTAGTTGCTAACAAAGTATCCATAAGACAAGTCCCTGGAGGAGAAAAATAAGAAAAGAAAACGCTGAGGAGTCCACACTCATTAGAAAAATAGAAATACTTTAACCTGAAATCTTGTGGTTTTGGTTGTTTGATTTTTATAATTACCCCAAAATAAAGCAGATAGCATATAATGGTTTGGTTGAAAGGGACCATAAAGATCATCCCAGGGACCCCTTCCAGTAGACCAGGTAGCTCAGGATCCCATCCAAGCTGGCCTTGAATCCTTCCAGGGATGAAGCATCCCATTTTTGGATGTTGAGATTCCCCACCATGTGTGGGAGATCAGAATTTTCAGCAATTGCCTACAAAAAAGTCAACAACAAAATACAGTTAATGTTCATCAAAATACACAGATAAAAGGCTTCTCACTGAATACAATTTGAAACAATCAAGAGGGAGGCATTCACTGCCTGTAGTAGTTAAAGCACCACAGACAAGTGTATCCAGCTCTAAGGATCTTGGGTACCGTGTTTCCAGCAAAATACAGGTGTACAGATTTCTCCAAAGCATTCACTTTTACACAAATGTTTTCCAAAAGAGATGATTAGAAGAAAAATCTCACTTTGAACTGCTATTTACTATACCCATTAAATAGGCAATGAACAGATGGTAAGTATAGGACAACAGCAGTAACATTATCAGCAGCAGAAATATAGAAGCAAATATCAGCAGCACTTATACTTCAAAGCCCTGTCCAGGAACCTACATAGTCAATTTTTTAAATAATGTATTAACCATACAGACTAACAAGTGTTCCCAACAATTTACATGCTTCAATCCTTTGTCTGGATTTTTTTTTAATCAAAGTTACTATTGGATCTTGGGATGTGCATTCTAATTGCTATAAATAAATCATGAATGATTGGCTCAATGTATTTTTCCATGGCAACTCCTGCGTCACACGCAGCATTACATTTTTGAAAGAGAGCTTTGCTCTTTGAGAGAGAGACAAAGATTCACACTTAGGATGGGCCTCAGATCAATTTTACAGTTTCTTCTTGAATACAACATGTGTGAGCAATGAAACACAACAGTTTTCAACTAATCATAAATTACTTAGGCACCAAAGTCTTTATAGCGCCCTCCACCAGAGCGGGGAGCTGCAAGGCCATACAAAATGCAAGTTTTCTTGATTCTTCAGGCTCAGATCAACTTGGACTTCCTCAAGCACAAAGCATCCCACCCCAGAAAAATCCTGTTCCATTTCTGTCTCACATCAGAGTCCTAAGGAACCTGCCTGCTGAGGATGCCAGCAAGGATGGGGAAGAAATTCCTTCCCTGGGTTCTGTGATCTGGTCAAAAGGAGGAAGGTGACATCTGTGCATGGTAGGTTATGCCAAGGGAAACAGAAGGAGCTCTTTCCAACACAGAATTTGGCCCTAGTAAGATAAAACAAGAAAACCTTAGATATGTTTCCTCTACCTCCAAAAAAAAAAAAAAAAAGTACAGTTCTACATTACTTGAAATCACTCATCTGCATTAGAGAGGAACATTCCAAAAGTGCATATTTCCATCTGTTTTCTGAAAGGGACACATGAAATATTCAGTGATTTACAGAACTAAAATCAGTTTTCCACTTATGAGGTAAGATTTTTTTACACCAGTTTAGAAGATTCAGTATCTAAAGCCAAGAAACCTTCTACTATTAATTAAGAGAAATCAAGTTTAAAGATTAAGTTGTTTGAAACTTTCATCAGCCTCCTAAAGTCCCATTTATAGCATCTTAAGCAAGTTCTGTAGCTCAGATGACACAATTCAGTTGCACTTCCTGAGAGAAAAAGTCAAACAATTTTAAATTCAAAACTTAAAAAAAGCAATTTCAGTTCCAGGGCAGGATGAAGCCTTTAAGAGGAACTGTCCCCATCAGGCTGTATCTGACCATGTGTTCATGAATTTATCTGGTTCCAGGCATCCTTCCACTTGCTCAGCTTCACCAGAGCCTGCCAAACACCTGAGATTTCATCCTGAATGCAAACCAAACCACAGCTTGGCTTTAGTTTCAACTTTTGCAGATTCAGATGCAGACACCTTGGAGCATCTTACATTAAACAGAGTCCAGAGAACCCTATTTTGAAAATTAATTGGCATGACACCCATTCAAGAAGCTCAAGGTCTTCCTGTTTCATGGTTTTCACACCCTTTGCCTCTGAACAAAGGTTTTGGCATCAGTTATTTATTCTGCATTTTCTAAGAAGTGTATATTTATAAGCAGTGTGTATTTATGACATCCACTACCCACATTACACAGTTTAATTTCAAATTATTCAGAGGAATTTGTGTTCATATTAAGTAACCTGCAGGAGATGACACACCTTTTGTTAAACAGCCATCTGAGGAGTAAAATTTACAATAATGGGCAAACAAGCTCACTTATTTCCAGTTCATGGTGAGCATCAGGAGCACAGAATGAATTATCCATGCTGGCAAAAATTCTTCCTTAATTTGTTCCTAGGAGGAAGCTGAGTTTTTATGAGGATCTCTTCCTTTTTTCCAGGGAAGATGTTGACCTGGTTTTGAAGATCTTAGTGAAAATTTTAGTATTGGATTTTTTCACTTGTTCAGTGAAGAAATATGCACTTCCCATGCACATCTGTTTTCAAAAAGAAAACATGGAGATAAATATGTACCTCCCAAAGTCTGCAGTGGACAGCATGTTCCTTGGTCTTATCAGTAAAAAGTAAAAGAAAGAATTTCATTTGACAGGAGAGATTTTTCATTATAACCAGCTACATGATTCCAAGTAGAACTGAAACCTTGCAATCCCTCAAGCATTCAGTCTAAAAAAGTTGAACCAACCACGAGCTTCCAGCGACAGGTAAGCGTGAGATTTTAGCAAGAATTATGTAAAGCCTCTTGATAATTACAAATGATTGTTAACGGCAACAAAGCTCTCCCAATAATAACAATCTGGCTCGTGTTAATTATTACAGCTCTCCCGCTAAGGTGCCTCACTGTCTCAGAGCTTCTAGACATAAGGCCAAACGATAGTGGCTCGTACTTCATCACGCCAGTAAATCAAAATCACTTTAATTATTCTCCAGTGAAACTCCAAAGCCTTCAAGTCAGCACGGCGCAAGCCATATGTTTCTTTCAGTTTGGGCAACGCTGCTAATTAGCAAAGTTGGGAAAATCTTATTTCAAAGTGATAAAGCACAAACCTCAGCATATGTTTACTTGAGGAGGAGGAGATTTCATCACAATGGGTCCATTTGCTGCTGTGTTAACAAGGAGGCTTCGAGGTGAGGCTTTGGAGGAACTTGGTTACATCCTCAGCTGGTGTAGGTCAGTGCTGCTTCACAAAACAGCTTTGAGGAGTGAGACCACCCCAGCTGCCTGTGCTGATATTCATAAGGTGTGGAAACCTGTCAGAACCCAGGACATTCCTCTGGCTGCCCTGAAGGACTTGAGACCTTGGCAAGGGGGCTCAGAGACCTTGGCATGGAGTCAAAGACACCTGTGCCTTCAATTTTAACCCATGGAAACAATTACCAACTTTGCGTGAAGAGTTACAAGCCACAAGAGTTTGAATAGAATGATAGTGAATGTATCATGGGGTAAAAATGTAGAATTTTGGGGGTTTTAGAATGGGAGTTCAGGAGGCAAGATGGAGGAATCTGGGCATGTTCTGCCTTTCTCCTTCTTCTTAGCCTCCATCTTCTGCTGTGATGGTGACACTTTTGGATTGGCTTAAAGTAGAGGCTGACTGGCTAACATAGGTGATAGGTATTGGAAACTTATAGTAAATAAAGTACACATAGTTCTCAGTATAAAAAGCTAACACCACCCCAAGGGTGCACAGTGTGCCACAACCCAATCTGCTGGACAGATCTCAGCAGGTCAAAGAAAGAATGTAATAGATAAGAAAAAATAAACCTTGGAAAGCCCAACCAACGAATCTCAGCTTCTTCCCTGGTCTCGGGGCTCAGAAAACAGACTTTCTAACACCTTGGGGTCATCTTGACACCAGAGACCTCATCAGAAACCCAGGGCACTGGGGATATATCTCTGTCTGCTCTGGGTGCCCTGGCCCCCAGGGGAACACTGACTTTGACCCTCATTCATGGAGAAAGTTTCTTAAACTTCAAGATTAAAATCCACTAAAGTGTGAAGTAGATTGTAGAGAGTAGTGTAGGTGGATCACTTAGGTGGGAAATTTAGGTTTTAGGATTTTTAGTATGTTGTGGATGGAAGCAAGATGGAGGGCACAGAGTGTTGCCCTGGGTTTCTTCTTCATGCTTCTTTTTCTTCATGGATTTGGTTGGCATTTTGTAATTGGGTGGAAAAGTCCGCATTGCAGGCTCTTGGGGATCAGTTATTGGGTTGAAAAGGGAAATAATCTAGGTGTCAGCTCTTAATTGGATAGTTTAGCTTTAAAAGACTTTGTAACCAGAGATTGTTGGCCATTTTTGTGGTGCTTTTCCAGCGTGCTGAGCCTGGTATGGACAGCGTGCAAAACTCTAGATAAGATAAACAAGAACATGAAGACTGAAAAAGTCCAGTGTGTCTCTCTTTCCTGACTCAAGACTGCACCAGGAGGGTCTCTCCTGACAGGGGAGCCCCCTGGGAGGGCCCAGCCTGAGTCCCAGAAGTCGGGGAATCAGCCATAGGTACCCCGGCAATAAGGGGCTTAGGACAACGTGAAACCTCCCTCAGGTGGGACAGCACAAAGAAAGGCTTTGAGAGAGGAAAAGTGTCCCTTTCAAGACCTGAGGATGGCTGCAGTCTTAGACCTGGAGGTTCCCTTCTCCTGAAGGCAAACCACAATGTTTTACAGCTGGACGACTCCTTCCACGGGCACTGGTGAAGGAATCATCCCCCACAGCAAACTGGAGGGCAAATTTTGTTGTCAGCCAGGTGACTGGGGATGGCTGCAAAAGGGCTAAAGAACAAAGTGTTGACTCCATATCTTCTGATTTCATACTGGTTCAAAAAGCATTGAACACCTGTCTTGTGATTAGTACAGCTTTAACCAACAAGAAGACAAATCTATTTGAAGTGGATTATGTTTGGATATTTCAGCCAGTTGTAACACACTGAACAAATTCAAGAAATTCAGTTCCAAGATTCTGCTTATAGAGCACTAAGAGAATAGCTGAACTTCACTGAACATGAATACTACAAACCAGAGTGAACCAAACAACATTGTGCTGTTGTGCAAAGCAAGGGGAAAGCAGATAGGAAAACACACCAGTGGAGAAACCTGACACTCTCTATCCTGGTTTATTTTCTTTATTTCTATCCCAGCCTCATCCCACACTTACCACAGAAGAATCTTTGAAATCCCATCTCCTTTGTTTCCTCTTAAGAATAAAACCAGAACTGGTCAAATAAATGATGGTGAAAATAAATTAATAAAAAAGCTTTGCTAATAATAGCACTATTGCTTCAGCAGCTTGAGAAAGGAGGGTACTGATGATGGCTGTCCCCGGGAACACAGAGTGATTGCCTTAATTTCTTATCTTTGCAGTCAATTCCACAGTGAATGCATCCAGATATATACAATTTCCCACACAGATGCTATTTCTCTGCCTTAAGATCCCTCCAACATCTCCCTGTGTGTAATTGTTCACCTGCAATCATTCTTGAGATTTTTCCAAATGTGTATCTCATTTCCCATGTCTTCCCCAGAATCTGGCTGCAAATGCCATATTTTTATCAAGCTTCACTTTTAAATAAATAGACTGGAAGAAAAATTTGATTTTAGGGTGAGAAAAACAGAAAATCCTTTAGTTGCTTCAAGATACTAATTACAAGCTAGAATGCAATTTTAAGAAACAAAAAAAATCTCTGCATTTAGAGTTTAGCAGGTCTAAATCATGCATTTAATGTTAGACTAATTAATAACTTACTCTTAAGAGCACACTGGAATTATGTGCCAATGTCTACTGGATATTGTACATAGGCACCCTCTTACTCAAAAGGACTTTGATGGACTTAAAATTGAACTGCTTTAAATCTGGAAAATACTGGATTATTTGACAAGCCTAAGAGGGACTTGAAATAGAATAAAATCCTGCTGTCTCAGCTGCCACCATTGGGGGAAGTAAAAACGCATTTGAAAGGCCAAGTTTCCATATACATTTTACCCTTGCTTTGTTTTAGCATTTCTCTAACCTAAGTTCTTGGCGTATAACACAATTTAACTGTGATACCAAATACTGTGAAACAGAGATAGACCAGGCAGAAGTTGTTACTGCCACAACTGCCTGGTCATGACCAGATTTCTAGGTGTTTCCGCACTTAAAACTGCAGGTGACCTCAAGGAGGACTCCATTTCCTCACTGTAAAAATGTTCAGAAATACAAACATCTTGTTTGGTTACAAGCAGGATTTACTGCTAGATATTAGATATTTCTTAAAGGTGCATAGAGATAGGACAAGAAAAAATGGACAGGATGGTAATTCTAGCTAGAGACTGGGTGCATAAACAACAACCACCTCCCCCTACTCTTCAAAAAAAAAAAAAAAAAGAAAAACACCTTTTCTCTGTGAGTTCAGTGAAACTATGAAATGAGCTGCCCAAACTGGAGTCTCCATACTTGGAGATGTTTGGAACTGTATTTGACAAGGCCCTGAGCAACCTGAAGTAACCTATCCTCGATTAGAGGAGGGAGATGGACTTCCAAAGGTCCTTTCAAGAATAAATCACAAATCACCTCATGAAGTAATTAATGCAAAACCCACAAGTTCTGGTGACCATTAAAATCTCATTCTTTTGAAATCCACCCCACAACCCCCAGATATTATTTGGTACAGTAAAACAACAAAACACTACAATATTCATGGAGGACACACTTCTCCTTTGGAGCAAATATTGTCACAAGCTTGTTGATCAAAACTAAAACTGAAGCACCAATGACAACACATTACAGGAAACACCAAAATCAAGGAGAAAACACAAGGAAAAAAAATCACAAAGGAGAAGAGGGAAGAAGAGAAGATGCTTCAGAGCAACCCCAAAGTTTAACTGTACCTTGTTAGCGCTGAAGATGGTTGGAGATGTGATGAAGAGCCCTTGTAGTTTGGTGGCAAATCTTCAGCATCCTATAAAAACATTTTCCATGTACTTAGATGATGGCATGATGTGAATATACAATCATTTTCCCAGGATCCTCGCTGTCTACTCCAAATAGGAGCAAAAAACCCCAGGATTTCCCTGTCCCTTGTTTCAAACACTCCTTAGAAAGTATGGTTGTAACAAACACATTTCAATCTGTGTTTAAACATGCAGCAACCAACCTACACACCACCCCTTCTGACCAGTTTTTCCAGAGTACAAAATGTTTTTTTTAAACTGATTTTATGGACTGTATGTAAAATTTTCTCTTTTCCTCCTTCTTTTAAGTCACTTTTTTTTTCTCTGAATGATCTCCACGCAACCCTCCCAAAGTCTTTATGAGCCTTGCTTTCTTTCATAGTTTGCATGCATAATTTCTTTATTAGACAGAGTCATTGCAGCCCCTCTAAATATTTATTTCCAGCAAGAACAGGTTCTGCTGAGCCATTAGCAGCTGCAGCCTTTCCTTCAGGTTGACCTCCCCGCCTCCATGGTGACCCTGCAGCAGCATCACCCAATTATTTCTGCCCATCAGTTCCCTCCTTCTGGGGAAATTGGGTCTATTGAAATTCAGAAGCCTAGCTCTTGCCTTCACCTCCACAGCTTAATATACAAGGTCAAACCTAACAGTTATGTGATTTCTGTTCCCAAAAGTCTATGGCCTTTGCTACTTCTTTTCCCCAGTACCTGCAATCTCCAGGATCGCCTCATATCCAGTTGTTTCTCTTGTAACTTCCATTCAGATTCTAGAATCCCCAGTTTACCAAAATCCTCCATTTTCTATCCTGATAAAGCAAATACTGGTTCTCTCAATTTATTCACAGCTTCAAGAAAAATATATCTTTAAATACCTTTCTCAAAAAGGGTGTATTTCAGGGTAAGTAAAATTCTCTCTTCAAAGCTGTGGTAATTCACTAATTAGTTGTACAGACTCATTCAGGTCAAGACAAAGAGCACAAAAAGATGCTACTTTTCCAAGTTCATCAGTCTCCCTGCAGGTAAATGAGCTGCAGTGATAACCACAGGTGGAGCCTGTTGTTGCTGCAGCTTAACTTCCCACACAAGCCCAAGCCAAACAGGGAGGGATGAGTGCAGTGCTCTGGTGGCAGCTATTTTTGTGCTTTGACATATTTCATGTGATACACAGAGAATTTGGTAAAGTGATGCTCCAAATTTTCTCAAACAATATTCTCATATATGCACAGAAAATGGTTTTCAAGAAAAACAATCATCAGCCACACAACTCTGCAGATAACTCTGAAAATTATACCTTCAGACTTGGAACTGTCATGGTCACTGCTGCAAGGTCAGCATTTAAACAGTTAAAGCAATATTAATTTACACGGGGATTTTTTTCACTTTGATACTAATTAACTATCATAACATTGTTGCTTAGCTGCCACTCTCAGAGCCCACCTGATTTACTGCTTTGCCAGCAAAGTTTTGTTCTTAATAGAATGCTCTTCAGTTCTTTGTTAAGTCTCAGATTTGTACATCACAAGAAGTCTCTCAGCCTGGCCTGGCATGGCAGGATGACTGTCTCCTGTTGCCAGCTCCCTTCTTGATCTCCTGTGTGATCCCAGACAAGCTGCTTCACTCTGCACTGGTTCTGTCTGCTCTGTTTGTAATCAGGGCACAGACCACGTCCCTGGGAGGTGTCTGTGGGTGCCTAACCACAAACAGGGCTGTAAGCCTCAGGATCCATAAAAGTAAGTGACAAAATGGTGCAACACCTCAAATGAAGTGTCACCTACCACTGCTTTGTAAGGAATAAAAACTTCCACCACTTGGTGTAAGGGAAAATAATGACAATAAATTTCAGTCTTGTAGAATAAAATGGGGTAAGGGCTTCTCCTGGTGAATTAGCACTTACATATTTTAAATGTGCAATAGATGTTACATTTAAAACACAAATTAAAAAGATGTGTGAGTAATGCACCTAAAAATAATCTTACATATATGAACAAGTTATGAATCCATATTTGTTTTCAGCAAGGAACACTATTATTCCAGTTCTGGACTAACCACAACACATTTAATGTGGGAATCAGACCCAAACTTAACAAAACAACATGTATGGATTCTCAGTCTCCATAAACAACACAACTGAACACCAACTTCAGCATTTCATGGCAAAGAAAAGGAGTAGATTCATTTTTCTATAGAAACAGAAAATTCGAAGAGCTTTAACATTTTTGACAATGATATTCACTCTGCAATACATCTACATCAATCACCACCCACGCAGGCTTTGAAGACTGAAAGTAGATAGTAAGTCTAGCAGAACTTCATGGTGGGAGTTGTGAGGCTTTTTTTATCCAACCTTGAAAGTAGGCTTGTAAAAAGTAGCTGTAAAAACCTGGTTAAATCCCAAGGATATTAAAATTTTGGACTGACTACTCATTTCCCAAGTTTTAAACCAGTGGATTTGACATTTTAGGTAATTTCTAATTGAAGACAGGATTATTTAGTTCTATTTTTCAAAATAATAGTTTGGCTTAGTTCATGTAAGTGTTTTGATTAGGAAACATTATCAACTTTATTGAGGAGGAGATCAGAACAGACTGTCAGTAACTCTCCTTCTGGTCCTGCAGATTTACAAATTCACCACTGAAATCAAAGCAAGGAGATATGACTGAAAAAAATTCTCATTACAACTTGGAGAGAGTCCAAGATAAAGCAAATTTTGGCTGTTTGGCCTGGCCTAAACTTGTAACCACATGGGTGACATAGCAGTTTCCCCATCATTCTTATGATAACCACAAGGCTTCTGACTGTCCCAACACAGCTTCCAGAAAAACTCCCAATTCTGATGCTTCAGCTTCAAATGATGAAGAACTCAAGATATGCAGTCACTGGTTCTGCTCATTTGCACCTGAATAGAAAGAAGCCATATGAGAAATTAATCCTCTAAGTCCTTTCAATAGAGCTAAGTAAAAAGAAAACAAAACAGAAGATTGCTGCAGGGACTTAATTTTTATTGATCTGAATTTTAAAGCAGGATGAGAAACAGTTCTTTTTCTGTATGGGCCAGTGAACTAATGCCAGATGCAAAATCTTACATGGCTAAAAAAGCTCAGCTCTAACTAAACTGACCCCACACTTTTACCCTTGGGACAGGCAGATAGCCAAGGCTCTTTTGTACCCAAGCACCTGAGCCTGCAAAACAGCTTTCAGCAATCAACCCAACAGCCACCTACTCAATATTTTCATATTGAACACATTTTCTCTGTTACATATTTCCTTCTTAGAGCAGCACTGCCAGTCTGGGCTCTGACTTTCAAAGCTAATGAAGGCAACCAGCTCCCTTGTGCAGGAGTCCAAGAAAGTAAATTCACCCATATTAATGTAATCTGCCTCCAGGACTGACAGCAAAAGCTCACAGCTGCTGGCTCCTTATGGAGCTCTTCTGCCTGGAGACACCTTTAAAGAAGATTGTCCATGTTCACAGTCAGTGGTTGGGCACTGCCAAAGAGCAAATAACTCTAATCCCCCGAAATGCTGGTGGGGAGGTCACAAACTGGGCCCTCTCCTCTATCTGCAACAGGAATGTGTCCCTGCAGCCCCTCAGCCCTGGACTTGGGGCTGCCAGGAGCTTCTTCCCAACAGTCCCTAAAAATGACAAAAGTGACATGGAGGGGTCAAGAGGAGGTCCTGTGTCCTCGCTGCACTGAGGGTTACCAGCTTGGGGCCTGAGCACATGGTGGCACTACATTAAGAATAAGAATAAGAATAAGAATAAGAATAAGAATAAGAATAAGAATAAGAATAAGAATAAGAATAAGAATAAGAATAAGAATAAGAATAAGAATAAGAATAAGAATAAGAATAAGAATAAGAATAATGGTCGCCTTGTTCTTCTAAGTTCTTCTAGGCTTCTGTTGTTTACATTTTTGTAATGGAGTTTCTCACGCACCTTTTCATGTAAATAATGATTGTTTTGCATTCCTTTCTGGAGGAGGAGAGAATTGATGGACTGTTGATTTGACCAGTGTGGTTGGAGAGGTGACAGTTTCATCCTCCAATCCACTGTCACTTTTGAAATTCTATAAATATCAGAGTTTGGAAATAAACTCTCTCTTTTTTACCTTGGGCGATTCAGCGTGTCGTTGTGTCCTATTGCGACTGATAATCATCATGATAATAATGATAATAATAATAATGATGATGATGATGATGCCTGTAGATGTGATTTAGAGGCTTTTTTAATAAAAGATCTCCTAGAGTGGTACTCAGTGGCAGCAAGGGTCAAGGTACAAGGCTTGGTACAATATCTGTGACCAGATCAAGACTGATGGAAAGTAAATCTATGGAACATAAGTGTGATTTTTCCTAGACACTCTGAATATCCTGAACTTCCCAGGGGAAGCACCTGGAAGGGTATTCCAAAGGATCTATGACAGAGACAGCCAGAGGTCTTGGTTTTTAGGACACAGATGGGCCCTTTTGACAGAACAGCACGAGCACGACCAGCAAGTGTACAGTAGCTTGCCTGTGCTGCACGTCACTGCTGCTCTCTCAGAGCTTTTAAAAGCACAGAGCTGTGCAAGAAGCACGTTGGAACTGTTCCCAGCTGCAGCTCCTTCCCCCAGCATGAAGCAGAGGCAGATACTCAGGTCTCCCCCTCCCTGCCCAGGTGGAGGTGACAGCTCCAAGTGGCTTCACTGTCACAGTGCCCTCCAAGCAGTGCTCCACTGTTTCTCTTCCCAACACAGGGCCAGCAGGGAATTTAGCTTAGATTTAACAAGTGCCTGGAGTTTTAGAGTCTGCTTTTAGTTTTGGTTTTGTTGGTGTTTTCAATTCAAGGTGCATATATATACATATACAAAAATACTGCCAGGGTATTGTCATAATAATCTTGAGGGAAATAATGCCTGAGAAACTGGAAGGTATTCTTCCTGCACTCCCACATGCTTTGCTTTTAAAAGGCAAAGGAAGAAAGAAGCAAGAAAAATACCAGTCACATTCTCTAGATAATCTATTCCTAGATTTTCTAGGAGGAGTCACAGACAGAAGGGAATAAAATGTCTTGTTATGAACTGGTTTTTTTTTTTTTGAGAACTTTATCATAAGGAACTTCAAATAGCCCTTACTATTGTTTAATTGGCCCATGCTTTTGAACAAGTTAAAAAGTTAAATTCATCCAAGGTGATGACGTATTGCTTGATTTTTACCTCCTTATGTCCCACAGAAAGTGTGAGAATATATTCCTGGCTGCTGCAGGCTTTGCATAGCAGTATAATGTTGTTTTCCCTTTCTAATCTCCAATATATGTCTCTGAAACTGCAGATGCACTGAATAATCAAACTTTGTGTTTGTTTGCAGGGGATAGCAAATCAAAATTTCAAGCCCCAGTAACTTCCTGGTGCTTTTCTTGTACTTTCTGTGTTTCTGGATTATACAGTTTCAGTCGACCTCATTGACTTCAGATGGCATTAGCAGGTAACATTTTTAGTCCTAAATTACTGACTCCTCTGGAATATGCAGAACTGTGAGAAGCAGGAGCAAGCAAGACAAAAACTTCTCATGTCTGATATTAGAATGTGAAGGAATGACTCTGCTCTTACACCTCTCCCTCCTAAAAAGTTTTCACAAGGAATGGCTCCATTTCCAGCTCTGAGGCTGGCAGCTCACTGATGAGCTTCAAGACATTAATAAAAATAATCAACAACCTTCTGGAGCTTGCATCACACTCAGTAATGATGTTCAGAGAACCAAGATGAAATACCAGTAAAATATTCAGGGGAGTCTTGTCTCAGTTGAGAGAATAGGAGCAGTGAGGTGAGGAAATCATACCAAAAACATTAAAAAGAGAAGAAAGTGAATGTCTGTTTTTAATACCTTAATCTAACAGAATATTTCAAAATGGAAGACGCTCTTTATAGCAGTCATACCACAAGAGGAAAGCTTGCACATCACACTAAAACCCTAACAGGTATTAAAAGCTGTGAAGTTTATCTGCTGCAGAACAGAAGGACAAAGGCAAGGTCATCTACTGTGTGCAAGTGAAAGAACAAGGCTCCAAAATCCTCAAACAAACAGGGCAGGAAATCATCTCCTCAGCAAAATTTTGCAGTATTTGAGATTCAGGAGAAAGTTAGAGGCAATATTATTGACTAACCAAGCTGACATTTGGCTACTATTTAATTCTTATAGTTTCTTCTAGATGAAAGGTTACCATTTCCATCTCCAAGTGATAGTTTGGCACAGTCAACAGAATATAGAATATCAACTTTTTTTTTTGGTCAGTGGGTTGAGGAAGAGAGGACCATCCTGAAAATTTCTCATTTGCCTATTGTCCTTTATCATGCTTGATTATTTGATTTTCAGTAGCACTTGAGGTCCAATTCTCCTAATTAACCATTCTCATCTTCCTTCAGTCTCTTCTGTGGGGAGCTTGGTGCAGAGAAGGTATCCCAGGATGTGTGCTAGGTGCTACCACCAGGTGGGTCAAGCCACAGATTCCACAAAACAGGGACTGAGTAGATGGAAGGAAAGCCCCTTCCTGAGGAAAAGAGCCTGCATGGAGCAGGAGGCTGCAGTGGTAGCTGAACACAGCTTGGAAGGTGATGGACCCAACCAACCCCTGGCAAGGGCTCAAGTCAGCTCAGCTCTTCTCATCTGGAATAAAATCATTCAGCACATCCCAGGCTCATGGCAAAACTGCTGAGAGAACAGCAGGGAAAGTGTGAACCTCTTACAGAACAGTAACATAGATCACCAGGCATCTAATAATTGTGGGATGTCTTTGTTGACATGATCAATGTCCAAAGCCTACAGAATCTAAATAATTATATCTGTTTTCTGAGAAAGCTCCAGCTGGGCAGCAGTTCCACCATCAGTATTTTATTGGCAGGGCTGCAGCAGCACTTTATAATGTTCAGCCACAGATGACAAACTGCATCCCAGTAGATATTTCATAGTGAACTGCTCCAGTCATTCTCCACCCCCCAGCTCTACTTGTTTGCCAGCTACCTACAAGCAGAGTACAGGATTTTTTTCTTAGCTGTTTGCTAAGGTTTCCATGCACAATCTTTGATCTGTGGATTGCTGCACGTATTTGAAATTCAACATTTGATCTGCATCAATTGCTGACAGGGGAATTTCAGCCATAGGACTAAAAATACAACTCTCAGGATCAGATTTATGGTGCAAATATTGAAATATACATTTAAGAGACAGTACTAACTTTGGAAATTCATACTATAAAAGTCCCTAGGTTTATTCCACAGATTCAGTTATCATCAACATATGTGGGAGAATTCCTTCCAATTCTCATGTTTTTATTCAGTACCTTACTGCTCCCCCTAGTATCTTCCTCGTTTTGAAATTAAGGAAACAGAAAACATTGATCAATTTTTTTAAGATTTAAGACTTCATGCCTCCATGGTGTGCTCTCTTCTCTTGAGAAACTCTGTGCTAAACTCTTCTCTGTGCTGAACAGACTCTCTTCAGGCTATTACTTCCCAAGGGTGCTGTCTGATGCTCAGGACCATCCTGTCCAGGTGGTGACTCAGGCAGAGAGGACACCAGCCCTGTCCCCTCTGGTCCCCTGCACTCAGTGGCCAGCAGTCCCTGCTCTGTCAACTCTGCACCTTTCAGGAAAACTAAATTTACACCCAAACACTTCCCCTATGCCTTCCTTTAGACATTATTAAAAACCTCCATTCCCTGATGATTCACCAACACCTGGGAGCAAGTTCTGCTTTTTGTTTCTCTCTGACTCCAATCTTTGCTTCCCCTTAGCAACAGAGTGGCAAAGCCTTCAAGATTTAAAAGAAACAGAAATGAATGTGTAAGTGTATGCTCGCTTCCTTGGAGTGCATGAAAGGCTAATTATAGAAATTAAATGTTAATTTCTTCAAGATTAATATAGGCAAGTGAAAAAAAGCTTTTGCATTATTTGCATAAGAGGCTACTTCAAAATCTTTTGTCCTTTTGCTCTTCACCTGTGCTTCCTACCCTTCCTGCCCGTGCTGGGTTAGATGGGTCAGGTTTTTAATTGGTGCTCATTAGCCAAGCTCTGGGTGCTCCTCTCTGGCCAGTGCCCATGGGTGAGTGCTACCTGCACCTCTGTGGTGGGAGAGGAAAGCAGAATCCCCTCCCAGAAACAGCAGCACTTGGAGCTCTCTCACCAGCAGCTTCCCTGACACCGCATGGAGAACTGTAAAGGGGAACAAAATAGACACTACAGAAACATCTTTGCAGTCCAGCTCCTTTGTCTGCCAATAAAACACAAAAATATGAACACATGCATTCCCGAAATCTGGTGTGTTTTGTCCTTTTTAATGAGAACTGACTTCTGCAATTTATTGTTGTGTTTGACTGTGCTCAGAATGCTCCAGTTCAACACATCCCATAGGCTGTCCCCTGGAGCACAGCACTGCAGATACCTCCTTGAATTCAGGGCCTAATATGCATTTATACACAACCTGGTCTAGTGGAAGCTGTCCCTGCCCCAGACTGAGGAGCTGGAACTAAATGGTCTCTGAGGTCCCTTTCAACCCAAACCATTCCATCGTTCTGTGATAAATATTTATCTGCTTTGCTCTCTAAAACCATTGGGGTCTTAATCATACTCTGAATACATGAAGTGAATATAACTTATATTGCAAGAAAAATAGAGCTGAAAAGTGATTATTTCCCTTTGATTGTCTTAGCCAGCTTTTGGTGGAACAGCATCTCCTTGCAACCTGCCATCCAACCATGCTGACCAGGGCTCTATAACTGGAGTGGTGACCCTACTAAAAAACAGCAAACCCTCCTCACAGCACAAACTGTCCCTTAAGCAATAATGGAGAGGCCCCAAATAGAGAAAGAATAACAAATATAGATAAGAGAATAACAAAACTGCCCCTATTGCAGAGCTATAATAAGGCAAGGGAAGAGAAGGAATTAATTTGATGTACCTACATGCACATATTAATTAAAGATAACAAGAATAATTATACACTTCGGAAAGGCAAAGACAGGTCCTCAGAATATCAAGAGGTCTATAAAAATTCTGGTGAAAGGCACCAAAACCTAAATAAAAAGGGGTGCAATTATTCCCCACCACCCACCTCTGCTGAGAGTGGGAAGGGACAAGAATCTTAGCAAGAGAAAGTAAATGTCACAGATGGGTAATAGGGACAACAATTGAAAGACACTCTGTAAGGTCTCTGCAACAGAGAACAGCTGAACTGAGAGGATCCAGCAACAGGATTTACTCACAGGACTGAGACAAAATTAAAGAGCATTTCACACCTCTCCCTCAGTGGTGGTAAAGGAACAGGCAACTCTTCAAATGGAAAGGGACAAGGAGAGCAAAAACTGAAATGGGGTTTTAGCAGGCTGATGGTGTTTTCCTTTCACCTCTTTCAAGATTAGGACATGAAAATAGAGAGAATCTTCTACATTCCCCACCTTGTAAAAAAGCTTGATTCCTCTTCCCTGTAATTTTTCTGCTGCAAACATCATGTTTAGCTTAGACAGCAGATCAGAAGAATATTATTTGCAGTAAGAAGGCTGCATGCAAACACTCTCTGCCTCCAGAATAAATGCATGAAACTAGACCCTAGCTGATAAACAATACAGCAAAAATGGGTTTATTGAGCTAATATCATACATGTCTTCCTACATTAATTGTCCAGGAACTGCAGCTAACTCCATAGGGATGGTGACAAAGCTGACATATTTAAAAAAGGAGAAAGAAGATGCTTATTTGAAGACACCCTTCTGAGCACCAGGTACAGAAACTTTTTCAGCAGTGATTTTAAACTCAGCCAGATGCCTGTATTGGGCGATTAACACAATAACAGCACACACCGGTGCCAAAGTAGAACCCCTCATTTGATGCACAAATCACACAGCTGCTAAAAATGTTTCAGAGAGCGCAGAGAGGTGGCACAGCTCAAATGAGGGTCTCAGGGACTCCTGTTATTGCAGAACAGACTTTTTAGTACAGAAGTTTTAAAGCGCAAAGCCTTGAGCAATTTAGGCTCTTGCTGAAATGTACATCCACTCTCACATGCTTCCACCTCTGGCATGAGCAAAGGCCACCAGCACTTGGGATAGGAATCTGGAATGTCACCAGGCTCTAATCAAATTTCAGGATCTTAATTGTGTCAATTCTTAGTGTCAAGAACTGACACAGTTAAGGGTGTCAACTAAATAAATATATATATATGATACAGTCCTGCATGACAAACATTCTTGCCTCCAAATTGGAGAGACATGGATTTGGTGGATGGACTACTTTTTGGATAAAGAACTGGCTGGGACATTCTGGTGCCCCCAACACGAGAAGGACATGGAACTATTGGAGCAAGTCCAGAGAAGGTCATGAGGTTGATAAGATGATTGGAGCAACTCGCCTATGAAATCTCTGCCTGAGAAGGTTGGAGCTGTTCAGGCTGAAGAAGAGAAGGTTGTCTGGGGACGTCACAGCACCTTCTGTTTTATCTGAGGGGGCTGCAGGGAAGCCAGAGAGGGACTCTGTCAGGAATTGTAGTGATAGGATAAGGAGAATTGGGCACAAAATGAAAGAGGGGAAATTTAGGTTAGATATTAGGAAGAAATCTTTTACTGTGAGGACGCTTAGGCCCTGGCACAGGGTGCCCAGGGAAGCTGTGGATTCCCCATCCCTGGAAGTGTTCAAAGCCAGGTTGGATGGGGCTTGGAGCAAACTGGGATGGTGGAACGTGCCCCTGCCCACAGCAGGGTTTTGAGACTAGACGGTTTTTAAGCTTCATTCCCACCCTTTAGGATTCTAGGATTCCCCCTCTCTCTCTTTTTCTCTGCCATTTAATTCTAGCTGAAATACCAGAATACAATTTACAAATCACATTTAATATAGTTCATAAATTACAGTTTAATTGGAGAATATCCCAAACCAACCTTCACATTCCCAAAACAAAAGACTGCAGCTCAGGCAACAAAACAGCCCCAGTACACATTTCTGCTGTTATTTAATCTCGAGGTAGTATCCAAGAGAGTTTCACTGCAGCCTTTGGATTATGCTAACAAGACCAGAGCGAAAAATCCATTGGTGAAGGGCCCTTGGTGGAACAGATACAGATCAGCTGCAGGACTATGAATACCTCTTGTTCTAGAGAATCTTGGACTAAACCACCATTAATGTTCCAATCACATTCCAACACTATTCCAAAAAAAATAGGGCAGAATAAGAATAAGTGTCTGGTTGCTTAGAGATTACAAAAGACAGAGCTCTGGAAGGGTTTTTTTCCAGATTACTGAGTAGCTTTGCTTTAGATAGTAGCTTAGAATCCTTTTTGGCAGCAATTGTAGGGCATAACGTACAGATGAGATGTGGCACACATTCCACCATATGGGCTAGAAAAAAGCAGATGTCTGGGGAATATCTTCAACTAAAAATATTGTGTCTTATCTGGCTAAGAGAATTGTAAATATTTTAAACGATACTCAGAATATTTAATTGCACTCTTTGAAATACTGGAATTTACATGCAAAATAAACTGACAATTAGACACAACACCTTGAAACTTCACTTTTTTGTGATTGCATTACAATAAAAAATCTATTCAATGTATGGGGGAGAAAAAAAAAGAGCAGATCTTCTGGAAAATCTTCTGTAAGAACAGAGGTGAAGGGAAATTCTAATTTTGTCCAAGACAGATTTTGGTTGCCTTCTGGAAGACAGTAAGAAAGACCTGATGAAGGAGACTAGGAGCCCTCTTCCAAGTCTTCAGAAATGTCTGAGCTAAAATTAGTTTTTTCGGAAGCTAGTCGCAGAGTCTTTGGGACACCATGACTTAATGAACATCACCCATGTGCTAATTTAGCAGACAGGAAAGATTTATCATGGAGGACACCAGAGTGAGTCATACTAGAAACCAAAAATCTCTTTCTATGTGGTGGTGTCTCTCAGAATCTGATTTCTTCCACTTGAGTGCCTGAGGAGACAAGGCTCAGTTGTACATTATACAATTCTCAAGTTTTCACATGTCAAGTGGTATTTGTGCAAACAATAGAATATGGACTCTCAGACATTATTTGCTCAGGCAATGATCTGATTTGCATGTGAAAGTTAATCTTTGTAGATAAAGGCATAGGACCAAAGATTGTTGTAGACCTCAAATAACCAAAAGCAATTGTAAATTCTATTATTTCAAGAGAAGAGCCACAGTGGCAGATTTCTGTGGGAATAGATACACTCCTGATTAATCAAAGTACCATGGTATCGAAGCATCCAGATCCCAGCCATGCCCCACTGGGCGTTATGGATGCAGCAAGATAATTTCCAGCAGTGGGATGTAACTAATCACCACAAACCTGTGTAGCATGTACAGTCAACAGTTTATAAATCTATTTTCTCTTCCCCAAATTCCTGTGTCCATGGCTCAGATGGTACTCAGGGGAAAAAAATGGCAGAAGGACTTTCTGAAACAGCGAAACAACTACTGCCTTCTTAAACGTGGGGTTCTTTTACCAGAGGAAGAAGCCAGATAAAGAGTAGGCTCCGTGGTGTTATTTTAGCCATTTTTGTCCATGTGGAGCCCCCTGCTCAAGAGCTCACTGCTGAGTATCTTCTACCTGGTTTGGATATACCCAGGATGAGAAGAATCCTTCCAGTCTCACTTCACTTCTCTTCAAAGCCCCTCTCCTCATCAGGGAATGCCAGCTACAACCTGCATCTTTTTGAGTTTAGAGGTTTCAGACAGGTGAAGCTGCTGCTGCTGCAACGTGTTATAAAAGTACTCTATAAAATGAAAATATAAATATATTGGCTAAAAGAATTTAACAGCTCAGGACTACAGTTTAAGACATACTGTCACAGAAGTGCAGCAGCAGTGAAAAATATTGAATTGGTAGCACAACTTCAGGACAGTAAAAAACCAGGATTTAGTATGAAAATTACCATCTCTTAAGAGAGAGAGATGCCTGCATCAGCTGTGCTTTCTGTCTATACACTAGAATTCCTCTGTTTTGTTTAATTTAGGAAACAGAGACAAAATTTAACTTTGGATGGTTGTTAAGATGCTACTTACACTTTCTTGAACTCTCTAGGTTCATCTGGTTGAGCCTTAACTGAGGACTTTGTGAACAATTTGCTTCCCCTCTTCCTCATCCTCAGACACAAGCATTTACCCAACAGGCAAACATCCAAAGTTTGGGGAACCAAAGAACATTTTTATTCCTAAACCTTCTGGAAAGTTGTGCAGATCATCATCAGAGAAGGTGCAGAGTAAAGGACAGGAAAGCCATTTTAATCCCTCTCATTTCCCCCTCTATTCCATGGAATTGGAATTGGAACACTCATATTTCCTTCACCAAAACTCACAGAAACACTTCAGCATTTAGAGATGACCCCCACAATTTCATCTTAAAATTCAGAGCAAGCTGCCACTTGTGGAGACAGCTCACCCCAGACGGAGCTGCAGGAAAGTAGGAAAAGGACCACTGACATTATCCCACCCCATAAATGAAACCCTGGGGGCCAGCAGCATCTGCTCCTGCAGGCTCCCTGTGGCCCTGCTGCTGCATCCCAGTGTCCCAGAGATGCTTGGGAATGGGGGTGGGATGGCATCCACAAGCAGCTGCTCAGCCCCCCTTGGTGCTCTGGAGGGTGATGAGCTTTGTTGGGGTGTGCAGCATTTCCAGTGGTGCACGAGGTTATTTCCTCAGGGGGAGATTCCAGTCTGGGCACTAATACCGATAAATCCAAGGACAATGCTCAGCAGTTGGAAATTTGAATTTAGTGGCTGGCATGCAAATCCCCAATGACACGTCATGATACTCAGGGTAACAGGGAGGAACAGATGAAAAAACAAATTCAATGCTGAAAACAGAAAAAAACCCCAAATAATCAAATAATCTTTCCACCCTGAGCTATGGAGTCTAGACAACTTCTAAAGAAATAAGGTGAAGATACAGAAGTTGCAAATAATGATTTTTGGCTCAAAATGGAACTTTTCCATAGGTTTAACGGGATATGAACATATAAAAAACAAAGTACTTGGAGAGCAAAGCATAAGACAGAAACTAGAGAAAGTTAAAGGAAATAATGAATCTATCCCAGAAAAATCTGAAATACAAACAAAATAGATTCTAAAACTCTTAGAAATCTTGAGCAGGAAAATTAAATCAATGTGATTTCATAAACAATTTTTGTTTTCATTAAACAGTTTTCTTGAAAATTCTTTGTCATTAAAAAGTTTGCTCTTACTGAGCTTTTTCAGCTACTAAGATTAAGACTGGACCTCTCTATACCTGTTCTATGAATTTCACTGTTATTCACCTCAGACCCATTTTTGTGTTGTGTGATACAACAAGCAGTGTCATCATGTACAGCACAAAAGGGAATTTAATCTCTTTTGAGTTTCACTGCAGATCACTGAATCATTACTGTTCTATTATGTTTTCAGGACAGTAAATTAATACTATTTAAAGCCACAAAGTCCATGTAAACCAATCTTCTGTCTATGCCATTTCTTACTGTATTAGAAAGTCTCAAAAGGTAACTGCTGACACTCCTTAAGGAACTCCTTGCTGTTGGTAAGAAGCCAAACACTCAGTCAGAAGCACCTTTCCCTAAACCACTTTTTCCACTAAATGAGAAGTGATACACCCCATTAGCTTTCAGTTCAATTATTTGGCAATAGGAAAACTTCATTGAAAATTCACCTGTTCAGGAGGTGTCCAACAGAAGCATGGTATATGAATAAAAAAGGAGTAAAAGAAAATAAAAAAACCTGAAGGATGGATCATACTGTTCATGTCCAAGAGCATCCTGTACCAGTACTCTGCTCACCTGCACAGCATCCATGGGCTGGCCATCATTGAAAAACCACCACAGGTCTGTCTGCCATAAATAATCCATTTGTAAACACAGGTCTGGCTCTTGTTCCCTGCATGCTGGGTCACAGAGCTGGACCAAAAATCTGCACCCAGAATTGAGACACAGCAGGTCTTCTCAGAGCTGGCAGTTAGCATCTCCTTCTGCACAGGAGGGAGCATTTGTCAGGTGCAGAGCAGTTGAGCTATGTCTGTGCTTTAACTCCAGGTAGAGCTGAAATTTGAAGGTGTTCAGAGCCAAAAAAATTACTTTATTTGCACGTGAACTGCTGCCCTGGCATCTGTGCAGACCTGATTGATGGAGCACAGCACACACATGCAGCCACTTTCTGCTGGCTCCACGTTCTGAGTTGCTGGCACCACTCTTCCATGCCTGACACATTCCAAATGTAGATGAAGGATGTGGCCACTGGTCTGGTGGGAAAGAAAGAGGCTTTGATCCCTTTACCATCAACTTATTTGCCTTCAACAGGGAACCTTGTTTCAAAATTCCTGATGGGAATCAAGCCAGGAAAGTTCTTGCTCCTTCCCAATTCCTAAATCACCAGGTCCCTTAGGCAAGGGGTTCAAAGTCTTGCCCTTCCCATCCACCTGCTGTGAAATTTGTGTTACACCACCACAGCCACCACTTCCCCAGTGCTTGGCACCAACTGTATCCCACAAAACACAGAAAGTGTCCATTTCAACCCAGCACAGCACAGATTGACAGGATGGAGGGAACGGATGAGGAGCTCTGCTTTTCCTGTGGTCATCCTGTTTTTCCTTGCAGTTCTCATTGCAGCACAAAAGTATAAAGAGCTTTAATCACCACATCTCAAAACACACAAGTTAGTACTTTCTCTGCTTCCAGACAGTAGATTAGTGCAGCCTGGCTGCCAAACATGATTAATAACTCTCTGCAAAGGCCTTTGTACTGTATGCAGTGTTTGCCAAAAATGGCAGGAATCAGAAGAGAGAAGGATGTACTGCAATGACAGATATTTCAGAACCAAATGACTGTTTTTTGTGATTAAAGAACATACTCAATTACATGAAGAAAACTCAGTGACATAAGCTCTCCTCTAGTTCCCTCCTCCCCAGGCCCCTTTACCCCTCCTCCTTTTAAGTGCTGCTTGGAATTCCTGAGATTAACTTCAGGGTTTTAAAATAAACACTTCCAAAAATAGTAAGAGGAAATGGTAATCTTGCAAAGTGGAGTTTGTTTGCTTATTTTCCAGAAACCAGCAGCCCTGCCTGCTTGAAACCCTCATTGCTCTGCACAGCAAGACACAAGAAGATAAATGACTTTCTGTATCAGCAAAGACCAAATGCTGCTGTTTTGGTGCACAGGCTCAGGCTCCAGGCCATGTGAAAAGCAAGAGAGCAACTCAGGGCTCAGAGCCTGGGGCAAACCCCAGCACAGAAAACAATTTCTAGTCTATCAGACCCCATGATGAACATCTTGGCTACTGCAAGCCCAAGGTTCTCCTCAGAGCCACAGAGGTTCCTGTGAGCATTGACACCAACTTCACCAGAAACGTGCCCAAGAAATTTTTCAGTTAATCTGTGAACAGCAGTTACAGAGCTGAATATCCTCCACAGTCACATCCACATCCTCGTTCCCAAACACTTCTGACCATTTAAACTCTGCCTCTCCCTGTGCTCTGGATCTCAGCTCTGCTTGTGACACTGAGTAGGAGTTCATGATGCCTGAAGTGGGAAAAGGGCGGGGATGCCAGTCACTCCCTCCTCCAGGATATCCAGCAAGAAGGCAGCAATCACTGCTGCAAATGAGACAGGTGGCACTGAAAAATGTAGGGTGACACTCCCTGGGAAAAGTGAGGCCTCCCAGCTCCTGCAGTCAGCTGCCAAGGCCACTATCACCACACAATTCCTTCAGGCACAATAATGGGAGTCAAAAACTAACACTAAAAAGGCAAGGATTTCTTCAGACTGCAATTTCTAAATTGTCATGTTTCTGCCTCTCAGGACGCACACAGCAGAGCTCAGATAATCTGGGATGTTTCTTGATAAGCATCAGAGTCTTTGGGATGGGGACTTGCATTTCTGCCTGAAGCCTAAAT
This sequence comes from Zonotrichia albicollis, assembly GCF_047830755.1. Taxonomy (NCBI): domain Eukaryota; kingdom Metazoa; phylum Chordata; class Aves; order Passeriformes; family Passerellidae; genus Zonotrichia; species Zonotrichia albicollis. Next base: position 57,588,510 of record NC_133824.1, read on the forward strand.
AACTGCACAATTAATTCTTCATCACATTGTGAGGCAGCAGAGAGGATCTGTTCTGTCAATGGAGCATCCCCATCTACTGTTGGAGAGTGGAAAGGGAGAGCACAGCCCCCAGAAGGAAGCAAGGTGCAATCTGCCACCCAGCTGGGTGGTCAGGACACTCTGCCCAAATGTTGAGAGCAATTGGAGAGAAACTTTGGATTCCCACTCTGCTGTGCCCTCCACAGCAGCTCTAGTCCAGTATCTGTTATGAAAACAAGTTTCTTGATGCCATAGTTTTAAAAAAGCAAAATTTTAGGCACAAATGTGAGCCAAGAAAAAGCATTACTTTCCTAATCTTGCAAAGAATCTCAAATGATTGCCTAAGGAAATTGGAAGTCTCCCTGTGGGATAGCTGATGGTGACAGTTTAGATGCTAAAATACATTTAAATCTTTCACTGCTGGTGATGACATTAAACATGCAATAGCAAATAAATTGTAACCTTTTTTCATAATATTCATCAATATTCAGATATTTTTAATTAAAAAAATAAATTAAATCTCCTTATACTCAAGTTCTAAAGAGTTTCCAAAACGTATCTAATTGGAAATAAAGGATTTTAATTTTTCATAGTTCTGAAGTTTACTGAATTCACATTCCTATCTTGGATCATCTCCTACATGACAAGAAGAACATAACAAATTATCATACTTAGTACTGCATAGCAAGGTATAGACTTAGTAAGGGGCAAATGCAAAATTCACATTAAGACATTAATAAACGTGACTGCCAGAGAAGATGTGGAATGATTCCAGACTAAAAACTTCAACACAGCTTTCTAATTACAGATTATTCCTCATCATAGCAACATGATGAAAACAATCTTGATAAAGTTACCTTTTCATTTCCCTGTAATAATCATAATCCTGCTTTTATAGAGAAAGCAGGAGCTCAGTATCTACCATTCTATATTCTCTCACACAGAAATGAACAGAAACTCAAGGGAAGGATTTGGAAAAAATAAATTATCAATCCCTTTCCTGTGGCCCTTTTTTACTGTGTGTGTGATGTAGAAATGGGCTAAAAATTAATGAGACAAGACTTCTCCCATGCTGCAGAAGTTAAGCACCCACTTTAAACAGCATCCAAAGAAGAAAGAGAATTGCTTTCACACTTGGAAATATTTGCTAACTTGAAGATTTTAATGCTGAGGGATGACTGAAAGCAGCCCCAGAAGATGCCATATTTTCATGACATATTTAATTCAGAAAATAATAGTTTAATCTTTGAAGTGATCCACTGTGATTCTGAGGCTGCAAGAGCCATGCATGTGTACACAGCCACAGATTGCAAAGGCATGAGAAGGAGAAATCCAAACACTTTTTAATTCATAGACAGCACTTGTTCCAAACCCATTGTGGAGGTCTGTGTTTGGATTTACATTTTATTTCTCTTCTGCCTTATCATGCACTCCAATCATAAGAGAAAAAAAAAAAAAAGAAAAAATAAGAAAGCCAACCTAAATAATCTACATAAAGCTATCCCAAGGTTAGAAGATGACAAAGACTCATGGGTCAGATTTTTCACTCAATGCTCCCATCTCTCAGGGATGGAGGGTTTAAGCAGCTTCCTCCAAGTGCTCAAGGAACTTGTTTGTCCCTCCCATAGTAAACCACAAAGGAACAGGGCTCACCCTTCCATGTGTAAAATGGGAATTTGTAACCTTTCAGCAGGGGTTGGAACTGGATCACCTTTAAGATCCTTTCCAACCCAAACCATTCAGGCATTCTGTGATCTGTCAAGCATCCTGCCCTGAGCAGGAGTTTCCTGCAACAGAACTCCTCACATATCCCTCCCTCTTGTAACTTACTGATCAATTAACTCAGAGGAGCACAGAGCTCCCAGGTGAGTCAACAGATCCTCCCCTGGTCCTCAGAGAGCACAGGTGTCTGTCCCTGCAGGTGTCTGTCCTGCAGCACGCCTTGACCAGAGCCTCTCCTTAAAACCATTTATTGATGGCCCCCTGCTAGAGAGGATGTGCATGAAAGGAAGGGCACAGCATCAGAAAGGTTTTTGGTTCATCAAAAGTTACACAGGAACAGTCTCTGTGAAATTAATTTGTAAAATTAAACACAAGCATAAATGGTCACAGAATTTAGGGCTGAGAGACACCAAGTGTTCACACATATCCAGCGAAAGGATATCCTACTTTTGAATCAAAACAGGTTTCAAAAAACTTATCAACTCAATTTAAACATTCTCACAAGGCTCTATCCATTTGCTGCTGGAAAGATACAAAAGAATTGAAACAGAATTGAAAATTATTATGATACCCCTGTGCTGTAAAAGTGATTGTTCAGGGCATCCAAGCAGTTGAGAAAATATTAAGTTTTATTAAACCCTTGGGGAAGTCGGGAGACCAGAAAAGACTAGAACAATTGCACAAAGGCAATGACAAATTCCTAGAAATGGAGGGGCTGGAAGTCCAAATGAGTGAGTGTTGGGCTAAAATGACCTAACAATCTCTCTCCACTGGCAAATAACAAAGGTCAAGGGGATGGTGTTCAAAGTTTCCTGAAAACTGAAAACTTTTTCTCCTTTTCTTTTGGAAAAAAAAAAAAAAAGGAAACCAAGCAACTTTTTGCTATATGGGGAAAATGGGACTTTGCTATAGAAATGGCAAACTTCCAGAAGAGGCAAATTAAAGAAATAACAGAGATATTTTTCACTTAGAAAAGGAGAGAGGACCCTGAACCTATAATGGAATACATATATATCTATATATATATATATATATACATAGTTGCAGATATATATGGTCACAAGGGACACCCATCCAGGCACCTGCAAGGGGGCTGCAAACTGACAGAAACTCTCTCAGAGTGCTCAATGTGTCTTTGACAAGCAGATAATTCCACTTCAGCAAGAAACAGGCCATGGTGGAAGCAGGGACCAGAGAGAAGGGCTCCAGGCATAAGGCTGCATACAGGGGTGTTATGAAAAATATCATTAAACCCAGACAACAGATGCTTCCAGCACCGTGGGAGATGCCTTATGCAGCACAAAAGTCTCAGCAAGGAGGAGTTGCTATTAATGCCACACAAAACAAAGCCCTGAGCTCTGGAATATTCCCCAGTATCAGGTGCCTGTGTGCTGTGAGAGCACATGGCCAGCAAAGCAGAAAGGAGACTTTGTTCCTTGCAGAAAACCACCTCGCAGGCCATTTAAAACAGGAGATATCAGCAAAGAGCTGGGAGCAGCTGGGATTCAGTGACCCCCAGATAACTGCAGAAAGCTGCAGGCAGACAGGTGAGGATGTCCTGATGGCAGGGATTTGGCAGCTTGTTATAAACCCTGCCATCACTTTGCACATTAATCCAGACCACAAACACTTCCTTCCCCAGTCTAAGCAGTTTTGCTAATGAATAATGAATTAATTCTCCTCTCATTCTGAGTATTCTTAGGGGAATTCTTAATAAATCTGTAATTTATTAGACACACACTGCATTTCTTGATGAGAAAATCAGTCTTTTAAGGAAATAAAGTGATGGTCCTACTCTCCCTTAAGCCTGACTCAGATTGTGAGCCAGCCCAACCAATGCCCACCCTCACCCCAGCTAATCTATGTGTGAATTCCATTCTGGAGCACAGATATTTCAGCAGAATTTCTTTTGTTCCAGCAGCAGACTTATTTGACAAAATCTAACACTTGGATGAAAGCAATTTCCCTGTGGATGAGGATGCTTTGCTGTGTCACACACTCTTGCTCCACCACCTGAGAGGTGGAGATGGAAAGTCAGGGCAATTAGAAATATGGAGATGTCAGCATGAATTAAGTCACCATCAACAAAATTTGTCATGTTTGGTTTATATATTCTCATCTAACTTGAACTTGGTTTCTCCCCTAAAAAACAGATCTACTGCTACACAAGGTTCTTATAGGAGAATAATGGCAGAAACAGAGCACATTTATTCCAAAGCAGAGAGTGCTTTTAGGAATGAGAGAAAATTGGATCAAAACTAGAGGATTGTTTTTCACAGCATCCTGTTGCTACCAACAGCAGGTACCAGCTGTTTCAACAGATGATACAACAGTGCTAAAGTCATAGTAACCCTACCTACTGCAAAAAAAAAATTACTGTTTGATATGTAAACAAGTTCTATTCTATTATTTTTGCCCTGTCTGCAGTAATTCTGGTGGTCTCTATCAATGCTGCAGCTGTCCTGCATGACTCAGAAAAAGATCAAAAAATGATCTTGTCTGCATCCAGGGGAATGTGGGGTTTGGGTTTGATATATTAGGTGCACTGTGTAATATAACTATTGTTCTCAATAACTACAACATTGTGTCAAACATGATTTCTCTGTAGGTAATGAAAAACTTCAAAACCAACAGCTGCAGCAGCAGAGCAAAGCTGGTTTTCTAAATTGCCAGAAACAAAAGCCCTTAGATTATTATGGATTCCATGGGGTCATTCACCTTTAGGGAACTGTGCTGGGCACATTAAATTTCACTAACCACAAGCTGTGGCATTGCAAACATCAGTATTTCTTGCTGCAAAAGCAGCAACAATGCTCATATCTACTGCAGTGATGGTGGCTACTGTGACCTCTAACAATTTCCACCAGTATTGAAGGGAGTGGCAACTTTTTTTCCCCACATCAAGACAGGACCAATACAAATTTCCCCATTATTTTCAAATAATGGGGGAAAACTTTTATCACTTATGATATGGGCAATGGGGAAGTTGGAACAAAAGCTTGGTAGGCCCCTACTCACAGCATTTAAACCACAATGGCTTTTTGCCAGCCAAAGGAATACCTGATTCTCTCTTTTTCATCCAGCACCTCACATTCCTACTCAGTGCACCTGGCAGGGAGGACAGCTCTGCTGCAGCCTGATGGAAAAAGCCATTCTGAAAGGAGACATGGACTCCTGTCAACCCTGTTACTTCTTGATTTCAAGAGGTTTTCAGCAGAGTGAGTTCACAACCTTCAGGAGCTCAGTTTCAGAATATTTGGTTTATTCATTGTGTTTTCACTGATGCATCAAAACACAGCCATGTTACCAACATATTTTCACCCCAGCTGATGGATGCTTATTCTCCTACCTCATCAGATCATCTTCCTTTTTTAAAAAGACACAATTCTTCAGTAGTGAAAGGCCAACTTCAACAATCCTTTTTTTGTCCTTTGTACCCCTATCTCTCGTTTCCAAGACTGCTATTCATCACCAGTAAGATTTTTAGGAGCCTGTAGACATTCTTCAACAAAATTTTGATCAGTCCATCTTGTTCTACTCAGAAGTTTAAAAACAAAATTTCACCTGCCAGGTAAAATTCACACACCCTTTAAAGGCACAGTAACACCACCCCAAGTTTGGCAAATGTTCCTTAAATCCCTTGGGAATTGTCACTTCATATCAGCTGCAGAGCTGAGTCACTTCACCTACAAACCTGACCTCAAAATCTCAAAACCAACCTTTTTTTTTTCCATTTCTTCCATTCAGGGATCTCAAGGCACGTTTTAAGTCAGAGCTCTCCCCAGGTGAGGCCCTTTCTATGGCCAGAGCACAGCTCAGATGTTCAACACCTCTGATGTCCCTTCCCTCCTGCAGTCAGACCCAGCAGCCTCTATCCCTGAGCTCCTGCAGGGTTGGTATATTCACCTTTACAAACCAAAAAATGCTGTCATTCATGCAGAGTTTTAAGGCCCATACTGCAGATAACAATGACTTTTCATGAGTATTCACCTACAAGGAACAAACTGAGATTGAGTTCTTTTAGTGTTCTCCTGCCTCGTTTCCTCTCTAGATTCTGCTCAGCATTTTGACACTTTTTCACTAATTAAAATGTCTTTCAAAATAGAAACACCCCCAAGCTGATTTTTATTAGCTCTGTTTCACAGGTTTGTTATCCTGTACCAACAAAAACAACTAACCCTGTGCTGTATTAATGCTCAGGAAACATCTCTGGATAGATTTTTCCTAGAGTCCATCAATAAGTACATGTCAGTAGTGGGTCAGCTTGAAAATCTTTTTAAGATGTGTTTGACCAACAGAAGCATTTTCCTTGTATGGGAAATCCAAGCTACATCATTAGCACTATAATCTAAAAAAAAAATGGGGGTAAATTTTGTAGAAAAAAAGAAGATAAGAGGACAACTTCTCAAATTTGTAAATGCTCACTAAGTTGCCTGGTGGGGCAGAGTTTCTGAGCAAGTTCACAGGGAGATTTCCTTCTAGGCAGACAGGAACTGCTGATAGAATGGGATGTCCCTCATCACACAGCTCACATTTCCCTGGCCTGTTCTCCTGGGTTGTTGGGATTCCCTGCCCCAGTTCTGATGTCTGCCATTGCTGTCTGATATGGTCATTTTGGATCTATCATGACATGGAAAGAAGGAAAAACTTCAGAGAAATGATCCAAATGACTGATCCATGCCTAATTCTTGGGGATCAGCTTCTTCAGAGAGCAGATGGACACAGGCAGCCACCACTTTTCACTGAAATATTCAGCCCCACCTAAAAGGTGTAGAAATAAGGAATCCATGGAGTTAGAGATGGTTTGATAACCAAATACATTTCCTTAGCCAGTCAATTTCTAATTATTTTGCTTTTCCTGTATTTAGTAGAAGGCTACGGGGAAAGAAAATACAGGAAAAATAGGCATTTCTGCACATCCATTTGTGGTGTTTGTGAGGGTCCCCAGGACAAGGTGAGAAATGAGAATCTGACTCCATGTTCTTAGAGGGCTGATATATATATATATATATATATATATATAAAATATTATATTATGTCATATTACATAATATCATATTAATGCTATACTAAAACTATACTAAAGAAATAGAGAAAGGACACATCAGAAGGCTTAACAAGAATGAATAATAAAAACCCATTGACTGACTCAGAGAGTCCAACACAGCTGTCTGTGATTGGTCACTAAGTTAAAACAACTCACGTGTTTGAATAAACAATCCCCAGACCACATTCCAGAGCAGCAAAACATGGAGAAGCTGAGGCTTCTCATTTTTCCAGGAGAAGAAATCCTGGCAAAGGGATTTTTCAGAAAATATCATGGTGACATCCATTAAACGCAGGATCATAATGGGTGAAAAGAGTCAGATCTGTTAGGAGCAATTCCCACCAAATCTAGGAATTGCGCTGTCATTTAAAGGCACATTTCAGCAGATAATCATGGTGGTTTTTTTCTTTTTGGGCAGACATAACAAATAAATGCAGTTACTTGTGCACAGTACAGCACATTCATATACTTGAGAATTTAACGGTAGATGCTGTAACGTCAAAGTTTCATAAGTGTCAAGTTTGAGTTTTGCTTCATTTTTAGTTCCTAGAAAGTGAAGAACACAGGTATCATTTTATTTCACTGAATATTGACAAAAGGCAATCCTCATTTGGAGTAAGATCTCCAGGAATATATGAATGCTGTGCTTTTCTTCCTCCAACAAGATGGGGTCAGTTTCTTCTGGAGATGTAACAAGAGCCTGAGAATTTGGAACACTGGATGGGGCCTCATCAACTTAAATTTTTCAGTGCCTGTTGTCTCCATAGGTGACAGGGGTTCTTGTGCTCTCTCTGCTACACGCTCTTCCACTCCTGCAGACGTGTCCTTTTCAACACTTTCCACTTGAAATTCTATTTCAGGATCTTCTCTAGCACTTTCTACATCCCTTTTCACTCCTGAAATGTCTACCATTACATCTCCCAGCTTTGCTGCAATGTAAGCAGCATCTTCTGATCCCTTCCTTGTAGACCATTCACACCCAGGCCTTTTTTTATCAACGGTCTTGACTATTTTCTCCTGTAATTTTCATTTCACCCACATTTTTTTCCCATTTTAATTGCTTCCTCTTGACTTTAAATGCCCAGCTCTTCCTTTGGAAGGCAAACAGCTATATATTTTGTTTTTCACCTGCATTAATTTCAGCTAATGATCATTTAAATTCTACTCCTGAATTTTCTAACTCAGTAGATCTTTCTGCTTTGGGGATCTCTATAGCCAGTGGTTTGACTTTGTGCTCTTGAAGAGTCAGAGAACATGTAGGAATTTTTTTTAATAAACTGCTCTTTTTTTGTCATTTTTTTGAAGCACTTATTTCTGGTTTCTACAGCTCTGCTGAGAACACAGTGAATTGTGAATTATGCAGTTTTGTCCTTCAGCACCAAGATGAGCTGTATCTGTGCATTTGACTCTATCTGGGTTTGGAATATTCACTCTAATCCCTGTTCTCTTTGCAGGTAATGAAATATCTTCTCCCATCTCTGGCAAGCTAACACCAGAACTCTTCATGTAATCTTCTCATTTTTGGAATGTTTCTTTTTTCAACTGTAATTGTGGTCGCTGAATATGGAAGATATCTTAAGGAATATTTATTCCAACTTGTATTTTGGCACAAGGATCATCTACCTGAAGCTTTTCCAGACTTCTTTCAATATCAGCATCACCTTTTGTTTTCTGCCTTTAAGGATGTCCAGCCTGATGCAGATATTCTGCATTTTGGCACTTAATAAGATCTCTGCAGTGCCTTGGTCTCAACTTTGACAGTTTTTATCTCCAATTCTCCTTTTAATTTTATTTCCTTCTCCTCAGGGTTCTCAACACCTCCCTCTCCTCCAGGATCTGACATATCAAATTTAAAGTTCTGATGTTGGAACTTGCACAGAAATGTCAGCAATTTCCAATAACATTTTTAGCTGGGATTGCTCCACTTCTGGAGAGCAGAACTTGGCTCTTTCCTTTTTCTTAGGGAGATTCCAGACTTTTACAAATTTCAATTTCATCTTTCCTCCAGCCAGAAAAAGATGATCATGATTCCTATTCAGAGTTTCTCAGCTCAGCTGAAGCATCTCTTTGGGGTTTTGAATGATGTCTTCATCAGCAAAATTTAATGTTTTTTTCTCTGGGAAGTTTCAGATTCCATTTTAGAACTGATGTCACTTTCTGACAATTTTCTCTTACAGCAAGAAATTCTAAATTTTTGGTTTAAGCTTAATGTGTTTTAACTGTGCATTCTGTGTCACCCACAGATATTTCAGGAGATGGAGTTTTCCCTCCTGGCTTCAGGCTTCTTTGCTACAAAGATCCATCTTCATTTAAAATTTCAAAATCTGTTGCAGATTCATATCAGGAAGAGATGACATTTTTGATTCAGATTCTGAAATGTTCATTTGATATTTAGTGTTGCATTCCCTTTTGGTAATGCAGAATGCTGTTCAATTCTGGAAGAATGAATATTAATGTAAGACAAACCCAAACCAGAAATTCTAAATACAGTATTTGTAGAAGCTCTATCTCCCTTGCAGATGGGAAGAATTTTAGATCCAACATTCCTTGAAAGATTAGGAATCATTTCCTCAGTTCCTGCATGAGAAAGATTCTCTGATTGAAAAACTTCAGCTCCCAACATGCCTGTAGGCATCTTGGAAGGAGATGTGAAAGGATGTTTCAGCAATCTAAATTGCCCAGCATTTTCAGTTTCATTTACAGAGCCATTATCTGGTATGCAAGCAGGTTTCATGTTTTCTGCAACTTCCCCTAAAAGCTCCTTCCTAAGTTCTCATAGTTCCACATAATTTCCATAGTTTCACAGACATTTTCCCCATCCCAAATGCCCAAATTTTGACTTTCTGCTTGTTTCTGTCTTGTTTCCAGTGTGTGCTCTTTTATCAGTGCCATTTCCAGTTCTTCCACCTGTATGGATCCTCTTGCTGTGTGCTCCATTACATCTATGTGGATTCCACCTTATCCATTTTTTCTTTTGTTCATTTCTGTTTCTTCTGGGGGAATTTTGATGAGGCCTGTGGTGTTTGTTTATCTGGGCTTTCTTTCAGATCAGGTATTTCTAAACTGAGCTTTGATATCTGTGTTGTTATAGCTGCCATTTTTGGTGCAGTAAACTTTGATGTTGATTCCTTGTCTCTGTTTTTTAATGATTTTTTTCAGCTTCTGAATTTTTTAAATTTCTTTTCTTCATGGGTGGGAATACTGGGTTTTATTTCTTTAAAGTCTTATGTTAAAGTTTCCAAACAGAGCTCGGGGTGTTCATTTTTCCTTGCAGTAGTTCAAGGCTAATTGCAGAAGGGATGATTGGTACCTGGCACTAATTCAACAGTTGGGAGAAATGAAGAAAGGATCATCTGAGAGGATTTCCGGGTTGGTTTGCTGCTGATTCTCTTGTTTGGTTTTTCAGCAGAGCTGTCTAGATCTGGAGCAAAGCAAATGTGGAGTTGAATGGCTCTGTGTGGTTTGTGTGGTTGATTTACCATGCAGTGGGGCACAGCCATTGAGTCTAGAATAGTGCAGCTGATCAATATTTTGAAAGAGAGGAAAAGCTTTATAAACCAGATGCTTTAATCAAGGAATCATTATATGCATCAGCATATGAAATTACCATAACCTGTATGCTTCAAAATCAAATTAGGAATTGATCAGAAACTGGAGTTGCTGTTAAAAAATCCCAAACCTACAAACTCTTTTGTTAATCATTGTGTTTCTTTTGCTTAAAAATGACATCCTTCTCTCTGCACTTCTTACATTTGGGCTTTTGGCCTTTCAGAATGCAATACTACAGACACATATGAAGGTAGAGAATTTAAATAGCCTGTCTTGTTTTTAAAAATGTAACCTTTCACTCCATTAACAAGTACAATCCTTCCTGTAAAATTTTCCCTGTTTAATCTTTTTTTCTTAATTTGAGGGACAGAACTGAAATGCTTCTGTTGTCTTATTTTCCCTACAATTTTGATGTAGATCAGTTTAAATTGACAAAAGAAGCAATGGCTACACTGCATATATTTTTGACCCAGATGCAATTTAAACAGAGATCACTCTAAGACAGAGAATCTCTTCTTTCCAGGATGGGTTTCTTCTTGCCTTGCACTGGCTGGCAGGAACTATTAAGTTCACTTCAGCAGCTGATTTCTCTCAATAAACAGAAATTTGAGCTGTGATAGACCCAAACTTGTGTGTTTGCCCACACATTTATTATGGTTTGTTGATGATATCAAGGCTACAAGAGGTGTGTTTGCTCCCCAAGGCTTTTGGTGTTTCATGCTTACCTTCACTGAGCTGTGATAATCATGGAATCATAAAATGATAGAATGGTTTGGGCTGGAAAGGGCATTAAAGTTTGTCCAGTTCCACCCCCCCTGCGATGACCAGGGACAGTTTCCACCAGACCAGGTTGCTCTAAGCCCCATCCAACCTGGCCTGGAACATTCCCAGGAATGGGGACATCATTGTCATTGTTGGCCTTGTGTTGGACGTAACAATTCCCACATTTCCAGTTTGCACAGGCCTCCCTCAACTTCTTAGAATTATGCATTTATTTTATTTTAAATAAGATATTATGTATTTATCTTATTTTAAATAAGGATGTGCATCTCTGCCATCAATTGACCTAATGAAATTGTGGCATAAATTGGAAATTCAACCCTCGTGTAGCCCAGAGTGAGCCCCACCTCGGGAGTTGCTGACTGAAAAATGGGTCCTTTAACACTTCTGCACTTGGATAAATCTGTCATGTGAAGTAGATAAACACATCAAAGTATTCAGCTTTATCAGAGTATCTACCCTGTGTAAAGTAGCAGAGGTGTGAAGGGGAAAAATAACATGGGTCAAGTTTGGTTATATATTATTTCATACAATTCTGAACCATTAAGAACAGAGTATGGCAACTCTGAGTGCACAGTCCATGACAAGAACCACAGGAATTTCACAGTCTGTGTGCAAGGAATGACGCACTGACAGTTAATGCTGTAGTAAGTAAAATTATCATTCATTAAAAAAAAAAAAAAAAAGAAACTTCTGGGAGGAATTAATTCCATGCAGTGCTGCTTGAACAGAACTCCAGGAATGGAAATGAGAAAACAAATGCATCAATCTCTGCTCAGTTCCTGACAGTCATCATGGCATTTATTTTTCACTCTCACATTAGGATCCCCCTGAAAAGAGAAGGTGAGAGGAATCTTCCATTCCAGTCCTTCTCCCAAGCAAGGCACACCAGCAACTAACCCCAACTTCTGGCTAGCTTAGAACTTAGAATTTCAGAGGGCTTGAATATAATTTGTTTCTCACTGAATTGCGTTTTGAAGAGATATGCAGATAATTTAAATTCATGCTTAATATCCTCTAAGCACAGCCCATTTTTCTGGCCAAGGCAAGCACCAGCAGAAAACTTAAATGTTTAAATGTGTTTTGTACTCACAGGGTCTGATATTCTGAATTCAGAGAGAGCCCAGATGATTCCCAGGTCTGACTAGGAAAGCTGGTTAAAGGCAAGTATTGCATGCTTGACTCAGAACAAATCCCAAGGATTTGTTCATCAAGGATCTGGTTTCTCCTTTCCTTTAACAAGTTCTGCTCTAATACTCATTTGATTTTATTCCTTTGCTTCTAATGGTATACAATCTGCTTGAGACTTTTTTTTTAATTGGTAGCACACTGTGCAACAAGAGAATTAAATACATCAGTGATTTTTCTTTCTTTTCCTAAATGCAGAAACCCATATCAATTGCTGGGCTTTAGTCCTCATAATATCCCAACCCTGCCTTCTATTCCTTTATTTACAATGGGCAGATTCACGCGGCTCTGCCACAGCTCTGAGGATTCACTTTTATGAAAGTTCAAGGCTGCAGCTCATAGAGACTTGCCTAAACTTGGAATGTGAAATTAAGAAAGAAGTGACCTGGCTTTTGTTGGCTGGACAGATCAGCAAAGCCCAGCAATGTGTGCACAGCAATGTGCACTAAGCAAGGATGCAGATCTAACAGAGCACAGCAAAATGAATGTTTTCTAATTAGCTACTTTGCCATTGCAAGCAACTTCCAGTTGGTCAGATGATTATTTCATTTATACAAGTGATGTGGGACTAATTATCAAACAGAATTCAACCAACCTGCAAAAAAGGCAATTGCCTATCCAGGAGCAATTAGAAAAGCTTTCTGAGCAACACTGGAACCACAAATATTACATAAGTCTGGAAGAGGAGCATGGACAGGAAGATTAACTGGAGAGATAGACTCTGAAGTGAATAGAAATATGTGTTTTAAATAAAATGCATATTTGAATCTTGTTTCCTGTGTAAAGCAAGAAAGTTTCTCTGTTACGTTTTTGTCAGAGAAACTGATTTCTTGTAGTGTCCAAACTGTGATGATGTGAGAACTTCTCATGGTGAGGTCTGCCTGCAAACCCTCCTGTGTGTGACACTTCCCCAGCTCTGGGATACCCCTCCCACAGTGACAGGAATGCTCACAGTGCTGCAGGACAATTTATCTGGTGTTCATGTGAATACAGAAGATACAATCAGATCCTAATTCATGAGAAAAGCAGAGCTCACAGTCATTCCATGCCCACGGCCCTGCTGATCCTGCATCCACGTCCCTCTAAGATTGGAGATTTTGTCTTGCCTTGTCATTCCATCCCCATCACTGGGTACCCACTGCTCCCTTCCCTGGTGAGCTGGTGGGGCAGGCCCTGTCCTGTCCTGCCAGCCTGGGGTGCCCCAAGTTCTCTCTGTGCCCCAACAGCTCCAACATTAACCTACAAGTCAATTTAAACAGCCTGACTTTCCAGGTCATATCCAAACTGAAACTAAGTATCCCCACCAAAACAAACATAAATTAACCTGGAGATCTAGGCATTTTTTGGCTTTTTGATAGCAGCTTCCAGCTAGACTGGAAGTTTCCATTTTTTTTCTTTTTTTTTTTTTTTTTTTTTCAAATTACAGAATTCCAGAATGGCTTGAGGACCATTAAGACCATCCAGTTCCAACCCCCTGCCATGGGCACCAAACCTTCCACTAGACCAGGTTGCTCAGAGCTCCATCTGACCTGGTCTTGAACACTTCCAGGATGGGGCGCAGATGGTTTGAGTTATGTATCTGGTTTTGTATATATTTATTTACTGGTTTGTTTTATGTTTGGGTTGTATAATTGGTTTTATACCAGTCTGGGGCTTTTTGAAGTCCCTGTTTACAGGAGTAGCTATCCAGACATGCCCTAAACTTCCAATTCCCCATCAAGAATTTAAAATAATTTATTAATTACTGAACTATCATTTGTAATTATGGTCATCTCAGATTGTTTTGACTTCAACTAGAAACGTAAAGTGACTTTTGGGAAGCTGGGAATTTGCCTCACCATATCTTGTTCTTTTATACCCCACTTCCTACAGAAATCTGTTTCAGAGGAGCCATCCTACAATCTTCCAGATTACATTTCTGCAAAAGTCAGCAGAAAAACGTAAAACAAAAAAACAAAAAAACTTGGCAACCCTTTGAGTTATAAATTGCATCTTTGCCAAGCGCTTCCCTGCTGCACAGAGCAGATTGTTGCTTCTCACTTCAGCTCCTTGTGCTTTGTCCCACAGCTTGATAAGCGTTTTTGCAAGTGTTACAAGATGGGATCCAATCCCTCCAGACAGACACACACCTCTCTCACATGCAGAGCAGGATGTGAAGTGGAGAACTCTCCACACAGGGGACTGCCAGGCCAAAGCAGATGTGGAATGAAATTTGGGGTTTTGGATACCACAAGCGCTCTCAGACCCTTGCTCAGCACACAAATATCAGAGGGAGAACACAAGAAGTTATCAAACCTCAGGCTTTTTGCTGCTGCTATCATGCTATCCAAAAGCTTTCCATGCACTAAGAGCTATACAATCAAACTGCTGTACTATTTTTAAGGGCCCTTGCCTTTATTCCCTGGCAAACCTTCCAGTGCTGTTAAAAGGCGTCTGATAGCAGCAGCATTCAAGCAGAACAGCTTTAAATCAAAGGTTTTGCAGCTACTCTCATGGTTATTAAACCACTGCCTCAGATGCTCTTTTCTTGAAGCTGGTTCCACAGGCAAATCCAAGAATGCTTCAGTCCCTTACTCTTCTACTCTTCTTTGAATCCTGTCTCAGAAAGCGTCATTGTCTCTGCACAGTCCCACTGAAATGGTATCATTCCCCAAAGAGTTCTCACCTTGAATGTGCCTGCCCTCCATGCAAAACTTCATTTCTTTGTTATTGTCAATGCCAGGTGGATTTTTCCTCCCCTGCAGCAGGAGTGTTCTTTTCAGTTTTCTGCTTTAAACAGGTGAAGAGCAAAGTGCCACCTTCTAATGTGCCTGGAGTTTGCCTGGTGATGGAAAAGAGATTGGAACAAAAGAGTCATGGGGTTTTGAATTCTGAAAGGAAGAAATTATTTGTAAGCTTTGTGAAATGCCACAGGATTTCATGGATTTGCACAATGACAGACCAGCTAAGAAGATAAATACTCCAGTGCTCCTCTGTAAGGGCTCAGCCCATCCTGCTTTCTGCATTTTCCCCATCTCAGCTTCCTCCTTGCTCAAGCTTCAGTGCCAGGGAAAACAGATGCTAACACCATGCACAAACTGACACTACAAAGTCAGGATCAGACCAACACTTCTCCAGGCTACAAAGCTGTTCCCACTGCCACTTTTCAAGACATGGAGAATTTTGGATCAAACCTAATGAGTTTGTGTTTTAAAAGGTATCTTCTACTTCAGTTTCTGAAAGCCTCTGGCTTTCAGACCCTGGGACTGTTTTACTGAAAAACTGGTTCTTCTTCTCTGGAAAATTGTTGGTGAACTCCCATAGTCTGCATGCTAATGGTGTGCAAGGAAAGGACACAAGAGGAGCACAGAAATGAAGTTGCTGTAATGACAGCAGTAACTCAAGCATGAGAGGGTATAAAACCCTATAAAACGAGGAGAAATTGAGTAAGACTGGGAGTCTGCCATTCCAAAAGGCAGATTATTCCCACCCAAGTGCAGCTGCCTGGCCAGCAGAGACTCCTCAGGGCCCTGCACATCTAGAAGAACACCATGGGTATGCTGCCTGCAGAGTGAACAGAGACATTTCACCACGTGGACATGACCAGAGACACTTCTGGTGTGCTCCAGAGCAAGGTTCATGAGGAAACACGAGTCAGTAGCCAGCTAGAAACAATTTGTCAAGGGAAGAGAAGTCAGAAGTTTTAGGACAGCAATGAAGACAAATATTACCTCATTTTCTGAGCCTAAAAATCTTCTTTCTCCCCCAAAAGGACCTCAATAATTATAAACCCCTTGCTCTTCAGAATTGTACCCTCCTGCAGCACATAACACCCTGCAGCGGTCTGTGGCAATGTTCCTCAATTAGGGCTCACCAAATGTTGAATTTTCAGACAACCCCAACAAGGGAAGAGATGAGAATCTTGACTCCATGTTTCAGAAGGCTGATTTATTATTTTATGATATATGCTATATTAAAAGAAAATGAAATATTAAAACTGTAATAAACGAATAGAGGAAAGGATTTCATCAGAAGGCTAGAAAGGAAAGAAATGGAATGATAAAAAATCTTGTGACTGCTCACAGCCTCAACACAGGTGGCTGTCATTGGTCATCAAGTAAAAACAATTTCACATGCTGGGTAAACAATTCTCCAAATCACATTCCAAAGCAGCAAAACATGGAGAAGCTGAAGCTTCTCAGGAGAAAAGATCCCAACAAAGGATTTTTCATAAAATAGGTCTGTGACAGTGGTGCCATGTCCTGTTGAGCTTCCCAAAAGCAAAGCGCTGCTAATGACTCCCAACTCTGCCAATGACTACAGAGCTCAGCATTGCCAAAGCCAGCAGGCTTGGGCACCCCAAAATCCATGACAAGGTCTCACCAGCACACACCTGTCCTGCAGACACAGAGTCTTGGGCTGAGCACATCTGTCTGTGTTAGTTGTGAGCTCTCTTTGCTTTTTTTCCTGAACTCTTTAAACACCTTATTACAGGGTTTCATCTAGGAAGTGTTGTCTGGGAGCTTTTTGTGTTTGTGTGACATGGGTGATCTCAGATTTTGACAAAGGAAGTTTACTGCCTGTTGCAGCTGCAGGGAGATTTAGTGTGCGACTCCACATAATGGGGGCAGCACAGATATGAAATAGTCCTTGCCACTAAAAAAATACAGTCTGCTCTTTTCTCTGTAGGATAGATTACTGTCCTCACCTGGATGTTCTGGGGTGCATTACAGAGTTGCCCAAGGTGACACAGGAAGATTTTCACAGAATCAAGAACAATATAATGTAATTTTTCCCACTTCTTCCGGGGGAAGATTTAGACAGTGGTTGCCAAAAATCAAAGGAGAACTCCCGATTTACAGCTTCATCCTAAAAAAATAAATCCTTTGCTCAGTTGAAGGCTGTCATTTCAGATGACCTCACCAAAATAGAGAAGATTTGAGGAAGAAAAAGGTAGCAGAGCTGAAACTCACTCTTAAAGAGGAAAAAAAAACAAGATAAAAATGCCTTGTTGCTCCCCTACCAACCCCCATCCAAAAATAAGGCCAAGAAAAAAAAAATTAAAATCTAGCTCTGCCTGAGCCATCCTTGACTGATTGTGTTTGAAGAATTTAGGGACAGGTTGAATAACAGAGGCTCCACCTCCTATTCCAGTTTTTTTGCTATACTTAGAGACAAAATTCTTATGCTAATTTAAACCTCCCTTGTTTTAATTTAAATTCATTATTACTGGTTCTACCCACCATGTACTTGAACAGATTATTCCCCCGCTCTTTGAAGCCACTTACACACTCAACACATTTGAGGACTGTTCTCCAGTTTTCTGTTTTCAGCAAACCCCATTCTTTTCATCTTCCCAAACAGCTCACTTCCTATGTCCACCATCAGCACCACACTTCCCACCCAGACCATGGCTGACTGGTCCCATCCCTCTTGGATTGCAGTGCCCACAGGATTTGTAGGATTTCCCTGCAGCCTACCTGCTTCTCCTCCCTTTTATTGATGAAGCTGAAACACATTCCACATGTGAGCACAACACAGGAGAAGCAAATGAGATGAGAATTGTTTCCCTTTTTCTCTGAGGTTCTCAGCTTCCCAGGAGAAAAATCCTGAGAGAAGGGATTTTTTCAGAGAATGTGAATGGCACACCCAGTGTGTAACCTAGGAGCAGTTGGCCAGGAGGCGATGATTGGTGGTTGGGGACAGACTTGGCATCAGTCAGTGGCTGGTGGGCAATTGCATTGAGCATCATGTGCATTACTTGTCAGTCTTTGGTTTATTTTCTTTTCCTCGTTTAAAACTATTATTTGTGTTATTATTATCATTATTATTAATATATTTTACTGTGTTTCTATTATTAAACTGTTTTTATCTCAATCCATGTGTTTGGGTTTTTTTCAAACTATTTCTCCTGATTTTCCCCCTTATCCCAGCAGGGCAGGTGGGAGTGAGCATTTGTGGGGTATTTAGCTGCCATTTAGGGTTAAACCACACCACCTAGGAAAGCCAAGGCATTGACATTCCTGAAAACTGGCAGTGGGACAGAGACAGAGCAGCACATTTACTTCTGCTCTCCCATACTGCCTAATTCTGAAGCCAAGCTCAGCGCAGACCAAGCTATAAAAGGGATGGCTGAGGGATATATCAAAGTTCTCCTAGCCAGCAAGAAAATTAGTTTAGAAAATGCTTACCAGCATTCCCTTAAGAGTGTCTTATCCATTTGACTTTTGAAAATAAGTCAGATCTGTTTAAACTACTATATTGCAGCCAACAAATAAAAACACCTAATAAATATCACTACAGTAATAGCATTTTGGAGCATGCATTCATATCTCTTCTTTCTAGTTACCAAATATACACTCATTTTCAAATATTCAGGAGATAATTTGATGTTTCTGGATATGACACTGTGAACAATATTCTTCTCAAAGTGGTGGGAATACATTATGACTCACATATGACATCTGCCTAAGGAGTTATTGAAACTGGAGTATTTTATCAGGGGATTATTAATTTTGGTACCTAAATTAATGAGCATTAACCTGGGTGAATATCTAGAAAATATTAGAAATGAGTGGGAAGGGAGAAAACCTACTTGGTGACTCAGAGCAAAGTTTAAAATATCACTTAAGTGGGTATAATGAGTACAGTAATGATAATTTGAAAACTTGAGCCAAATTATGTCTGAGGTAAAATCTATTAAGGGTAACAGCAGTGCCCCCATCACCATCAGAGGTCTGTGCCAAGACACCACAAGCAAGGAACAAAATATCTTTTTTTTTTCCATCAGGCTAAGTTTGTTATGATCTGAGTGAGAGATTGTCACATTTTAAGGATTCCTAAGCACTGAGTTTGAGAGCCAGAGTCCACCAAAATGATTTCTTAACAAATGGGCAGAACCGCATTCCTACCCATACCAAAATAATTTTATTTGACAGCACAAAGGGACCTAAAAGAGGACCTGGGGTTAAAAATCAAACATGCAGCTTGGCAGGTGGCAAGAGGTAGTGATGATTTTCCACCAAATCTAGAGAATTTATGAAGTACACCATCAGAGTACATCCCTCACATATGGGAATGTGTCTAATTAGAAATGCCTAATTTTTTCATCTTACACTTGGAATGGGCCACCCAGGGTTCAGAACATAGGTGCCACCTGACAAGATTGTAATGGGAACCCAGCAAGCCCTCAGTTGTTTATAAGCATGACTACTAAACTGAACTTCCTAAATGTATTTCTTGTCCTTTATGAAAAAATAATGAAGTTTTTCTCAGCGAGTATTTATAGTACTTCATGAATTTGGGATGAGTACTAGCAAATAGTTTAACAGCCAGTGAAACAATAGTAAATAAATGCATAAAGACTTGGACTTTATGGTGCAATGGTTTCTTGTCCCTTGGGTCTAATTAAAAAAGGGCAACTCACATGTCAGGCCTTGAAATGAGTGGTCTTTTACACAACACAATCATTAACTTTTCAGGCACTAAAAAGAAACTCCTGTTCTGTATTTTTCCTGCTTTGGTACTCGCTGACTTATAAAGGATTAGGAACTACACTTCTGCCTAATTCACTTGGCACCAGGAACCCCAAAACTCAGAGGTGGTGGGGGGCACTAATGCTTGGAGTGCCCCTAAGGGCATGATCTCCAGGGATCCCAGGTCTGTTCAGTGTCTTCGTTTGGAAAGACAGGAGTCTGCTAAGGAAGGCAGAAGTCTCCCCTGAAATGGAGAATGTAAACTCTCCCCACCCCCTCCTAATTGTTATAAATTTTAAATTAAGGGGCTCTCAGGCAAAAATATGGGAGCAGGAAATAACAGTTCTTTAGTAGGGAAGAAAATAAAAAGGTTAAAATAAAACAATGCAGTAACCTAAACCAACACTGACAGAGTCAGAACACAACCTGACACCCTGTGGGTCAGGGTGTTGGCGGCAGTCCCATTGGAATTGTGGCTCAGCCCTCCTGCAGTGTCAGGGGTGGTTCTGCTGGAGCAGGGATCCTGTAGAAAAGGGTGTAGTCATCCTCTGAAGATCCAGTGGAAGAAGAGGCAGCTGATGTTCCTCTGGGGAGTCCAGTGGAGAAGCTGTGCAGTTATTCCAGGATCTCCAGATTTTTTCCAGGTAGGAATGCTTGGCTCCTCCCTCTGGGCTCACATCTCCCAATGGGATGCTGTAGTTCTTATCAGCCATGCAGTGACATTCAATAGCTGTTATCAGCAGATGTCCCCTCTCGAGGGAGGAGTG
This sequence comes from Zonotrichia albicollis, assembly GCF_047830755.1. NCBI lineage: Eukaryota > Metazoa > Chordata > Aves > Passeriformes > Passerellidae > Zonotrichia > Zonotrichia albicollis. Next base: position 57,609,035 of record NC_133824.1, read on the forward strand.
AATGTGGTCACTCTGAGAGAGAGATAAGGAAAAAGGCCACTTGACAAAAGACAACTACCATACAGATGGTAATAGAAAACATCTTGCCTTGCAACCTGAAACATTCAGCCAGGTGAGATCTGTGGTGATTTAAGCCTGGAAGAGAAAAAACTACAAGGGGAAGGAAAATCTCCATTGGATGTACAGAAATTTCAAGAGTGTCACTGGAATTTTCTGCCACACAGAGCTGCAGAGAGGGAGGAATGGGCACTCTCTCTTCACCAAGCCTTCCTCAGGCTTGGAGGTCTGAAAATTTCCCCATGGAAGGAGAATGGCAGCCCTGGAATAAACAGTGTATGAGGCTGACCTGAATAGTCCAAAGCCTATCCAGATTTCCACAACGTGAAGAACATCCCTCACAGGACAACTCTGTATAAACTGTTTGAGGATTAAGATTCAGAGCTTCAGCTGCACTGTGCTAGACACTGATTTAGACTCCAAAATAACCCATCTCAGGTAGCAGCAGACACAGGTGGTGCCTGCAGTGCCCTGTCCTCCCAAGTGCCTCCTTTACTGGCACAGAAACAACCACAGCTTATTTGATTATTACAAACAAGATTTGTTTGCAATATCAGTGCCGATGCCAAGCTTCCACAGAGCCTTGTTTCATTTATGAAAATATATTGGTTTGATTTGGGTTTATGATTTTTTTTTTCCCTCTGAGTCATATATTTGCAGCATGAGGAACAGCAAAGCTTTCTCAAAGCAGGAAGAGGGGCAGAATTGAAGTGTGAGGCTGTGGAGTAAAGGCAATTTTGATATGATGCTGCTTTGTCGAACACAATTATTTTTTAGGATGACGAGGCCTGAGAAAATGTATTTTAAAGTAGAATAATACCCAAGAACTTTCATGGCAGAAGCAGTAAGTGCACTAAGATAAAACACACATAAAATCTCTCCTAGGCACTTGCAAGTTTGTCATAGCTCCAGAGGGGAAATTGTTACTGATCCAATGACCTTCCTCCAAAACACACAGAGTTATTTGCAACACGGCAGTGTGATAACTAAAACCAACATGAGGGCAGGATCCTCAAAATTACCTGTTATGCAAATCTGGGCTCTGGTTTCAAAGTGTTTATGGTGGCAGAAAAGACAACCTGCAGAGCTTTTCCTTGCTGAGAAAGGCTGGGTGTTGGTAAAGCTCTAACTCTGCTCTTTGCATAGCCATGGTTGGATGCTTTTAGTAATAATTTTCAACCACTCATAAATATTTTATCTGAAAGCCGTACAGCAATCTCTTCTTAGCTTGCAAGCAGGCATTTGACAGCTTGCAAAATAGGAGGTGAGTGTGCAAGGTGGGCTGAGTGCCAGGATTTGCAGGGAGCTGGGGCAATGCCCTTTATTATCCTGAAAATCCAGGCAGCCTCAGAAGGAGGCTATGAAAACCCTCTGGCCAGGTCAGGAGCATTTTCGCTGCCCACAGATTGGATAAAACTCTTCCATCTTTCCACTGACCTGAGAAAAATCCATAATTAGCAGGGCCTGAATTTAGGTATCAATCATGCATTTTCAGATCCTGCGAGTTTTGACAGAAAATGTAGGAAAACTTGACACAACAGCTCCAGTTCAGGCTCAAAATGCAGTATTAGCACACACCCACTTGCTATGTTGTCTAGTCCTAAATAATTCCTGAAAACTGAGGAGTTTAGGTAATAGGAGAAGTGTGGGGGGAAAAAAGATGCTGTTATAGAAAAGTGATTTTTCCCAAAGCACAACATGCCACCGGTCAGGAACTTCTACCACAGCCAAGTCCCATTACTTTAAAGGATTAGTCCAGGCAAATCAGGACAAGCAAGGCCAGGCTAAGCAGAGCAAATGGAGCTGGCAGAGCTGCTGACAGAGGCAGGTGAGTCCCAGCACCATCAGCACAATGCTGCAGTCCTTGCTGCAAGAACAGCACTAAGCTTGCACTAATTTTCACACTATTTTCCTCCCCTTCTCCTTGCATGGCATGACTTGTTGAGCAGTGTCCTGTCCAGAAGGAAGGGAATTAATGAGGTGCCAACCTTTTCTGTTTTGACCCCTGTTTTGAGGAAATCTCAATTTCCAAGCTCAGCCAAAGCCCTTCAGAATGCTCCCCTCTCCCCTCCCCACCTGAGCCAGCCTTTGGAAGCAGAGCTGCCTGGCTTCAGCCATTAGGCTGTTAAGAGCCTGGCACTAACACTATAAATATCCCATATTCAAACATTATCATTGAGCTCCCAGAGAAGAAACTACCTTGATTGAAGAATGGACTCATTAAGGGAGTGAAGTGACAGCTCTGAGCAGGCTCTGTTTGCAGTTTCTAAATGCATCTGCTCTGATGGGATTAAAGATGTGTTCCCCACTGGGAGCAAAGAATGGCCTTAATGCCAGGTCTGCCTCTGGCTACATCATTAAGCAATAGGACATGACAGGCAGTGCATTTTCAGGGTTTTTTTTTGCATACTCAGGTATGCAGTGTCATAATGGTCATAGCAAAGCAATGGTGGCCCCCAAGAGCTGTGCTCACTGCACTGGTACCTATTAAACACAGCTCTCAGCCTGCCAAACACTGTCCATCTTCAGTGCAATAATAGCAGGAGCAGAGAGCACCATTTCTTGCATGCCAAACCATTTTTAGGTGCAATTCATCCCAGCTGCCTCAAGTCCAAGCAAACAGGCTTTAGATTGACCACACATAAGTCACTGTATCTATTAAAGAGGATTTGTGAGCAACCATAATTTCAGAATTGTTAGTAAAAGGCCACATCCTGGAGAACTCCCTGAGCAAGTGCCATGCCAAAACATTCACAGGTGGGAGTAGAGAGCCAGCAGTGATCCCACAGGGCTTTGACACATCACTAAGCACAACTGCAGCAAGCCAAGATGGGCATCACCATGTGTGTCACTCTTTAGGAAGCCTGAAACTGTGGTACCTTCATTGGCAGGGGATTCTGCATCCTCTGCTGCCACCCTGGTGGAGGTTTTCCCTCAACTAACACCATTTCTGTGTGAGAGAGCCACCCATCATCACCAAAGCAAACAAAATGGTTTTAGAGCATTTCAGTGTTGTATTTGTGGGGACTTCTCGTGGCAGGAAGGAATGATGGATCTGACTCCATGTTCTCAGAAGGCTAATTTATTATTTTATGATGCTATATTATATTAAAGAATACTAAACTAAACTATACTAAAGAATACAGAAAGGATACTCACATGCTAAAAAAGCTAATAATGAAAACTCATTACTCTTTCCAGAGTCCTGACACAGCTTGGCCCTGATTGGCCAAAAATTCAAAACAACTCCCACCAGAATCCAATGAAACAATCTCCTGTGGGTAAACAATCTCCAAACACATTCCATGTGAGCACAACACAGGAGAAGCAAATGAGATAAGAATTGTTTTCCTTTTCTCTGAGGCTTCTCAGCTTCCCAGGAGAAAAATCCTTGGTGAAAGGATTTTTTCAGAAAATGTGAATGCCACAGTTCACCTTCTACTGCTGCATACATGGGAGAAAACCCATCATTTTTGTCCATGCAGGAGGTACAAGTGCAAGCCCTACAATCAGGGAATGCCTACACAGCCAGAACTGCCAAAGACAGATCCTGGTGATTGGATTAAGGCTGGTAAATCCACCTTAAAAGGAACAGGGTGGTCTTTAACCTCTCAGATCCCAAACAGTGGTGAAAAAATTAATGTAGCAGGGTCTACTGCTAATAACTGCTTCCAATGTGTCAGTCTTTTTCCACACATCAGGTCTGGCAGCTCTCCTTGCCTCTGGACTCACCACTGACTGCAGTTACTTGAATGTATTCATAACCTGTTGCTTACTCAAATAAATTTTTCAGAGCAGAAATTCTCCAAAAATCCCTCAAGCCAGACACATAAAAATGAAGATGTTGAAAAATACCTTCAGGATGCTTTCCAAAAAGCATGTACACTTTCTTTTGGACTGCTATGACTGCAAAATGCAAGCTATGTATTTCATATCTTCACAAACCCAAAAGCAAGTCTGCTCCACATGCAGTTTGGCTGTGTGATTTATATGATGTGAGCAACGCAGGAAAGAAAACTACAAAAAAAAGAAGATATTCAATGGGGAAATTATTTCTTAGCTCACGAATGGCCAATCATATGATCAGACACCATTCCCTGAAAGAGTCAAGTGCTCACAGCTGCTATAAAATTCTGACCACAGCAAATTGTTCTCATCAAACAAGCACCCTTACTTCAAATTGTGAGGGCTTATACCATCCCAGCAAGCTATTTAATATGTAGGGCTTCTCTTAGAAGCCTGGGGATTTTTCTAAGTTGCTTAAATGAATGCATGTGGATGGGCTTAGGGCTGGCCAGCCCAGCACAACCTGCAAGGGGCAGCTTTGGAGTCCTTAAATACAGGAAAACACCACCTGAACTATCTGAGAGCTTAGTACTCCATTCCTGAGAGGCTTAGCCAGAGCACATAAAGGGGATTTCTTTGCTGGGTCTGAGATTTGTGACCAAAGTGTTTCCTAACAGTAAGAAATCACAACAAATATGACCAATTAGCCCTTTTTTTTCTGTTTTTTTTTTTTTTTTTTCTATTTTTTTGTTGTTGTTGTTGGTTGGTTGGTTGGGTTTTGTTTTGGTTTTGGTTTTGCAGGTTTTTTGTGTTTTTTTTTTTTTTATGGAGTGAGAAAAGCTTAGATCACCACCATTTTCCCTCATGGCTCTGCTCAAACAGAAATCTTCACTGCAACGTTTTAGTCAAGAGGTTTCTGTTTCTGCCTGGGGGGACATTTCCATCCACACAGATAACAAACTAGAATTACACCCTGGGAACCCTCCTGCCCTATCCCTCCTGCATGTTTTTATCAATGTTGGTGAGCAAGCTTCCAGCCTAATCCCCCACCATGGTACAGCCATAGCCTCACATTAAAGCATGAAAATTTAAACTTCTCCTGCTCCTTTGCAATATTTACAAATCTATGAGAGTAATGCAAGCAAATGGCAGCTGTCTGGGGCTGAGGGGAACTGCTGAGCTTTCCACCAGCAAATCTGTTCCCATCTTTTATTTACAGGAATTTAAGAGATTTCATTAGTCATAGAACAATTCACATTTCAAGACAAGTGAGGCCACACAGTTGCACTGCACTCAGCAACTCCCCAAATGCTCCCACATTTTTGTAGGAAATGCAGAGGCTGAAACCTTTCAGGCTAGAAAGCCCCAGGGATGAAACCCAGCAAGGAACACCACTGCAGAGGGTCCCACAAACCCTCCAAGTGGAGGCTGTCCTGCTGTGGGATCATGAGCTGGCCCTGCACAGCTATCTGCCTCTGCTCCATCATCCTCTGACAGCTTTAACAGCCCCTTCTCTGCTCCTTATCTCCTACTGGCATGGGAACCACCTTGCTAAATTCATATCTGTCCAAATTTTACAAGCTTATGCAATATTGGATAATCTTTCCATTTTAAATTGAGGTGGATTTTTAAAAAGCTGGTTTAAGTTCTGTGCCACTCAAACCATTTTTACACATTTGCTGTCATGTTCCTAGAAGCAGAAGAGCCACATTGCAAGAATATTCCAATTTCTTTTACTCACAAGCAGCTTTGTGTTACAGGTTCATTTGGCAAGAAATACCAGTAATATTCTTCCATCCCTGAAAAATATTCATGTGGTGGGAGATGTCCCTACTCATTGCAGTGGGGTGTGGGGTTGGCTAAATTATCTTTAAAGGTCCTTTCAACAAAAATTATTCTATCATTTTATGCTGGGACAGACTCTCTGCCACAAAATAGAAAAGTGATTTCTTTGACAGACATCACAAGCCTCACCACCATCATCTTTTCTGAAAATATGTACCCTTCAGGGACCAGGCAATGGAGAGAACCTGATCCATGCCACAGGCAAACTACCTTCCTGAAAATGCTTTGCTAGCCTTGATTCCACTTGCTGTCAGATAGGATAAAGCACTCTTTGGGAAGAGGATGCTGATGTTACAGAAGCCATGAGATAAATGCGTATTTACCAATAATTCATTATTTAAATAGGATGAGAATCCTCTTGTCTGAGGATCTTCAAAAACATGAAGCTGAGAAACAGTCAAAGTTTTCCAATTACAGAAAGCAAGAAGACTCACAGCATTTGAAATGGATTGGTTTTTAACAAGAATATTTATAAATCCAGAATATATAGACAAAACAGATTATGGGAACTCAGAAACCTTCTTAACCTCAGCTGACTTTAACTTTCTTTATAGAATTACCAAGGCTGCTTTTCTTTCCTCCTTGCCTTCTACATCCTTTGTCTCTTCAGGACTTCTCAGAAATATTTTGAGAGCCCAACTCACAGTCCATGAACCACATAGCACAGTGAGTCCTCTTCTTGATTCACCCATAGATGTTACTGGAAGGAAACAAAATTGAGCCCATATAGCCTCCTCATTAGCATATGAGTTATTCCTGGAAGGCTCAAAGGCTTTCCCATCAAGCTTGGACTGTTTTGGTTTAAAAGGCTTCAGCAATGTTCTGCCAGCTTTTCTCCAGCCCAGTCATAACTTATTAAATTCAACTGCAAATCTACTTTAATTGCTGTTCCTTCCCCTCATCTCCTCCTCCTTAAGGGGTTTTGGAATAATCATAAATTTGCTTTATTCATGCTTAAAGCCTTGGAGCTGTTCTCTACCTTCCTGACATCAGAAATTCAGGTAAGCAGAGTCAGCCTTCAAGAAACCATCTGAGATGGACACAACTCTCTTTCCTCATCTTGGAAGAGGTACAGAGCAGAACAGAGCAGGTTACCTCCACTTTAGCCATGATATTTTCTGAAAAATCCTTTCCTTAGGATTTTTTTCTCCTGAGAAGCTGAGAGGCCTCAGGAACAAAATGTAAACAATGATTACCTGCTGCTGTGGAATGCAACAGGTGCATCTGTGATTGGTCTCATGTGGTTGTTTCTAATTAATGGCCAATCACACTCAGCTGGTTCACACTCTCTGTCCGGAAAACAAGCCTTTGTTGTCATTCCTTCTTTTTCTATTCTTAGTTAGCCTTCTGATGAAATACTTTCTTCTCTTCTTTTAGTATAGTCTTTATATAATATATATCATAAAATAATAAATCAAGCCTTCTGAAACATGGAGTCAGACCCTTGTCTCTTCCCTTATCCTCAGGCCCCTGTGAACACTGTTACACCTCCACAGGACAGGAATTGCTCTTGGTGTACAGCCTACATGTCCTTGGCACATCGACCTCAGCAAATGCCAAATCCTGCCTCAGATTTTTTTAAAATCACCTCATTCATCAAGGAGATGCCTTGCAAACCCTGTGGAATGGAGCAGAGCTGGCTGAGACCTTCTTCCCCCCTCAAATGAAGATCAGTCCTGCAACAGGGTGCACACATGGCATGGTTCTGTTGAGAGACCCGTGACAGAACTTGGGAAACAATTATCATACAAGAGGAGATAGCTTTGGGAATATCCTGCAGCTGTGAATGTAGCAGCAGTACTGACAGCCTGGGGAAGTGTTGCTATCACTGCCTGTCTCGGTGCTATGGAAGAGTTCTAGCCAAAGCACTCCCTGGTTTTTGTGCTTAGTGTGAGAGGACACACAAGCACACCTCCTTGTGACTGCCACTACACCAGGGAGGTGTTTGCATCCAAAACAGGGTGGAAATTTCAGAAGATGGGACTGGTTTGAAACTTGCAATGTGTCTGGAGTGTCCTAGGAGAAATCCATCTCCCTTCATTCCTGTGTGTGCTGGTGGACTTCCACATGAAGGTCCCATCCCATCTTTGGGTTCCCTGTGCTCAGCAAAATTCAGCTGCTGGGGCTGGGCTGGAGCTCAGCTGGCTCCAGCCAGACTTGGTTGTCAGAAACCACAAAAAGAAGAGTTCTGGCCAGGGCCACTGTGCTTGAAAACACACAAACAGAGCCAAATTCTGGCACTCACACAATCTGCATTGTAAAAGCAGGGTCACCAACGTGGGGAGAGAAGGACGCATCTGACTCCATCTTATCAGAAGGCTAATTTATTAGTTTATGATACTATATTATGATACTATATTATAGTAAAGAATACTACACTATACTAAAGAATACAGAAAGGATACTTACTGAATGCTAAAAAAATAATAATGAAAACTGGTGACTCTTTCCAGAGTCCTGACACAGCTTGGCCCTGATTGGCCAATGAGTGAAAACAACTCACACCAGAATCCAATGAAACAATCCCCTGTGGTAAACAATCTCCAAACACATTCCACATGAGCACAACACAGGAGAAGCAAATGAGATGAGAATTGTTTTCCTTTTCTCTGAGGCCTCTTTTGCTGCCTTTCAGCTTCCCAGGAGAAAAATCCTGGGTGAAGAAATCATGTTCAGAGAATGTGAATGCCACAGTCTGAAATTTGGAAGACTGGCAAACCTGGCCTTGAAAACAATCATGGCTAATCAAAAATGAAGACACACTCCTGAGCCAGGTACTGAGGTGGGGAGACATTTCTGTTGCATGTCTTACCCCTTCCTGCACCCAAAATTATTCTGCATTATTGGTTTAAAAGAAAAAAACATCATCCATTTTCTCTCAGTTTACCATTAATTCTTCAATTTGTTTACAAGGCAGCAAGTGAAATACTCTCTCTACAAGGAGCTAAAATGCTTACAGATCACTGTGAGTTCAAAGGATGTGTCATGGAAATACATTGGGGAGAATTACTATTTCTCATCAGTGGGATAATTGCAGGCAATCCATCTGAAGGTTAGAACACAATATTTGGAAGAAGTTATTGCTTCTACATTTCTTTATAGTCTGACATGAAAGATCTGAAACTTCTTCTGCATGTGACTCAAATATGAATAAAGCTCATAACAAAACATAATAGAGAAAAATGAAAAATTCCTGGCTGATATAGAGGCATCTGTGCTGTGGTTAAATTACATTTCGATTTTCAGCTCATTTGTTTATTCCTCCAGACAGCTGCTGACCGTGTTCTAGAGGATCTTAACTTTGTTGAGGACCTCTTGACTTTGCTGACTTTTGATCGTGCATCAGGGAGACTTTAAATAAATCAGCCATTGCTATTGGCCAGTAATGAAAAAACATTAGGAGGAGATGCAAGCAGTACCTACAAATTGCTGAGGATAAATACAGAGAGCTGAATTCCCCATCCATGGTGCAGGCAATTCCTCTGCAAAGTCAGAGCCTGCCCAAGGGGCCTGGGCTACTTCAACCAGGTTTGCCAGAAGCTCTCACGACTTTTTCTGTGTGAGAGCTCCTGTGGTGACTGAGCGAGCAGAAACATGAGCAGATTGTTGTTTTGCCAGGCTCATCGCAACAAAGGACCAAAAACTGAACTTGGGATTTTCCTTCTCACCCCCAAGATTTCACCTCTCATAGTTCAGGTCTAAAAGTCCCTCTCTGGAATCCACCAAAAATATTACTAGTACTCATCTGAGCTTTTCCTCCTTCCTGCTTGGAGTATGTGTAAGGGATCTCTTCATCTTCAAGCCCAGAGCAGTTTTTTTGCTCAGACCTGGTCTCTGAGCACAGGAGTCCTCTGGAGTTCAAGGTGTTTAGGAGCCAAAAAAGCCAGGCCATGGAGAAAAAGCTTTTCTGGGCCTATTTCACTGTCTCATGTCCTGCTAAAGCCAAGGTGGCAAACAACATTCAATCACCTCAGAAATGCTGACCAAAGTTTTGCAAATCTCAAGGAATGCATGTCCAACACAAGTGTGCTGGAAGAGACTTAAACAATCTGACATCCTCCCCAGCCTTCACTCCTCAGCATTTGCTGCTGGTAATTGGTGCAGATTTTTGCCTTCAGCAATTTCTCACCCAAGCACTGCAGCTGAAGATCCTGACTCCCACCATGCTGGGGGAGCAGGAACAGCCTTGGGCACCAAACACTTCCCAAGAACATCCCCCAGCAGATGGCATCAATTTAGGGAACTGTGGATGGGAAAGGGAATCCCCAGGAGATGCAGTGACAGCACACACACTGCAGAGAAGATCTTTTTTCTGTGTCCTCACAATCCATTTCCACACAGCTCTCAACTTTTCTCCACATAGTGTTTGGGACTTGAGCACCTCTAGGGAATCTCACTTATTTGAGGCGGGGATGAGAAGAGAGTAATAAACAGCATTTTCTGCTCTTGAAGAGAGATCACTGAGACACCAAAGGCCTCTCTCTGCCACACGGGGTGAGAGATGCTGCTTTGTGCCAGCAAGTGAGAGCCCCAGCAGGATTATATTAGCAGCAGCAGGGAAATGCCCTGAGTTCTGCTGCCTCCAGACCTCAGTTGTTCTCTTGCTTAGCTCCAAGCTCTGCACAGGATACACAGCTGTCTCCTAACTCCTCTGGGCTCTGCACACTGGGCTGCTCCAAGGGCTGAGACACCTCCAGCAATCACCATCAAGTGCCTCTCAAGTACAAGATCACAGAGCAGGATCACAGCCATGGAAGAAAACAACTTTCTGTGCCCAGCTGGACTAGATCAAACAACCTAGCTACATTTAAAAGGTGTTTTCTGCCCCTTTTCTGAAAGCCAGCTTCTCATGCCTCCACGCTCATGAGCACAAAATGCCCCAGGATTTGCAGCCATGCAAGTCAGCTGCTGGACAGCAGAGCTCCTGTACTGCAGGGTCTGCAAAGCTCTGCCCATCCTGGAGATGTGCACAGCATCAGATACCTGGATTATCACAGAACACACCTGGGCAGGTGTGACAAAACAGGAGGAAACCTAACAGAAAACAATACAGCCCTCAGGAGTGAGAGGAGGAATCCTTTCTCCTGTTGGAAATGTTCATGGCTGGGTAGCCAGACTATCCTGGTGAGTGATGCCTTTAGGGATCCTCTCACCTGAACCAAATGCTTCAGCATCCCACAGCACCAATGACCCCACCCAGAGTGAACCTGGATAAATGACCAAAGGAGTGCTGGCATTAAAAGTGGCCACTGAAGTGTGTCACCCAATTAGCAGCCTCTGTGCAGTGTTTAGTGGCCAGAGCAGGGCTGTCCTGTCTCCTAAGTGACTCACAACATGAAAGATCTTCATTGTAGTGGTCAATCACAAGGGTGAATAAGCAGCAGTGGTTTTGTCCAGAGGCTGAGTAACAAACCCAGCTACACATCAATGTGATCCATGCTCCTTTCCACTTAGTTAAATGAGCACTACTGAGTGTAAGCCCGTTGTACCAGGCAGGGCCTCCTCTAAAGGGGGGAGATCAAAGAGCAGCACAGGGAGAGGTTTTCACACACTCCTTATAACTTTACTATTGCCAAACCTCTATTACAACACTTGTCTGACTCCAGATATGCTTCAGAAGATTTGAGGAAAGACACTGCACAAATTCCAGCTGAACAGACTTGGATGTACTGGGAAAAGGTAACAAAATGTTATTTCATTTCAAGATAGCATATTTTAGAATAATAGGACTCTTTGGGTTAGAATGGACATTAAACACCATTTATTTCCAAGCCCTCTGCCATGGTCAAAGTGTCTTTTCACCAGACCAGGTTTCCCAGGCCACATTTAGATGGGACTTGAACATTTCCATAGATGGAGCATCCACAGCTTCTCTGGTCAACCTGTGCCAGTGCTTCACCACCCTCACTGTCAAGAATTTCTATTTAATATCTCATCTAACTCTACCCACCTTCAGTTTAAAGCCATTATCCCTTGCCTCTCAACACCTGCCCATGCCAAATTCCCTCTCCATCTCTCTCCCCACGATCTCTTACTGTAACTCAAGAGCTGAGCAGCAGCAGGAACTTCAGAACAGCATAACCAGGGTGAGCAGGGAGAGCAGTAGAGATTTCTCCCTTAAAAAGACAAAGCTGCCACACACCCTCCCACACTGCAGTTCTCTTAGAGGTCCTGAAAGCTGAGGAAGAGCTGGGTCTGCACAGCACCAGACAGGAACTCACCAGGCAGATGGAGAGTTTGTGCTGTCAAGGCAAACTCCAGCTAAGCCATAAAATCCTTCTTTTTCTCTCATTATGAGGAGCAGGATGGCTTTAAGAAGCACCCAGCACAATGGAAAAGAGGGGGGTGTTTGGGCAGGTGGGCACTGCCTGGAGAAGATACAAGCTCCATCTGTGGTGGGTATGTGTTTGATGACTCCATGCAACATAAGAAGGCAGATATGAACTCAGTGTAATGCTAGATCTCTGCTTTCTTGGTAAAGGAAAACTCAGAATTTCATACCACAGGCAATCAAATTCAGGAAAAAAAAAGGGGAGGGAAAAAAAAAAAAAAAGAAAAGCAGAACCCAGAGCCAAGTTCTTTACCTCTGAAGGTTTGACTCTACAGCCTTAGTACCTTTACTTCCTCCTGTAAAGACATGCAAATACAGGTAAAAATACTCCAATGATGCTGATAAAACCTTTACAATGCTGTATCTGGGGTGATCACATTATTCATAGGTTAGCAAGCTTTACATGAATAGTGCAGCTCATTTGGTTGATTATTTATTCAACTTTTATATAGCGGTAGATAATGGCACAGCGTGTCATAAACCCCTTAGAATTCTATTTTAATATCTTCCCTAAATATTTCTGACTTAGCATTACAACAGTTGCTTTCAGCTCCAGAGACAAATTCTTTGGAATGCGTGAAGGCAAATGGGCAGAACTCAGAAACAGCCTCAAGATAAACTAAGAAGCAAGAAAAATCCTTTTTTCACACTTAAAGACTTAGAATTCACTCAGAATTTCCAAGGATAATGATGTTTTCTCCCCTTCAAGAGCACAGAGGAGCCAGATCCATCTGCAGAGATGCTATAATCCAAACCAGCTGATGATGCAGTTTGGTGTTCAGGGGAAAACACCTCGAGGTCTCTTTTCGACTCCCCTATCCCCATCATATAAATCCATTGAGATGTGAAGGCACAAGATAAGGGCTTATTAGGCTTTTTAAATCAACACTTGAGGCAAATGAGAGTCTGTAAATCCCATTGTTTTGTTTTTAATGCAGGAGTATTTTCACATCCAGCACTATGTTAGATTGGAGTTTAGCCTGAGCTCTTCCATTCCACATCAGTGCCTTCAATCTATTAATTAGACAGGAAAAACCCTAACTATTCTCCTTTTTCCAGACAAGCTCTCACTTGGATAGATTTCTGAGTTAACTTTAAAGAGTTGCACAAAAGGTAGCTCCAAGGAAGGCTTCCTGTCTATCTCACCAGCAGAGCCCAGTGTGTGCTCCAGACAACACCTCACACAAAAATGCAGGCAAAAGACTGAGTTCCAAAAGAGCTGCCATGACCTAGTTTCACGTCAACCTTCAAAAGCCCCCAGTGCGTGCATGATTTCTACATTTTCACTTGATTCAGAGAAAACCAACACTTTGTTTCTAACCCCAGCAGAGAGGCCAAGGCAGTTTTGGTTTACTACAATATGATCTCCCTATTAAGTGATGGTCTGAGTTACTGGTTTTAGGGCAGTCTTTCCTTTGGCTGAGTGCAGAAGGAATCATGTCTATAACACTGCAAATTCTTCTCTACCTGTTCTGCTCAAATCCAGATTACCTTCAGCCTTTGGATAAATCGAGCTCTCTTCCAGCTTTTCTCAGTGTAATGGAATCAAGCCCCAGAGATTTTCAGCAGATCATGCCTTATTGTGTTTGTGGGGTTCCCAGACAAAGGGAGGAATGATGAATCTGACTCCATGTTCTCAGAAGGCTAATTTATTATTTTATGATACTATGTTATATTAAAGAATACTATACTAAACTATAATAAAGAATACAGAAAGGATACTTCCAGAAGGCTAAGAAGATAATAATGAAAACCTGTGAGTCATTGCAGAGCCCTGACAAAACTTGGCTATGATTGCCCAATGAGGCAAAACAATTCACATTAAACCAATGAAACAATCACCAGTTGGATGAACAATCTCCAAACACATTCCATATGTGAACACAACACAGGAGAAGCAATGAGATAATACTGTTTTCCTTTTTCTGTCTGGCTTCTCAGCTTCCCAGGAGAAGAATCCTGGGCAAAGGGATTTTTCCAGAAAATATGACAGTGACAGTGCCTGAAGACCACTTGTGTTAAACCAGGATCTCCAGAGTCACACCATCCAAATTGTGTTTTGCCAGTTCTTATCCAGCACCATGTCCACTCTTCTGCATAACAAAACACAGGAGCACTTTCCATACTGCAGGATAATAAGGCAGATGAACAAAAAGTATATGTAAGCAGATTATCCTCAGATAGGAAGAGTGGCTCCGTATTCAGGTTTTGTTGGCAAAGGCAACACTGTACAGTTATAAAGCACACTCTTCCAATCCTTTCAACCAGAAACTAGATCATTTGGATCCCATATACCATTAGTCTGAGTATTAACAATCCCAAAAGAAGTCAAAGGGAGTATAACACTTGTGGAACAGCAGTCAGGCCCATAATGTACCAATTGCTCATTCAGCATGAGATGAAAGTATTTGAGCCTTTAATGATTTGGTTATGTTAATTCCACCTTCAAAAGATCCTTAAGCTACAGGGAGGAACACAGGGTACTCACATAATGCTGCAGCTTGAATCTTTTAATCTCTACCTTAACACAGACCACATATTTACCAAAATGCAGTGCCAAATCCAAAAAAAAAAGTTTTGAGAAAAACCTTTCCAGATAGTGACTTTACCATAAATATATACATTTTATAGGAAAAGCTTTGATTAAACAATCTTTTGTTCAGGCAGTCCCAAGTATCCCAAATTTACTCATCCACTTAAACAACAGCTTCAATCCTTATACCTCAGACCTAGCAATAACAAGATTTAAATAGGGAAAATAAGCGTCCAAGTCTGAAGACCAGTTTGAATGTATTTTTTGCAGTGCTATAGGAGGATGAAGAACAGAGAGAACCATGAGTTTGTGCACCACAAAAATAAATTGTCTGTTTAAAAGCTTTCATTACCTTGGCCACAGACTTTTTGAAGTTCCCACCATATTTTGAGTTGTTTCTTTGCCCGTGTTCAATAGTTAGGAGGAGATCTCTGAGTGAACTGAGAAAGGAAGAAAAAAAGAAAATGTGAGTTTCAGCTTTCTGCAAATCTGATTGTTGAACATTTTCAGCTGATTACATTATCCCCTGGCCTAAGCCAACTAATTGCTTTGGTTCAATTGAATGATAATTGGATTGTTCCCTATAGTTGTGGTTCAATGCCACAGCATTGTGCTGCCCATAATACAGTAAAAGCCTATTAAATCCATGGCCTTGCTGTGCAGAATGGTACCTTTAAAACACACATTTGCTTCTATTGCACATATCAATGCTAATTTTCTTCTTACTTAAATCATAGGAAAAGGGCATTAAAAATGCTGCAGCAGAGTGAAAGAGCAGAAACTGTGCCCGAGTTTCCATCCAGACAACAATTCTAGATCTTATTCTAAGGTTTCAAAAGGTCTCAAAATCCCAAAGTTTCATAGTTGAATTTAGACCCTTTGCCTGGAAAACTTGTATTTAAAGAATTGTATCCCAATATTTTTTGTGTTTCTTGTGACAGCAGTCAAAAAATTGAACATGAATTTGGAGCTTTAACTCCAGCTCACTCTTTAATGTTTACCAACAAAACATGTGTTTCCCTGAGTGCCCTGTAAAATACAGCACACCCAGAGGGTAATCTATGCTCCAACTGAACATTGCTAATGGAGACTTTTCCATTACAAACGTGGAGAAACTGACTTTTTTCATGTGGCAGTGATCCCAGCCATTGCAGAGCTCAGGTCCCCACCAAGGTGTGAGCAGAGGAGCTCTCAGGTGGGTGAGGGTGAAGCATCCCTTGAGAAGATGAGCTGTAGCTCAAGTGGAAGAGCCACAGCTTTAGGTGGTTTTAGGGGAAAAGTGCACCTGTGCCTTTCCACCCTCCTCCCACAGGCTGCTTCTCCTTGTCAAGGCACTCAAAATTGAGACTGAAGCACAAGCTCACGGTACCTGCTCCTGACAAGGCAATATTAATTCTGGCAAAAAAGTTCTCAAATGCAGATAATTTGAATCAGAAATTGTTATAGGTGTCTGTGAGACAGCGGGCAGCGCAGGACAGCCTTTGTCATAAAGTTTAATGTAAGATCACCTCAAAAAAAGTTTCTAATGTTTTACCATTTTCAGGAATCCTCTCAGGGCAAATGTACCTGGGTTCGTTTCATGGTTGAGAAGTGTTTGCCTCTGTAATAAATGAGAACTTCAAACGCTCCTGCAGCACCTGAGATGAAAACTACCTCCTCTCTGAATTTCTCTCAACTCTTATTAGCACACTGCAGCACAACTGTGCTTAAACCTACACCTCTTCCAAGAGCAGACATTGAAGGTCTCTAAAACCCCTGCATGAGGTAATTAATTAGATGATTATTCACACACAGAGCTTAATCCCAAACCCAGGGAGACTTGTGGGAGTTTACTGACTAATGACCTCCAAGTTGCTACCTGGAGACTCCCCAGAGATTAATTATGTGCTAGATCTGCTCAGATTATGGCCCTGATTTACAACATTGCTTGGTATTAAGCTTGCCCAACTCTTTCTGGTTTTCAGTTTAACGCTAAATGTTTGTGCTGAAGGGTTCATGTTGTTGCCTCAAGGAGCACTTTTAGAGAATGTTCAAAGCCAACTAGCTTAGTAGTTTCCAAGGAGGAAAAAAAAAATTAAAACAAGAAAATAATGGAAAGATGTTGGCTTGGTCCCTGCTGCCAGACCTGGTGTCTTGGTTTGGAAAGACAGGAGTCTGCTAAGGAAGGCAGGAGCCTCCCCTGAAATGGAGAATGTAAACCCTTCCCACCCCTCCAAATTGCTATAAATTTTAAATTAAGGGGCTCTCAGGCAAAAATATGGGAGCAGAAAATAACAGTTCTTTAGTAGGGAAGAAAATAAAAAGGATAAAACAAACAATGCAGTGCACTAGAACACTGACAGAGTCAGAACACAACCTGACACCCTGTGGGTCAGGGTGTTGGTGGCAGTCCCATTGGAATTGTGCTCAGCCCTCCTGCAGTGTCAGGGGTGGTTCTGTTGGAGCAGGGATCCTGTAGAGAAGGGTGTATTCTTGCTCTGAAGATCCAGTGGAAGAAGAGGCAGCTGCTGTTCCTCTGGGGAATCCAGTGGAGAAGCCATGCAGTTATTCCAGGATCTCCAGATTATATCCAGGTAGGAATGCTTGGCTCCTCCCTCTGGGCTCACATCTCCCAGTGGGATGCTGTAGTTCTTATCAGCCATGCAGTGACATTCAATAGCTGTTATCAGCAGATGTCCCCTCCTGAGGGAGGAGTGATTGTGGTACAGATGGTAACAGAATACATCTTGCATTGCAACCTGGAACACCTGGGGAAAAGGAAGGGATTTTTATTTGAAAACCTTGAACTGCAGAATGTCAGCAAAGCAGAAAGGGGGCTAAAAGACACCAACAGTTCTTTCCTTCAAGATCCACATTTGTGATTTTTGGTATTTCAGCTCCTACAACACTGAAAGACCCCGTTCTCAGCTTCCATGGAAGGTGACACTTTCTCTTCCATTCCAAGTGGACAGCACTGTGGGCAGTTCCTGGTGTGGATGGGAGTGATGGACCTCTCAATCTACAATCTGCCTCAGTATTTTCCTTCTGCCTGCATGGTGTGGCAGGACGGGAGGTAAAATTACCTCTGAAGGCCAAGGTAACTCACTCAATGGCACCTGGTGTTACACAGGCACAGAAAGGACACAGAGAGATGGCCTGGAGCAGCAAAACTCCTCTGCATGAGCTATCTTCTCATGTATAAACCAGTTGAAGAGCTGTCATTAGAATATTTCTGAGGGAGTTTAACTTTCTGAATAGCCTTAATTGGGTCAGTACATCAGGAGCAGGATCAAGGCATTTGCTCATTTGTAACAGAATGGGTTCATGGCCCAGTGGTTTCTGTTTCAGCCTGTGCTTGGCTTCAGTCCACCAGCTAGACTATAAAATCCTTACAGAGGGAGGATCCTGTTTCAGCAATCCCTTGGGCTGGAATTTGTAAATGAAGGTTGCCATAAGACAATTGGAAAGGTAAAAGAGCATCTCTAGAACAGAGCCTGCCTCACAGCTGGCACAGATTACAGCCTGTGAGCAGCCCTTCATTCCTTGGGAGTCTGCAGCTGGGAGAAGTCTGGAAAGGCAGAAATAAGTGTGAGGGATTTCCCTAATAACAGGGTTGCCTATCAAAACAAAGGGCCTGAGCTGGCTTCCTCTCCCAGGCAGGAAAAGAGAAGAAGTAAGAAGGAGGGTGTGAGCACACATAGGTAAAAAACTGGGGCTTCACCAAAGCTGCTCCTTCCAGGTCCTGGAGGACTTGGATTTTACCAAGTCTCCATTTGCACTCTTTAACCACAGAATCCATGTCTGCAGAGCTAAGGGAGGCAAGGGGAGAACATCCAGGAGACAGATCTGTCCTTATCCCCAAATAAATCATTGTCTACCTCTGGTGCATGGCAGAGATAAAGATCTTCCTGTAGAACACCACTTAGACCATGGACAGGATTTCTTTTGCTGTACAAGACACTGATATTGGGTCTACATCCTCCCACCAGCCCCAGAAGGCACAAGACAAAATACTGCAATTATTAAATAGAAGATGCTGGAGCTGTACAGTTCACATCAGATACAGCAGGAAAATACAAGGATCTGAGTGTCCTTGCTCTTCCTTTGCTCTTCAGCCTAAATTGTCCACAAACCCCTTTGGTGAGAAAGGATGTTTTCCTAGAAATATGCTACAGCATTTCACACTCAAGTGCTTTGCATTTTCTCACAGCATTTTTGAGCCTCTGTTGAGGGTAGGTCACAGGACTGGGCAGACTGTCCTCACTCAAGACACAAGCATCCAGCCCTGCACTGGCTTCAGGTCCACAAATTATAAACTGAACTGGGGAAAAGTGTCTTTCCTAGATTGTCTTGCTTCTCATCTCCCCGACTTCAAAGCTCACATCTGTCTCGTGAGGTGAGGATGGTTTCTAACTTTAGTTGACCCAAATTACTCCCAGCCTTCCTCTGCAGCACACAGCAACACTGAGCCTTTGTCTCATGCCTTTGATCACTGCATCTGGGAAATAAACTGGTGTCTCTGCAAAGGAAGCTTTACAGGCAAAGGCACAGAGGTGAAGCCCATGGTTGAGTCACTGTCATTAACAAAATGATTCTGCTTTGGAGAGGCAGCAGGGGGAACCTGAGCACAAAACACAATTTGAGCTTTTGGGCACTCCTATCACACCTAAGGGCAGATCCTCACTTTAGGGAAGAGTCATGCTCTGGTTTTCCACAAAGTGGTCCTGCAGGTAGCAGAGACAAGCTTTCCTGAAGTTTTAATCAATAAAAATGATGCAAAGATCTCATACAGCTGTTCTCAGCCCTGGAATAATTTTCAACTTCCTTAGGGATGGAAGGCTGGGACATTCTTCCTTTGTATCCTGAAATCGTTCCCATCTCTCCTTGTCAGAGTCCTCTCAGCAAACACAGACACATTGTAAATCCTGAATTAACATGCCATTAATTCACCCTTCTGAAAGCAACATGGTGTCTGGTTCAGAACAGACCTATGAAAATGATGCTTAGAATTAAAGAATTTATCATTAAATTTCATCATTACCTATGATGAAATGATGCTTAGAATTAAAGAATTTATGACAGGATATTTATTATTCTTTTTTTTTCTCTCAAATTAATTTTTAGTGTACTTTGCAGTTGTATTCCTGCAGAGCAGGGTGATTGGGGTGGTTGTCCTTCAGTATAAGGATGATTTTTGGACATCCTCTACACTTAAAACTTTGCTGACTTAGCCACAATAGCAAGAAAGTAGCTGAAACTCTCAGGGATACTTGTGACTTTCACTTCTGTTATCTCAAAGAAAAATTAAACTCAAGCTAAAAAACACAGCATCTTGCAAAAGGGCAAGGCCATTTTTAAACACCACAGATTAGCAGAACATAGCACAATCCAAGCTTTTGCCTATTCATAGACATGACCCTCCTAAAAAGTGAGAAAAGAAAGGAAAGAAATTTTTTGTTTTCAAAAAAAGTTTGAACTCTTAAACAGCAGGATATTATGTACCTGCTATTAAGCTCCATCTGGCACTAACCATGCAGGCAAGTGACAAGCAAAGACAACTTTTTTTGGGGAGGTGGTGGGGAGTGGGGGGACAGACTGATTTTAGCAAAAGCTGTAGAACAAAAATTTGTTTGAAGTGCTTCTGCACAGCTTTTTTGTCATGCACTTGCAATTTTAAAAACTATTTTAAGATATGGTGGTAAATGTGTTAAATAGGTCACTGTCTGTGTCCAGCACAGATATAAGAGGCTGTTTATAACTCCAACTGCAGAACTTTGGCTTTTGAGCTCAACTGGTAACTGCTTACATGGCAGGTCCCCAGTGCTTGCCCAGAAGGCAAAAGTTACAGTCAGAGAAAATAAATAAATCTGACTGCTCGCATGTTCAGCCTTGCTCCAGCTCACCAATATTTCTATACATGGCAGCCCTGGAGCTCTGGGGCACAGACACCACTGAGGAGCACATGAGGAGTGGGAAAAGCAGCCCAAAAATGTTAAAAAGCATTAGGCAAGGAGGCAAACTGGATGGTTTTCCAAGAAGATGAGAGAAAGTAGGTGACATTTCTGCCAAAGAGGACCTGGGGTCTGCAGCTGCTCCCAGATGTGACACTTCTTGTTTGATTCAAACAGGAGCTGCAGGAGGGGTCTGAACGAGACAGACACCCAAGAGAAGGGTGAAGCAGCATCAGCATTGATCCAGCACTGCCTGGGCCAAGACAAAACTGAAAACATGAGCAATGTGACCCAGTGAACTGGTGTATTTCGGGATGGGCACAGCCTTGGCATCCACCAAGGAAAATATTCTGGCCAAAGCACGAGATGGAGGAGCTGAGTGTAAATGTGGCAGAGTTTAAATGTGTTAAATGGCCCAGCACAGAGATAAAAGGCTAATTATAACCCCATCTGCAGAACTCTAGAGCCCAGAGCTACATTTCAGAGGGTCTACTGTCCTGCACAAGTGCTTTCACATCCCACTTAGGTTACTCCTACCTCTAAGCCTCACAGACTGAGAGAGACTTGTAGAGAGAGAATTATAAAGCAAGGTCTCTATTTTATCTCCCCTTATGTCTCCCAGAGGAATTATTTAGAACAGGATCCCCAAGTTCCGTTCTGGCCATGAGGAATCCATGACTCTCATGGCTTTACCAACTTCCAAGATTTCCTTTGCTTGGTACCATTTTATCACAGGCCAGTAGTGGACCATCAGCCCATCTGTGGGCTGCACTGCACCTTGCTTGCCCTTCAAGAGCAGGGGTTTAATCACCTCTCTGATTGCCCAGGAATTAGCTAAACCACTACCTACCTCCTGTGTGGGCCAGGTGTAGCCACAAAAAGAAAGGAATCCAGGAGGTTGTGTTGCCCCAAAGTTCTGAAAGCAACATGGTGTCTGGTCCAGAAATTCCTCATTTAACAAAAAAATCCTGTGGGAGTTATCAGGGAGCAAGGGCAGAAATACTTCAGACACAAACTGAAAAGTTGCAGCTGATGGCTGAAATAATCTTGTGAGATGTTTCAGAGAAGCAGGAGACCAAAGGATGTGGTGACTACGCAGGAACAAGGAATTAGAGCCATAAATCCTCTCATCACATGCAGCCCTCCCTGACATAAAAATATTACAAAAAATACCCAACAGTGATGCCTGTGGGTGGTGAATGCTGTTCTGGGTCTTCACATTTCTGCTGCTCCTCTGCCCTTTTGTTCCTGCTTTTGGGCACAGCAAAAGAAGCGTGGAAACAAATCAAGAATCAGTCAAACATAGGAGGAGAAAAATCCCTGACAGCAGCTAACAGGAAACAGAACATATGTTTACTGTCATCTTCCTCCCCACATTTGAAAGGCCACCTCACTTCCAAAGGGGAGAAAAATCCTTTTGCTGAGTCCCTTGGAGGAGAGAGGAGCACCTCATCAGCTGGCTGCTGGCTCAGCTCTCAGCAGTGGCTCATTTTCCTTCTGTGCCACCCTCCCCAGGGCTCTGATGGAGCCTGTGATTAATTCAGCTCTTTACTCGAGTTTAATGCTGTTCCACAGTCATTTTGTGCCAGTCGTTTCTCTCCCGTGGCAGAAAGCATCGCATTCTCATGCACGCCTCTGGGTTGTTGTCTCAGATTGATGACTCGCTGTGCTGTCAGTCCCTGAAACATCCCTTGCACAATCCACAGTCCACATCCTGCCCCTGGCCAGGGGGATGGCTCAGTCCCTGCTGCAAAGGAGGGAAAAGAGCCCAGCAGAGGGATATGGGACTGCTGGAACCCTGGATGATGAGAATTTTAAACTTTCTGTGCTGAAAGGCACAGAGCAGCAGGAAAACATTACATTTGACCTGGGGCAGTTCCAAAATTGATTAATATCACTGAGATTATGGGTGTGTATTTGGTTAGAAGTGTGTGATCTCACAGGGTGAAAACACTTAGATTTGGGATTTTATATGGTGATATACGGGAGCTAAGATGGAGAATTTGGGGCATGGGTTAAATGCCTTTTTTGCACCTTCTTCACAAATTTGGATGGTTTTCTCTAATTGGATGAAAGATGTCTACATTTCAGGTTTTGGGTGATCATAATTGGGTTAGAAGCATAAATAATATAGATGTCAACTGTTTATTGGATAATTGGGACTTAAATAGCCTTGAACAGACACCATTTCAGGGCACTGTCTTGACTTGCTAAGGAGAGCTCACATCTCATGAGTTTGTAATAGATAAGGATATTAAACTTCAGAGTGAGACTTCAAAAACAACATTTCCTGAGTGTTATTCACCCTGACCTTGGAGCAAGAAAGAGCCTGAAATTCCAACATGGGACAACACAGCAGCCTAACCACAGAGCCCACAAACCACAGCCCAGCTTGCAGTCACAAACCCACCTGCACATCCCTGCCTGGGGAGGCAGAGGGAGGAAAAGGAGGAGTGAAGAGCAGAAGTACCAATTTTCACTTCTGACACTCTAATTTGAGCACAGACTGCCGTGTAATCTCTTTATTCCACAAATCAAACATCATCAACAGCCCTCAATTTACCCCACAGGGGTGAGCTCTCCTACCCAAGCACAGGGCATGCAGCCAGGTCGTTGGCACAACCACCTTACTGGGGCACCAGGAGGTTGTCCAGCTGTGGAACTGGACCCAACTGGAATTCATTACAGGCTGCAGGACCAGGAGGATTAAAACTGGACCATGCAGCAACTTCAAGCAAATGAAAAATTGCATTTCTGGGGCTCCTGTGTATAACACAGCACCAGACACACAAAGCAAGGAGCACTTCTACGTACTTCATTCCTTCACCAAAAGTATAATGAACAGACCATGTATATTTCCACCACCTGGTTCTCTGGTTTGTTTCAATTTTTTTCCCCAAAAAGTTCCCTTGGCCACAAGATGAAGTTATCTGTGGAATTAATTATCTGAGACAGCAGCGCTGAGAAACAGAAGAGTAAAGCTCTAAAGTGCTTCAAAAATAGAAAAATATTAAGTCAATTTAAAAAGAAATCTCAAACTTAAAATATTATATTTTAAGACAAGGGCTACCCTGTTCACTGTCACACACCAGTCACCTCAGAGAAAAAATTAATCTCACAAATAGAAGGAGAAAATCTGAGGAGCCAACCTTTCCCAAATATAGTCCATCTATATTTTCTCCTGTCCGCTCCAAAGAGAATAAAGGTTTCAGTTTTTAAATTAGTAGTTTTTACTTCATATTCTGGATACTGTTATCTCCTGGGCAGTCCCATTTAGCAGCTCTACAGCATTGTCACAGTAATTTCTGTGTGAAATCAGAGCAGAAAGTACAGGGGACATTTGGCATCATCAGGATTACACAAACCTGGAAATTTATCTCAGCTGGGATAGGAACAACAGGGTCATCAGGACATCCTTCTGTTGTTGCAGGAAGATTTCATGGCATTTCTTTTATTACAAGCTCAAATTGAACAGGTACCTACAAGATTTTCAGAGAGAGCAAGAATACAGAATTAAAGGAAAAAAACCACCTTGAGCTGACAAATTATGAGAGTATATGAAATAGAAAGAAAAACAATATTTAATGAGTGGTTATGGGACATTGTGTTTTGCTAAACATCCCTGGCCATGTGGTAACCATGACATGCCACAGCCAACACATTCACTTGTTATGGATGTTTGGCTTCAGCTGCTCACCAGAAAGATGGAAGGTGTTCTCATTGCTAGGAAATGAAAGCCTGTTAATTATTACAACTCACCAAGAGAGACTTTTTAGTGGTATTTATACATTTATTTCTGAACTGTTCACTTTCATCTCATAATTTCTATTATTTCCATAGTATCCAGAAGGAAATATCTCCATTTTATCAAGTTTCTACTAACAAATACACAACCACACACGCTTCTTTTACCCTCAGAAAAGCAATCACAGTGGCCAGGAGCATCACATATAGTCTTTATATATCTGGGGTTTGTTTTCAGTCCTTGACCTCGCCTTAATTTGGACTTGAAAAAATAAGTTGGCAGCCACAGATTGTTTGATGGCTTTTCTCTCCCACACAAGTTTGGAGAGTTTATCTTGATTTTTTATCCTAGTGGAAGGCAGGGGAGTTACCAGGAAAAAAGGAAAAAGCTTTGCTTGTTATGTTTTTGCTATAGTTATTAAAAATCTTGGAGCTTTATTGTTACTATATTCGATAAAAGATAAACAGGAGCATAAACCAGTGACCATCTGGAATGAAAAAAACCCTACTGCTTCTTAGAGGGAACATTATATCCTTCCTTGCATCCTTAGATAATGTCTAGAGCATAACTAGAACACACCACATCTGTGCTATGTGCCACCATAATTCTGATTTTGGACAGAGCTTTTTCTCCCTCCCTGCATTTCTCCTTCATCCCCAGGAGTGAATCAGCCAGTGGTGCCTTGTGAAGGCTGACCTAGAACAGAGGCTAGACAGAGTTAAAGAATGAAGCAGGGATTTATTAGAATAGTAGGGAGTTTAAGAAAAAAGTAGGGATTTATTAGGCTGTCACTGTCATATTTTCTGAAAAATCCCTTCGCCAGGATTCCTTCTCCTGGGAAGCTGATAAGCCTCAGAGAAAAATTAAAATAATAATTATCTGATTGATTCTCTTATGTTTTGCTGCTTTGGAATGTGGTTGGAGACTGATTATTCAACAGGTGGTTGTTTGGTTTCATGTGAATTGTTTTTACTTAATGACCAATCCATCAGCTGTGTTGGACTCTGAGGAGTCAGTCACAAGTTTTTCATTATTATCTTTTAGCCTTCTGATGTATCTTTTCTCCATTATTTAGTATAGTTTTAGTATAGCATTCTTTAATATAATATAATATCATGCAATAATAAATTAGCCTTCTAAAAATACGGAGTCAGATTCTCAATTCCTCCTTCATCCTGGGGACCCAGCAAATAACACATTAGGGCTCAATGGATCCACCTTGGGCAGCACAAGAGCCCAGCCAGAGCTGCACCCAAGATGGACAAAAATGGTCACAAAATGGACAACCAAACACAAGGTCTCTCACTTCTGTAAGTTCTGGTCCACTTGCATGTTGGAGTTAATTGTCCAGTTATAGTTTTAGCTTATGAAGTCCCATCCTTCTTGTTTTTCTCTCTTCAGCCCACGTTGTTTGAGCTCTTGGGCCTGAGATTTGGATCATTTGTCCTGGATACCCAGATACAGAAGGAATTGTTTTGTCTCCCTACTCTGTGCAGAGAGCTCACCATCCCCTCATATGAAGCTCAGAACTACACACTAAAGCAGCACAGAATCTGAAAAATAGAAAAGCTAAAACCTGAGGCATCACCAGCAACAAACCCACCTGCACAAACTCATCCAAGTGACAAGTCACCACTAAAATGGTTTCTGACTTTCCCCTTGTTCCCGCATTCCCACCACACATCCCAGACCCCATCCCACCCCTTGCACTGTAAGTCTGCACTGCATCAGTGGAACTTTGCTTCACAAAAAGGATTCATCATGCCTTGACAGCCACTTGAAGTCATCTGAGCTTTACACACACCAGATTTTCCATGCAGGCATGTTCTGGACAGCGTTAGTGCAATGAAGGGCATTGCAGGGGGAGCACAACCAGCTCCTGCAGGAGCAGGAATCAGGAAGAACTTTAAGTATCAGTGTGAAGCCATTGATATTTATAGTGCTATGACTGATGAAGAGACAATCTAATGTTGATTTAACAGGAATTTCTATTAGTCTTGGTCGGCAGTAGCAGCTCCTGGCATGTAGCTTCCAGCTACAGAAGCACTCAGGAATTCCTGAAGTTCATATTACAGGGACAGAGCATGATTTTCCAGGTTTGAGACTTCCCTGATTAACATTGATCTGTGACACTTGGGTGGCCTCAGAGAGCTCTGCACTCACTGTGAGGATGAGGTTTTTGGGACTTGCATGATCCTCTGAGCTCCAACACTACCCCAACACTGAGGGTAGGATTACAGACAACAGCTTGAGCAACACTCAAGGGGACAGCAAACTATGTCACCTGCCTCTTTTCCTTCCTGTGTTGTCCATCCTTTTATATTTTTCCATTTTTTTCTTTCCAACATGCAGGTGTTTTTTTAATACCTTTGTAGTAGAAGGAAAAATAGATCTCTTGTCTGTGAAGAATTTCATGTCAGAAATTCTGTGCTAGGAAAACATCATGTAAGGCAATGAGGAGCTGTTATGAATCCCAATATTGGACCAATATAACCTTAATACCTCCTGTAGCAATCACTCTGGCACTTGCAGCAGCCAGAAGGAACATGAGGCTCTCCTGAGCTCAAAGCTACACTCTCTGGCTCCCTGACCTCTTCCAGATGTGTCCTTTTACCTTCTCTCTCCAAAATTACCTGGAATTAGCAAGAACATGAAATATTCTGGGTTTGACAAAGGGATCTGCACCCCAAGACAACAACTTGTCTCCTGGCACTGTAGGGCGATATATCCAGAATCAATTTTGCATCATAGACTCCAAACCACTGAAACAAACATAAAAAGGCAAGAGTCAAGAAAGCAGATAAAAAAAGACTATACTCCATACAGGCCAAGAAATCCCTAATGTTTCATGTTATACTTTGAAAAACCACTTTAGCCCAGGCCTCACTTAGTGATTGCAGCCCCATTTCAGGCCCAGATACCCAAGTGAAGCTCTGATGGAAGGTTTAGAAAAGGCCTTTTAGCCACAGACAGGGAGATCAATCTGTTTAGTCTCAGAAGGGAGAGAGTAGGAGGCAACCTGATTACACTGTCTTCGCATGGAGAAGATAACAGGCTCTTTAAAGGGATTTTTAATCTAAGAGAGCTGCTTAACAAAGTGCTCCTGGCTAGAAGCTGAGTCCAGACCAGTTCCAATTAGAAACAAGACACTTTAAAAAGGAATTTAAAATAAAAAAAATTAACTTTTTAAAGTGGTTGTGACCACTGGGACAGTCCACTTGGAAAGGACAGTCCCTCCTCCAGGCACCCCTTAAGGAGCTCAAAAGGGAAAGCCAGCTAGAATTTCCCAAAATTTCACCTACCAGCTCCTTCTGAGCTTATCTAAGCCCTCAAAATAGCTCAATTAAATATATATATATATGGTGTACATATATATATATTTATATGCACACTAAATACATATATATATGTACTACATATATATAAATACACACTCAATAATCCTTGCCAACAATGACAATGCAGTGCTATTTAGGTCCACATTTACCTGGACTTAAGCAGCATTTGTGCCTCCATCAAAGCTGTCCTTGAAATGAGGGGACCACCCAGAACAGCCAGTCCAATGCCTTTTCACTGTGTCAATGCCTTATCCCAGCTGGTTCTTGCCTGCTGTCTTCCCTTTTGGTGTATGTTTGAACTGGAAAAGAAGCTGTCTTCTGCAGAAAAAAAAAAAAAATATATATATATATATATACACACACACATACATTTACAGCCTGCTGCAATTCTGTCCTGTTCCCACTGTTCCCACAATAGTCAGGAAGGGCAAGAGAGTGTTAAATAAATACATGCACAGTTGACAGGCTTGTAACTTACTCCATTCGTTTCATTCATTGAATCATAGCTTGGAAAAAACCTCTTAGATCATTGACTGACATGTTCACCACTACACCTTGACCCTAAACACCACACCCACACATTTTTTGAGCCCTTCCAGGGATGCTGATTCCTTGAACAGCCTGTTCCAATGCCTGCCTACCCTTTCAGTGAAAAGCTTTCCTAATATGCACTCTAAATCTGCCCTGGCACAGCTTGAGGCTGTTTCCTCCTCCTGTTGATTGTTTCCTGGGAGTAGAAACCAACCCCCACCCTGGCTACAACCTCATTTCAGGGAGTTGTTGGGAGTGATGAGGTGTGATGGTGATCACAGGTGTCTTAGGATGAGGGAAGAGATGAGGATTTGACTCCGTGTTTCAGAAGGCTTGATTTATTATTTTATTATATATATTATATTAAAACTATATAGAAGAATAGAAGAAGGGATTTCATCAGAAGGCTGGCTAAGAATAGAAAAAGAAAGAATGATAACAAAGGCTTGTGGCTCGGACAGAGATTCCAAGCCAGCTGACTGTGATTGGCCATTAACTAGAAACAACCACATGAAACCATCACAGATGCACCTGTTGCATTCCACAGCAGCAGATAATCATTGTTTACATTTTGTTCCTGAGGCCTCTCAGCTTCTCAGGAGGAAAAATCCTAAGGAAAGGATTTTTCATAAAAGATGTCTGTGACAATGAGGTCACTTCTCAGCCTCTTTTACCCAGGGTGTGCCCACCCCTGTTCCCTCAGCTGCTCCTCATGGGCCTTGTGCTCCAGAGCCTTCAGCACTCATTTCTGCTGCTCAGCAGTGAGCACTGCTGGCATTGCTCACACCAGCATTACTCAGGACAGAGAGGTGTGGGCACCACCACTCACAGCCTGTGAAAGCTCTGTGTGACCCTGAAGGGGTTCAGCAGGAACCAACAGAGCTGCATGGCTGTTTCTCCTAGCACCTTCCTCCTGTATTTTTCTTCCAAAAAGAAAATTGTGCCATGGGTTCCCAGAGAAATGAGATGTCACAGAAATGTTTCAGCTGTAAGGAATTTAAAGACTACCTAGCTCCAAGCCCCCTGCCAACAACAGGCACACCTTCCACTGTTCCAGGCTGCTCAGAGCCCCATCCAAGCTGGTCTGGAACACTTCCAGGGATGGGACAGCCACAGCTTCACTGGGCAACCTGGGCAAACAACTCTGAAAATATGAATGACAGGAGGACACAAGATCTCTTATGATATCACAAGATATCTGATACGGCTGTACCCCTTTCTGCAAGGGTTTCAAAGGGAGCACGTGGGTGGCCAAGCAGTGTCAGATCCCATCAGTGATTCTGAGGCACGATGCTGTTTGATTTATTTATCAAAGCTTTTATTTTCAAAGGAGTTTAAAGGGAACCCGGTCATCTGGGAGGGGAGGGAGAGAGACACAGAAAGGTGAGTTCACATCTAGAAAGGCCTTTTCAGAATTTGAAGTTCCATGAAAGATTTCTTTAAGAAATCCCCAAAAGCTTTAACTGAAGCAGTTACACACTTCCCTGCCCCACTCCTAGCAAGAAGCACACAAACACTAAGGTGTAGAGGGATTTGTGTGCACATGCAACACCTGCAATCAATGCAGAAAACTTTATCCATGGAGAATTTTCCTGTGGTTTTAACCTGGCAGCCCTTCCTTGCTTGCTCCTCTGTCTTTTCAAAGGAGAGCACATAGCTACATGGGGGGAAAAATAAATATCACACCATAGTCTGGAAAACACAAAGCACAATTTTCCACCCCAGGTAGCTTCTACAGGCAAACAGTTCCTCAGGAGTTCGTGGAGAACAGCCACAGGTACAGTAGCCACCCTCGGTGAGGAAGGGACCCTGCTGTCACTTAGTCCCTGCACTGGAGCCCCATTCCTCCTCTTGGCCGCAGGGAACTTCTCCAGCAGAGCTGCTAAAATAACCCTGGGGTGAAGCCTTTTGTATTCTGAACGATTTGCTGCCCTCTGTAGTCTAAGCAGAGCTTTATTCAATCCACAGCAGGAACTTTACTGCTTTTAGCTGAATTCCTCCAGCAGCCCTTGGAAGTGAGAGCCCAAGGTGGCACGAGAAAAAGGTGATGGGTCCAACTGGACAAACAACAAAGTCACTGTGCCAAGAGTGAATCTTCACCAGGGCAGTCATCCCAAGGGTTTCCCATCTCCAAGGAAGTCCTGCCTGAGCGTCAATCATCAAACTTCACCACCCTGCAGAGTTAGAAAGGGGACAGGCATGGCTTAAGGCAGTGCCTGTCTTGCTGTTCCTGTGTCTCCAAGCTACAGGAGCTCAAAGCTAGAATAGAAATCTGCAAAATCTGTGTGAAGCTGAAAAAAAAACCCACAACAGTCTGAGCAGAGAGCCCTGGAGAGGCACAACTCTTCAGCACACTGTAACACACCTGCAGATAAAATATTTCACTTGTGAAGCTCCTGCTGCCCAACTGCACCTTTCAATCCTGGGAGTGAAGCAGGAAAAGGGAGCCCAGCCCATTGCCAGGCTCTGCAGAAAGCTTATCCCAAGGGGACTGAGAAGGGCTTGGGTTTGGAGACCAGAGGGGCTGAGCCTCAGGGAGCCACTGTCCAGCTCAGAAATAGATGGCTGGGAGTAAATTCAGGAGATCAAGGACCTCTTCATCTCCAATGGCACTAGTATTTAATTTATGTTTTTCAGCACAAAACAAACTAAAGCTTTATTTTCACAGCCCTGCTATCCTGAAAAAAAAAGACACCCTTTCCCTCCCTGCCTTTATCAGAACTAACCACAAAGCTTCCAACAGGGGAAAAAGCACTTTCACTGCAAACCAGTGAAGTTTGCAGCAGATTTCTCCCAAAAGAAAACAGATTCTGCTTTTCAGCCTTCCCCAATTACGCTGGCACAACACATCTCCTGAAGTGACAGGTGCTCTGGGTTTAGAGTAACCTAAATCGAGCCTGTAGGTAGATGCAGCCCTCCAGTGGTGAAGAGAAAGACACGCAGATATGCATTTTGTGTGTAATGAAGAAAGAATTCTTCTCTCTTTTAGTGGCCTTTGGGGTTGCCAATGCACAGAGAGCAGCAAATCCAGACCCAGCTCAAGACATCACTGCCAATCTACCCTGTGACTCTGTTCACAGGGGTTTTAGGATGAGGGAAGAGATGAAGATTTGACTCTACGCTTTAGAAGGCTTGATTTATTATTTTATGATATATATTGTATTAAAACTATACTAAAAGAATAGAAGAAAGGATTTCATCAGAAGGCTAGCTCAGAATAGAAAAAGAAAGAGTGATAACAAAAGCCAGCTCACTGTGATTGGCCATTAATTAGAAGCAATTGCATGAGGCTAATTACAGATCTACTTGTTGCATTCTACAGCAGCAGATAAAAATTGTTTACATTTTGTTCTTGAGGCTTCTCAGGAAGAAAAATCCTAAAGAAAAGATTTTTCATAAAAGATGTCTGTGACACCACCCTAATTGCAGATGGTCTCCCGTCACCTTTGCAATGAAACAGCCAAAATTGATGATCAGACAACAGATCTGGGGCACCTTGGTCATTCAGGGGTCAGGGAATGTCATTATTCGCTTCCTGCAGGGTCTAACTCTTACCTGCACAAATTAGGGCTCGTTTGCTCCTTCTTCAGGTCCTTCAAGAAGTGAAGGGAGTGAAAGAGCCCAAAAAACACAACTTCATTCACACCTTTTGGCTCTGGCCACTGCTGTTGTACTTGATGTGAACACCTGGGCAGAGCCTGGGTGCACAGTCCATTCCATCTTCTCCCAACCACCAGAGCAAGAAGGGATTTGTCCCTTGTAAATTACAGCAGCTCCTTGCATTTTGTCCTGCTCACACCAGACCTCTGCAGAGCTCAGCAAACAACACACAAATCACAGCTTAAGAGAGCAAAGGAGAGAGTTTACACCAATCTAGCAAGATTTGGGCACTCTCTGGGGCCAAAAGCTTAGGAAAAACTCAGGATGATGCTGCAAAGAGACAGCCTTGTTTGGGGGTGGCCTGTCAGTGGGCAACAGGGTCCTTTGAGCCCCAACCCACCACTGCGTCCTCACTTGAGCTCCCCCAGCTGCTCAGCCCTCCTGCTTTCCACGCAGCCCCATGACAGCAATTTTCCAGCACTCCTCCAATGTAGCAGTGCCATCTTCAGGCCCAAAACCTGCCCTGCACCGCTGGGGGAACAGGGACCTGCCTGGGAGGAAGGGACAAGGTGTCCTGGGGTCAGGCTCAGTGCCCAGGGTACCAACATTTGATTTACTACAGCTCTGTGCTGCCTGCAGCTTGCCCTCGCTTTCCAGGTGATCCCAGCCCTGGGAACTGCAAATGCAAGAGCCATGTGGGTTTTTCCAGCCTCATACAAGTCTCCCTTCCATCATTGATTTTTTTATCCCATGTGGAATCAGAGCAGACACCTCTGAGCCAGTTTGTGGTCATGTCTTCACTCAGAGCCATCTCCCAGAACACAAACTGCCAGCTAAAATAATCCCAGGAGCAGAGGAACTCATTGGTAGCAAGTGCAAGTCTTCTGGGAATTGAGAACTTCCAGATCAGGTTTTTTGTACTAATTCTGGTGCTCCCAAACTTCTTGTCCTGGTTTAGGGCAAATTTGGTAGAGAATCTCCAAAGGGGGCCCCTCCAGAAAGCAAACCCACATGGCCCCTACCCACAACCGGTTCAGGAAGGATTCCTCAGAGAGAAGTGGAAAGAACCTGTTTATTTAACAGGCACAGCATCCCCCAGCACACAGAATGAACAATACTGGGTGACACCACTCTGTCACTGCTCTGACAAAGATGACAAATTCAGAAAGTCTCTCTGCGGGTGCTCGCTCTGTTCTCAGTCCCTCCGGCGCTGGGGCAGCTGCTGCCCAGAGTAGGCCCCGCTGGGCCACAAGGTGCAAACTCTTGGGGTTTGCCAGGGTCCAGCCCGGAGCAGGCTCAAATTGGTTCCAAAAAAGGAAAGGAGAAACAGACCAGGAAGAAATTTGGACTGTTTAGCTAAACTAGCTAATGAGCAGAAGCAAGAGCAAGCAGAAGCAAAGCAGAAGCAAGAGTGAGAGAGCAAAGCGAAATGCAAAAGCAGCACCATATACTGGCCTGTCTCTGTGTCCCACTAGGCTGATAAGAAAACCAAACCAAAACTTTCACTCCTCAGAGCCAGTCTTGAAGGCACAGAACATAATATCCAGCACAAACAGAACACATGAATGGGGGTACAAGTGTCATAACATCACCCTAGGACACCTCTGCATTCTGCATCTGTCTGAGCAGCAGCCAAACACAACCTCTGTCTCCCCTCCAGAGCACACCTGTCTTCACCACAGCTATCTGCAGCTAGACCTGTGCTCCTAAAGGATACTGAGATGCCCATTAGCCTTAGACCCAAAATTTTGCAGAAATAAAAGCAATTTACACTAATGCTGTAAGCCAGTGACCCATCTCATTGGGATCATCAGGAACAGCAATCTGATTCCATTATCAAAAGGTGGGATATCACATGGTGGGATATTTTTATGGGAAATCACACTCTACACCTGGCCATGCAGGACCTGAATTAATGGCTACAAACACAGTGCAGGACCTTATGGCACTGTCACACTGGGAGCATTCACAGAGTTCCACCCTGCAATTCCATCTACCTACAAAATCCCAATGTTTCCCTGGATAATCCACATTGAAATGCCACCCTTGCCTTCACTAGAGAGCTCTGGGAGAGACCCTGTCTGCCTGGGGCATGGTGCATCCAGCCTTTTGGAATGCTTTCTGGGTGTGGGATTTATGATCCCAAAACTCCTGTGGCTCCCCCCAGCAAGGACTGTGGGTTTGTTAAGTGCCCAGACTGTGCTGGGCTGCCCTACCCTGGCACTGCCAGTCCAGATCTATGGAGCAGCTGGCACAGAACCCAGGGAACTCTGTAATGGGATGGTTTCAGCGCACCTGAAATGTCTGCATGGCCCTGAGCCTCAAACACAGGAGGGCAATTACAGCTCCCCCACTAAAAACAGGGGATTCTGGCCCCTTACAGGGAGAAAGACCTTTTCCTCTCCAGCCATCCTTCCTCTCTCCTGGCAGCAGATGTTTCACACAAACCTCCTTGCAGCAAATTGGCATTGATTTCCACTGAGCAGCTTATGTCCCAAAAAAAGACTCCTTCAACCAGTAAGAGCTACAATTTGGCACCACTCAGCCTAACTGGGGACAATTTCCCATCAGTGGCACATCAGCCTGTGGGCAGCAAGGCAGAGCAGAGCCCCTCACTGGATTAGGAGAGCTGGAAGGCTGCAGGGCTCTGCTCAGCACTCAAAGCATTACCTGGTTTGGCCATCAGCACTGCTTATCTTGGGGCCTGGATTAATTAAGCCCTGAAATGCACCCAGGGTGGGATGTAATGATGAGTTACAGCTCCCAGTTGGGTTCCCTGGGTCCTGTGTCAGGGCTAGCAGTGCCAGGGTAGGGCAGCCCAACAGCAACTTCAATTCAAAGTGGCTGTAAAGAGCTAAAAAGAAAATACAGCTGAGTGCAGAGCAAGCCCACAATGGTATGGTCATGGTATTTTCATCAGTTCCTTAAGAAGCAGAGGAATTGCCATAGAGGACCTCACCTTAAGTCTGCAGCTGAATTTGCTTTGTGGGAGGATGAGCCACACAACCTTGAAAAGATCCATAGCAAGAAAGAGTTTGCCTGTGTTGGACAACCCAGTGCCTCTGTTCTGGGAGGTGGGAAGCTGCTCCAATGCCTTTGGTTTCCACACTAAGGCAGGTCTCCACACAAATGGGCCAAGGAAGCCTCAACACATCTTACCTGTGTGGTGAATGCTCAGAGGTGGGAGCTCCTACCAAGGTGTCCAGCTGTCACAGGTGAGATGGCCACAATACACAAAGCATCACCAAACAATTTCCGAAAGCTTCAAGCCATATAGAGCAACGTAACATCACTTCAGAAGTCTGCAAGCATTGGCTCTTCTTGTTCTTTAGCCCAACCTTTTATCCCCTCCTGTTGATGCCCTGCACCTGTGTGCCCTCTGTTCCCTTTGGTGGTTGGTCAGTGCCCCGGGCACTCCATGGCTCATTGCTGTCAGTGCTGCTCACCTGCTGCTCACAGCTGTGCCCACTGGGGGTGAGGCTGGCCCACAGCTACACTTCCAATTATCACAAACTGTGTGCCTACATCCTGGAGGATGTTTTATAATTTGAATATATTTGTCTGTGCCAGAGACCCTTGGTCATTCACACAAAAACAGGTTCAAACTGCAGACATGCAGCAAGCCCATTCCTCTAAGTCATGCACATCCCCAGGCCAAGGTCTAGGTATTGATTTTGGTGCAAAAGAGGAGTGGTTCAGAGAGAGGTAAAGGTGTCTGATAAAGAACACCCCAGGGTCTGAGTGGTGGCTGCTAATCCTGGCAATGCCACATTCACATGAGGCTTGTAGAGGGCTCAGGATCAGTGGTTTCAGAGCTGCCCTCAGGTTGAGGCATCCAGCCCTTGTCTCCTGATGCAGCAGCTTCAGAGGATGTGACTGATGCACTGCTGTGCCTATGGCGCCTGGTTGGGATGTTCAGTCTTTACAAAACTTAGACCTGCAGCCCAGGTGGTACTCAAGTCCTGGCTGGACATAGGGGCTAAAGCACCAGGCCCTAGAAGATGTTTCTTTGTGACTGCCTCAGGAGGGAAAAACCCATCATTTGTAAATATTTTTTCAGTATCTCTTCAATATGTTCAGTGTTTCACTTCAACTTCTTCAAAAAAAGAATCCTAAAGAAAATTCCCAAGGGTGAGGAAGATGGTGATCTTTCCATCATAATCAGGATTTTTAGTAAAAAATCTCATTTTTCTGAAAGGCTCCAAAAGCTAACTATTTTAACTTTGACCCTTTGGCAGCATCTGGAATATGCCCTGCAGAGCATCATTAGGAAAATGGTTCCTTGCAGATTTTGAAATAAAATATATAAACAAGAAAAATAAGAAGGGTCTTGCAAGTTCAGAGGCAAGTTGAGATGCAAACAATGGGATCAGGGCAGGACAAGTGAATGACAGAGGAGTTACCCCAGGTTTGCTCTCTGATCCAGGTCCTTCAAAGAATCTATGGTTATAAGTTTTTTAGGGGATTGATGGAGTTAGAAACTTCTCTTTAGAAAGACTACATGCTAACTTGTAAACCAAATAACATACAATCAACAAGAGTCCATCTGGTTCAATAGAAATAGATCTTTATTAATAACATGCACATCATACGTATATTTAAAATACATATACATTTTTTCTACTATTCACTTTAGAAAACAATTTCATAAAAACCTTCAGTCAGGTCCCAGGTAATTTTAAACATCAAAAGGCTTTTTTTTTGTTACAGAACCAGTAGGTATTATTCCAATTATTTGGTGTATAATCACCATGTATTTCACATAATGCAGGCTCATGCATTTCAATAGAAATAGGTGTTCCCTTCTCTGCTTTGTCAGTTGCGTCAAATATATGATGATATATACTTGACAACACCTGCCACAGTTGCTATATGCAGCTGGGATTCCCTCCTGGGAGCATTACACAGGTGGTATTTAAAATCTGGAGACAACTTTTTTACAACTTTCTGAGTTGCTACAAGGGGCTTCTGGTGCTGCAGGCAGCCCAGAGCCCAACTATGGCAGAAACCAGAAAAACAGAATTTCATGAATGTCAGAGAGGAAAGCAATCTGAATAACGAAAAGAGGGAATTAGCAGATCCCCTCTTGTGTTCATGGCAAACTGAGGTCAGGCTTGGGTTTCCCAAGGTCCTGCCAAGTACCAAATCAGATCTGGAGAGAGTGCACGGAGATACCAGCAATGGACGGTTTGCGGATTTACAGAACATTTACAGAGGCTCGAACGAGGGTGGGACTTTAAGGCACAATAGTCCATATACTCACACATTCATTGGAAAACAGAAATTCAATTTACAGTGCAAGAGAGATGTGTTGGAGAGCTGAAGCAGCAGCTCAGGGTCACTGTCACTGATAACATGGCAATTGAGGGGGAGCTGGCAGCCCCAGCCCCGCACAAGCTCGTGCACATGCTGAGCATCAAGCACACAAGGAGCCTCTCAGGAGGCTCTGAGTGAGGAAATCAGGTGATAACCCAAGCATTTACAGGATCAGGGCCCTAATGTCACAGAAGCATGGAATCATGGAATGGTTTGAGTTGGAAGAGACCTTAAAGACCGTCTGGTTCCAACCCTCCTGCCATGGGTGGGGACACCTGCACTAGGGCAGGATGCTCAAACTCAGTGCTGGGGCTCTGCACCAGACCCCACCCACACCCACACTGTGGACCCCACCCATGTCCAGCCAGAAACGCAGCACAAAGAAAACTCAACTCATAGAAACACTAATTACAGCCAAGTGTGCTGCAGTTCCCAGGTGGAAATGAAATGTCCTAAGCCAGTCTTTTTCAAAATTATCAGCTCTCCTCACCAAGTCTGTCCTTGTTACCCAGCTCATCTATATTCTCTCTGATGAATACTCCATCTCCAAGGCAACTGAGTCAAAGGGAAGCAAGGACTTTCTTTACATCCAGTGCAAACATAGCCCATATGTAGGAGTTCCTAATGCAGTCATAATAGAACATATATATATATAAAAATCTATCTCACTGAAAGTTGACCACCTACAGACAGATTCTCACATCAGAAACCAGAAGAGCTGAACTGTAGCTACAAACCCAAAAAAGAAAAATCACTGTATGTAGCTGTATTAAAATGCTGGTACCCAGTAACTTGGCAACTAAATGCTAAAATCAATATAAGTATATAATTCAAAAGGTGTCAAATATCTTGGGAGTCACTTGCAATGTTATTGCAAATTTTTACTTCTTTATCACCCTATAAACTATTTTTAAGCATTCAAATCAAAATTTTCAGACCCACTTTTCAGCAGCACCAATCACTGGGCAAAGCAGAAGGCAGTAAAAACTGAAGCAGACTTAAAGCATGTAGAATAGTGAACCTTTGATTCAATGCCATATGAATAAGTCAACTATAAAAAACTCAATTTGTTCTCTAGAAAGAAATAATCCATTTTAACAGCTCCTGGAGCAAGTGAAAATTAAAAAAAAAGTAGAGACAATGTGTTTTCTTCAAGAAAACAGCACATGAGAAAAACATGAGTAAATTATCATCCTCTGTCCTAGGTAGCCCAAGGAGTTTTGTGACCTGATGCAGATTTTTGTCTGTTATATCTGTTCAGTTATCACAATGCCTTCACAGAGAAGCTTTCAATAGGCAAGAAAGTATTTCCCTCTTTCAGCAGGCAAAGAACCTCTTCAAAGGTGAATCTGACAGGGCCAATGTTTTTTTGTTCAGATGATGTTAAAGACTTTGATCCTACTGAGCTTTTTTCATTACATTGAAACATTTCTAATTTTAAGTTAAAAGATTTGTTTATTCAAGCCAGAGCCATCCTATGAATATAAAAAGTCAGCCAGCGAGAGAAAAGAAGCATTTAAGCATTTCCTGTACATGCTGGATCGTTATGAAATCAAGTGAAAATGGACACTAAGAGAAAAAAAATTGCATAACTCAAACCACTTCAGAGTGGAAAATTACATGGTTTGAAAAATCAGAAGACAGGAGCAATTTTCCCTCACCATTCCCCTGGCCCTGGGGTGGCACGAGGCGTTCCCAGAGCTGCAGAGGGCAGGGAGCTCCTGGGGGACAATGGCACCTCTGACAGCAGCAAATGGGCCTCTCTGCCAGCTCTTACTGCTCACACTGGGGCTGTCCTACACCCCTGAGCAGCAGCCTGGGCTCTCCCATGTTGAAGTGGGCATGGCCCCTTCCCTCTGGAAATTTCTCAAACCGCATTGAAACCATTTCTCAAGTCATGCAACCAGACCAGCTGCATGATTTTGGGCTGGTGCAGGCCCAGGGGCAGCAGGAATCAAACCATGCACAGCCAGGAAGCTCTGAGGCTGAACTGCACTGGCTGAGGATTGAAAGACAGCCTTTTCTAAGAGATAAGTAAATATGACTTGTCTCAAAGCAAAAACAGAGATCTGAACATTCATCATGACTAGCAGCACCTCCCAAACAGCACTGCCCTGCTTTTTCAGCCTTCCCACAGTATCTGAGATGTTTATATTCTCCAGTTTGCAGGTTATCCTTGTTTTGAATTACACTGCTGACATTAATTTCTTTTTTTATTAAAAAAAAAATCTGGATTTTACTGCTTCTTTCTGTCTCCTAAACATGTACTGACTTCTAACTACTGATACCAGAGTTAACTTTGTTCTTCACACCTTTCTGCTTTTGCCTTTCCTCCAGCACTAACACGTGCCTGGGAGCTGTGATATGTGTGACACACACGACCAGGGTGCTCTGAGCAGGGTGACAGGAGGAATCTGACACAAAAAGCACATTCCTGGCAAGCCACAGTATTTGTTCACACTATATAATGCTTCAGAAATAGTATCAGCCACATCTGCAAGAGCAAAGCCTTTCAAAACAAATAAAAAATTTGGTTCTTAGATATATATGTATATATATATGTATATATATATATATCTGCCTCCAGCTGAGTGTGCACTATTATTTACTTTGTTTTAAAGCTTTAAAGAGGTGATAGCCAGTGAGGCAAAGCCAACAGACCTGCAGGACTTTGACAGGCTTTGAACCATCTCATGTTTTTGTTCAGCAGTTCTGGGATGCAGGTCCCTGACAGCTAATTTACAGGCTCATTAATCACATTCCCCCAGATTATAGTGCAATCTCTGCTTCTGGCCCCATTGCTGGAGCATCATCTTTTCCTAATGTTACTCTTTGGTATTTTCATGACGTAGCTTTGGCAGCTGTGAAACTTTCCACTTGTAGTCATTCCGTTTGCTGAACATCCCACACGCCATAGCTTGTGAAATATATATATTTACATATTTTAAAGTTAGTTCCCAGATTGAAATTAGACATTTCACTTAACCTGAAACATTATTACTAATGCTGAGCAATTTTATCAGGAGAGCCTCTGAGGTCTTACCATCATCTGTCAGATACATTCATTCTCTATCTATGA
Organism: Zonotrichia albicollis; assembly: GCF_047830755.1. NCBI lineage: Eukaryota > Metazoa > Chordata > Aves > Passeriformes > Passerellidae > Zonotrichia > Zonotrichia albicollis. The sequence goes on from NC_133824.1 coordinate 57,649,126, forward strand.
GAGTTATCATTGTTTTTCTGCCTTTTATAGTCCACATAAAAAGAAATTGCTGTCTACTCCCTAGCACCACTGTGAACCTCGGGCCAAACAGCAAATTAGCATGCAAAGAAGTATTCAGGGAAACAGCTAGGGAAAGAGGCAAATGAAGTTAAGGGAACACTGATGATGGGCTGAAGAAACAATCTTTCCTGTGAGTCATTCTGGTTTGCATTAAAATAGCAAAGTAGATACCAGCTAAGAGATAATATAAGTAAAAAGTGAATGCAATTATTTTTTAAAAAAACCAACCCACAAACCCTTGCAAATCTCAGTACAGAGTGTCTGTAAGTAGCAAGCGAGTTCAGTCTCTAAAAATCCTAAGCTAAAGACTGATTCCTTTGGCACTGACTCCTTCATGGTCAAAGCAATTCTCAAAGAAACTTTCTGTCTAGACTTTTACAGCAGATAACTTGTGTTTTACTCCTCACTGTTAGACTACTCCACTGCTTTGGGGGCTCCCCTTGCACCGGGGATGGCGGAATTTAACTGCGAAAGGGATTGGGAGCATCTGTATCTACACACAGGTGACTTCAAGTGCAGCTTTGTTTCTACAAACCGCCTTGCACGCAGTCTCTGCAGGTTTAGGACCTCTCTCTTGCACCTCTCTGTGTGCACAGCAAGGTGCTTCACACCGGGGGTTAACAGAGCATTATCCAAAGCACCTTCCACTCAGCTCCCTCTCCGCCTCCCGATGATCATCGCAAACACCTCTGCAATCAGTGCCTCACCTCAACACCTCAACAAGCAGTCCAAGCATTCAGAAACAAACATCAGTGGGTCTAACAGCTACTTTTTTAATTCATTTTATAAATAAGCAACTGAGGATTTTGCTCCAGGTGGCTGCCCGTGTAGCCCATGCCGTAGACGGCGCTCTCTGCGGAGTAAGGCACGATGCGATACGAGTGCAGCTCTTCATAATAGAGCGACTGGGAACAGCACTCCTGCACCATCAGCTTCAGCCGTTTTCGTGCGTCAGAGTAGGCAGTCCTACAGCACGGAGCCTCCTTAAAGTATTCATAGCTCTCCCTCTCTGTCTCTAGGTGGATCTTCCTCAACAGATTGTTAATTAATACCGACCTACGGAGATAGGCCTCGGGGTCGTCCAGGAAGCGCAGCTTCTGCAGAGACAGTTTTAGGATACAAGTCCGGTCCTCTGGTAGTATCAGGTGCTGGGGAGTAAATGGGTGGGTCTTTAGCATCAAGGAATGAAATTAGGGGGAGGGTTGGGGTCTAGAGTGAGGGAGATACTCACTTTTGGACAATATTCACGGTAATCTTTCAAGGAATGAAATTAGGGGAATGGTTGGGGTCTGGAGTGACTGAGATACTCACTTTTGGACAATATTCATGATAATCTTGCAAGGAAATGAAGTTAGGGGGAGGGTTGGGGTCTGGAATGAAGTAGATATTCACTTTTGGACAATACGCATGGCAATCTTTCAAGGAATTAAATTAGGGGAATCATTGGGGTCTGGAGTGAGGGAGATACTCACTTTTGGACAATACTCATGGTAATCTTGATGTAAATGTTCTTCTTCTGCATATTTTCTCTTAAAGTAAGCTACTTTCGACGTCGTTAATGTCTTTGATAGGCCCCGATCAGATCAGCTCTGCACAAAAGAGGAAAAAGAAAAGTCAGTATTGGCCAGGGTGACTGCAGCATCACAGTCTGGGGCGTGCAGGGCAAGGAGGGATCCAGAGGGGGTCAACACTCAGCCTGCAGCCCTCAACCTGCTGGAATCACAATTGAGAGGCTGGCAAATGTGAAGCTGTCTCTGAAAGAGCCACCCTGAGCTTTGCCAGCACAGCCAGCCCCTCTGCCCTCTCTGGAGGGACCACCACAGCCCTGGGCACAGGCAGGGTCTCCTGTCCTACAGCTGAGTGGGTGTCAGGGCAGCCACAGCCGCACGGAGCAGGCAGGAGATGCCCGAGATGGGAATGTCCCTGACCAGGATGGGGCACCTGAGTGCAGGACAGGGGAGCCTGTGCCCTGCTGGGGGGTATGTGGGTGAGGATTGGGGTTTGATTTCCACCCATCACACACGGGATTCCGTGGCTTCCCTGGAAAACCAATGCAGAGTGCTCTCACTAGATGGTGGTGTTGTCTCAGAAGAGCAGGAGAGCCCCAGTTCAGTGGGAGGGTGATGGAGTGGGTTTGCTCTCCGAGTGGCTTCAGTTTTGCAGGGCACAGAGGATGGAGGGTCAACATTTGGGATAAGAAAAGGAATTACTGGGCTTTTGTCCTATGGCAAGAGCCATGGGGAGCTCTGTTCCTCCAGAGGACCAGGGCTCTCTGGGCTGCCTCATCTGAGCTTGCTCATCTCTCTGGAAAGGTGACATGGTGCTAATTCAGCATCTTAACGAGGTGCATAATTCCAGTGGTACTCAGCCTGGAGAGCACTGGGTCCCTGTGAGAGCCAGGACTGGGCTTTGCTTGGCTATTCACCAGAAAGCATCAGGAGCCCTGTGCATTTCTGGGAAGCACAATCTCCTCCCAAATCCTCCTTTTAATAAGAAATTTCTATTATTTGCTTTTAAATGTACTTAAAAAAAAAAAAAAAAAACAACAAAAACAAGCAAACAAACAAAAAACCTCCCAAACTTTATTATACTGATGTCTAAAGGCAATCCAGGGGAAGAGAGCATCCAGAGACACAAAGACACTTCACAGAATAACTCAAAGTCAGGTCCTATGGAAAATATTTTCTTCCCCAAATTGGGATCTTTTTATGGTAGCATTTGAAACTTCGATTTTCTGAAGAAATAAAGGATTTGGTTCCCTGACACAACAGAAAAGCAATAATGTATTGCAGAGCCAGAACACAGACCTCTTGTTGCTGGAAGGATCCTTCCATGGGGCGTGAGGGGCTCCTTGAGCCTGAGATGCTGCTGGGGGTGCTGAGATACCCACAGAACCATTCCAGGCACTGACAGCATCTCCCCTTCACTGGCAGGAAGGAGCAATGTGTCCTCCCTTCCTTCTACATCAAAAACCCACAAGAAGGGGCTAAAGAAGAAATCCCTTCAGTGAGAGGATTCTTGCATTTTCTCATTGGATTTTAAGTCTGTGAAGATGGGGGTTTTGCATGAAGAATTCTGCAGGTCTGTACAGAAAACTGACAGGTGGAGTGAAACCCCATTTGGAGCAAAAAGCTCTCAGCCCTGCTCTGGGACCCATCAGGCCATGGGCTGCACTTCAGAGCAGCATTTCTCCAGGAGAGGGACTATTGCTCTCACAGTGGGACCACACTGCCAAGGCTGTCAAGGTTCCAGTTCCCTGGACACTCACACACACCAGAGATGCTCCCAGCACCCCGCTCAGCTCTCAAGGGCAAGGGCAGGGCTGTGGTCATCACCACTCCACTGGCACAGCTGCAAACACAGCTTTAAATTCATGTGCAGCAACCTCCTCTGCCTGCAACTTTCATTCCAATATTTGAGTTACCCCAGAGCCTGGGCAGCCTGGATATTTAATTACTCTGATATCGTGTTCTCCTAGGTGAAACCTCACTGTGCTGTGTTACCTGAGCACAACAACAAATGCATTCATCCCCCAGGGCCACGGATGGGAGAACATTTCAGCTTCCCTCACACTGCTCTGAGGATAACAAAGGTACAGACTGATGAAGTGACATTCCCAGAGCCACCCAGGCTGTCAGGGCTGGGAAAGGAGCCAAAGCCAGCACACAGGTAGGTCCCTTCCTCAAACCAAACCTTTAAATGCTAAAACACACTCCCTAGTGCTTTTCAGGGAAAAGGCTGGAAGCACAGCCCTATCACTGCCTGCGCACAGAGGAAGTAGAAAATCACCCTGAGTGCAGGGGCAGCACAGACAACCACATACAGAGCATCTCAGCTCAGTTGTGCAGCTCCCCCAGCTCCATGCAAAACTCTCCCTTGCTGCTCCAGGCCACGGGAATTCCGCTCCCTGCCCAAGAGATGGAGGGTGACTGAAATTCAGCATCCCCTGAGCACAGCTGGTGCTGGAGACATCAGGGAGCCAGGACAAGGGAAGGAGCTCTGGCAGCCGGTGGCTGGGAGGGAAGGAGGGCTGTGGGTTTGCACATGCCACGGGTTGGCTGGCAGGAGCAGACAGAAAAATTGTATTTTGCTGAGGGACACACATGACCATCCTGGCAGAGGGTTCATTGAACACCCAGCTGGCATCCCCTTTCTGGGGTTAGGTTCAGCACCAGCCTGGGACACACCCCTGGTTGGCTGAATTTAAATCCCTAAATAATGGTTGGCTGAATTTAAATTCCTTACATCAGCTAAAGCAGCAAAGTTGTCACAACCCCCTCACCCCAACACCCACAACTCAGTTTAGGAGCAAGGAAGAGAAACAACAACCAAGCAAACACCAAGAGCATCTCTAGGCTCAGTAAGTTTGGCTTGAAATGTGTTCCCAGTTTTAAATGAAAGACTACATTTGAGGAGCAAAGTCGCCCCAAGCTGCTCAACACCACACCATCTGTCAGCAAATCCCAGCAGCTCCAAATCTGCAGAGTTTGGAGCACCCACATCCCAGCTCAGCAGCTCCAGGGGCTGTCACAGGTGGCTCAGCTCAGCTCCCCCGGAGGGAAGAGGTGCTGCCTGCACACCTGCAGGGTGAGATAGAGCTGGAGGCACCCAAATCCCACCCCAGGGCTGCCCAAGAGGAGTTCAGGGTCTGCTCTTGTGATCAGTGCAGCTGCCATCCCACCACCACTCATTCCATCACCATCTCTTTTGTGGCTGCTGCTGGTGCCCACACATCTGCCTGCAGGTTCAGCACCAGCTGTGCCCTTGCACTGTGCCCCCGACACCAGCAGTGATGCTGAGCCCTCCAGGGACCATCTTCATGCAGGAGGCTCCCAAGGACCCAGCCTTTCTCTAATCCTCACTGGAAATCAGCTCTCCGTGCCTCTGTGAGTGCCTGGGAGCTGCTTGGCCGGGGTTACAGCCACCCGGGGCTGTAGTAATGCCGCAGTGAATCAGACCCTTGGCGTTTTGTTTAAATATAAACACATTGAATCAGTGCTTTTTGTGTAGAAGGCTATTCTCGCCAGCCAAGTGTTTTGACAGCTCCAGCGAGGTGCTGTGAGTCACTGCCTCTGCCTCACTCCAGCTCAGAGACAGATACATCTTAATCACATTACGTTTTCTCCAGCGCTACACCACAAGTCAAGGCACGGGGCCAAAAACCTCCCAACCACCCCAGCGCTGAGTCCCCAGCCTGAGCTTTGTCCTTCCAGCCTGGAGGAGCGCCGGGAAAGCGCATCCAGCATCCCGGCAGCGCTCACCCCCAAGCCCTGTGCTGCTCCCCGAGGGCTCGGTGCAATTTGCACCGTGGGATCGGCAGCCCCAGAGATGCCCGGGGTTTGCATCCCGGAATGCAGGACACACCGGCTGGAGCTGCCATTAGCGCTAATGGGAGTTCGGAGCAGAAATCCCACTCGCGGCAGTGGGGGAATAGATAAAGGGCTGCCTCTGTCTCAGGCTGGGAGGTCTCAGGGTCAGCCTCGCCAGGGTTTTAATTGTACTTTCAACAGAGCAAAATGTGTCCGTTCCTGTTTGTTTCTCCGGGAATTATTGTGGTGCTCTGTGGTGTGGTACCCGCAGAGTTATTAGGCGTGTTTGGACAGAGGGCTGTCTTATCTAAATCGGGTTGGAAATAGATTTATATCGTGGCAACTTCCCGTTTGAACTGCAAATTGCAGCAAAGTCGCTTCACCTGCGCTCCTGCATTGCCCCGGTGACAGCAGCCCCTCCTCGGCATGAATTAATGCCGGGCGATTTCCAGTCTACCCGAGACAGGAGCTAGAACGGGGTTTAAAAAATAATTGAACATCCAGGAAAAAAACCACCTGAGCTTGTGCCTTTGCATCTCAAACAACAGAGAGGGATCTGCAAGCCCCGTCACAGAACTTGTTACGTGAGCCCTCGGGAGCATCCCCTCACCTGCCTGCTCCTGCACCTCCCCTGCCTTTCCTCGGGAGGAAAATTCCTCCCTGCCTGCTCAGCGCTGCAGAGAAAGGGCTCGTCCGAATCGATGCTGTTTGGTTGTTGATGCAGACACCTGCAGGGGGTGAGCACGGAGCCGGCCCCGCCGGGCTGGTGACTCAAATGTGCCGCTGCCCTGCAGGGTTCCCATCGCAGCCTCAAGGAGAGCGATCAATATGCGAGCTACGGCTGCTTGAGCCGGAGACCTTCACTGAGCATCCCTTGTGTGCTCAAACACAAAACCTGAGGCTCCTGAGCACACAGAAACCGGCCTGTATCATCAGCAGGAGATGTGACTTTGACATGGCAGGACGCATCACCGTGTCCTTGCTGCTGCTGTCAAAGTGCGGTGACAAACTCCCCCGTCCCCAACCTTCAGAGCCCTCGCAATTAGGGGGTGCTCAGCTGAAACGTGCTCCTGCTTTCACATGCTCTGCTGCCGCTTTTCTCCTCTCCTAGGGCAGCACAAGCAGCTGGTCCCACTGTGGGATTCCCAGCTGATCATGCAAAGCTACCAGACCACGGGCAGATGAACATGTGGATCGAAAACACATGCCAGCCCCGGGATTTCACACGGCTGCCAATCGATGGCAGCCCTTCTAAGCATATCGAGCCCCTCTAGCATATCAGCCTTATCAGGCAGAGCAAGCCCCCTTTCACTGCCTCACGGGGAGCTGGGGACCCCCAGCCGCACTCCTGTCTGCTGCCTTTGCACTTTAAAACCGCCTTTTAGTTTGCTGATTGCTCTGCAGAGCTCTCTAATTGCAGATGCTCCCTGGGCACACATGTGTACAAGGCACAAGCATCTGAATGGCTCTCGTGAGGGCATGAAGGCATGAGACTTAATGGCTGAGTGACTATTCCTGTCTCCCTCCTCAGAGTCCCACTGCTTTCCCCTACAGAATAAATTAATAATTCCAGGTTCACCCCCTTTCGACATTAATCCCGGTAAATTCCCTCACTCCGCCCAAGCAGCTGAAGTTTGCAAACTTGTTCTTTACCTGAGGGTGCGGAGTCAGTCTGCAAAAGGTCGTTCTGGGGTAATCTCAGCAGTTCTGGTAAGATTTCCCCCTCGCACGGGCTCAGCGAGCATTTCTGGCAGCACGGCACTGATGAAGGGTCACCTGCCGTGGTGGATCAAGGAGAAACACTCATGGCTCAGGTGGCAAAATCAGGACAAACACGGCGAGCAGCTGGACCACAGGAGGACAAAGTGCTATTTCAGCATCCCCACAGGGCTTAGTAACAGGGATAAATAAGAGTTCTGATGTTACACCCAATTCTCTAACTTTGACCTTGCTTTCTGGAGTCCCTTTCACACATCGGGAAAGCAGATAAAACATTAAGTAAAAAAAACATTTCAGTTTCTCAGTGGTGTAGCTATAATCCACTCAGAGCAAATGCTGCAAAAATACAGCTTGCTCCTCTAAATATCCGGATGTTTCTGGAGCTAGAACATTAATTCTGCCCCAATCACCTCTTAAAATGGCACATTATTTTCTCCATTAATTCTTGTCAACCTCAGAGGAAAGCTAAAGGGCTGCTATTAAAACCATGCCATTATTTTGAGTAGCAGCATTAATTCTCTATCATACACGCTCACACTGCCTGCAGAGCAGCACAGGTCTGGGGAAAGTCAGATTCCCATTTCTCTTTAACAGGGTGCACATTTCAGAGTTTGCCTGACATACATTTTCCAGGCTGATGCCTTGCCTTCCGGGTGAAGTATTTGGCACGCTGTAGTAAAAACATCTCCCACTCTCATGGGGGAAAAAAACCACCACAGATACATGTGTATACCTAAACTCTGCACTTTTACACGTGTGTGCCAGAGGCACTCAGACTTTTTGAGCACATGAACGAAATTAGACGTCTAAATGCTGCAAGAGAGAAAGGAGAGCTGCTATGTGTGTGTGCTCGTGTCTCGCAGCTATAAGACAACTAAATTTAGACAGTTGTGTCATCCCAGAGGATGACAGCATTAACAGGAGATGGAAAGAGGAGCTATGGTTACTTTGCAGAGTTCAGCTCCGACCGTAAAAAGAGGACTCTGATGGAAATGACCTTTTCTAGAGTCCGGCAGAGCAGCAGCACCTCTGCCCGTGGCACTGCGGGACGCGCGGAGCCTCCCCCCGGCTCTTCCCTCTCCCGCGCTGCAGCAAAGCCACGGGAGCCCTCAAACAAGCGCAAAACTTCCTCTGCACGCCAGCAGCCACCTGCCAAACCCTCCGGAGCTGATCCCGCCAGCAAAGCCCCGCACCACCTCCCTGACACGGCAACAACATTTCTCTGTCCCCGGGCACCGCGGGCTCGGTGTCACTCACCCAGCGAGCCCCGGCTCCAGAGGGAGGGAGCGCTGCTCCGTCCTTCCCTCGCTGCTCCTGGCGGAGGTGGCGGCGGTGCTGCTGGCGGCGGCGGTGGCGGCTCCTGCGGGTCCCTGCAGCCACTGAGGAGCGCATCACCTCCCGGCCGCAGCCCGCGGAGGTGGGTGCCCAGATGTTCCCCGCGCGGATTGGTCCAGCGGGAGCAGATGTTGCCCGGTTGCTAGGAGCGTTGCTAGGAGCGCTGCTAGGAGACGGTGACGCTCTCTCCATCACTGGCGCGACTCGAGGCCGCGGGGAGGGAGGGAGGGAGGGAGGGAGGAGGAGGAAGAGGGGAGGAGGGAGGAGCGGGTCCCCACCGCCACCGGGATGCTCCGTGCCGGGCCGGGCTGCGGGGTGAGCCGGAGGATGGAGCGGGTGCAGCGGCTCAGAGCGGGACAGGCGGTGAGGAGCTGCCAGAACAGGGAGCGGGGAGCAGCCCGGGGATGAGTAGGGCGAGGGGACCATAAAAGATCCCGTCAGGGCGGGCTGAGGGATGCGCGGAGCGGGCCGGCAGCCGCGGAGGCCCCCGGCGCTCGCTGCGGCACTGAGAGGAGAGAGATGTGCTCACTTCAGGGAAACATCGGGAGAAATACAACCCAGTGCCTGGAAGGGCTAGAGGGAGAGGAGTCAATTCGGTCCTGTTGGCAGAGACCAACTCCTTTACTGTGTCATGTTCCTTACTGGGACATGACCTTCTGCTCTCTTACTAGGTCATGTTCCTCTTCCCTCCTGATTTAGGATTCTCCCTTTTCCCTCCATCAGATCCTGGCCCACTTTTTCCCCTGAGCTTTTGGGATGTTCCACCATGGTGCCCTGGGTCCCATGATCCCATGGCCAGAAATTGGATTGCTGTAGGATAAAAAGCTGCACAGCAGTACAACCCAGACCTCCTCTCAAATAAAAGAGCAGGTCACTGTAGGGTAGCACAACTCATGCGTCTCAGGCAGATAGCAGGATTTTACTGCTGAGTACACTCCTTAAGGCAATAGGTGTGTTACCAGGCTCAGTCTGCCCTCATAACCAAGGGTCCACCCAGAAAAAGATTAAAAGGAGTCATTAAAATCTTACTTGTATAATACAGTGTGCAGAAAGAAGGGAAATCCCTTTTACTGAAAGTATGTAAATACTGGCAGATAGGGAGGTAAAAAAAAAAAAAAAAAAAAAAAAAAAAAAGTATTTTATTTTAAAAATACACCAGCTATGTGTAGGGACCTTCCCTGGAAGAAGTGGGTCACTCCCAGAGTGAAAAGGAGTTGCACAAGATGAGATTTTCTGGACAGTCAGATTGGTGCCAATGGCTACACTGGAGTTACTGGTACAGCATTGGCTCAGATCAGCCCCAGCACCAAGCCTGGGCTTTGATCAGGACTTCTCTGCAAGAAGAAACATCTCTATGCAAAAAATTTTAAATTTTCCTCTGCACCTGCCAGCTGTGTCCATTTCCTCACAACTACCCTGGATGACACCACTGCTCCTGACAGAGTCACGTTCATACCCTCCCTATCCAACCACTCAGTCCAGCCCAGAGAATCTCAGAATGGTTTGGGTTGGAAGGGACCTTCAAGATGATCATTTCCCATCCCCTGCCATGGGCAGGGACACGTCCCACTACACCATGTTGCTCAAAGCCCCATCCAGCCTTACCTTGAACACTTCCTAAACAACCACTGCCACCTCCCATCCTGGTACTAAAGGTGACTCAAAGGCTCAGACAGTGCCAAAAACAAGGCCAGGTGCAATGGGAACACATTCATTTTGACAGCCTTTGAAGCTCCTGGGCAGTTCCCTGTTCCCCTGGGATCTGTAAGATGTCTAATGCATATTCTATCAGGTCTTGTCACTGCTGGAAGGACACAGGAGTTCCCCTCCCTCTGGTTGCTCCATGAAGGTTCTGCAGAGGATTTTGCAGAAGGCTTTGTCCTCCTCCTTCTTAGACAGTGGGGATGGAGGCACACTGCATTTGGCATCCACCTGAATCAATATCTCACCCAAATTTTAACAAACTGGGTCTTGGCAAGCCTGAGACTCAGCTAGCACATGTCAGTGCAGCAGCCTCAGACCAGTTATTCCCTTGATTTGGATCCCCTGGCTGCATTTTGTACTCAGTGCGCACAAACATGGGCACAAATGGCTCCCTTGGTCTCTGCAGCTTGAGGAAAGATCACTCAGGGCCACATATTTACTTCAAATTATCTCTGAAGCTCTGCTTCTTTTATTGAGAAGTCAAATGAAACTCCAACTAATTTCAACTTTGAATTTTCTAGGACAATAGGAAGGCACTAGAATTTAATTGATTTGGATTACCTGCCTTATTATTATGCTGTCAGTAGCAGCAGTTCAGGTTGGTGTAATATTACATTTACTGTGAGGTGAATCTGACATTTCTCTACTGCTGAATCGAGGACTTGAGCGATTCTTCAGCTCCTCACAAAGATGTTGTAATTAATTCAGTAACATCCCTTCTGTGAGCAGTGATAGAAAAGGAAGACACAGAAGCACCTACTCCATGCCTAAGAGCTGAATGAACGACAGCATCACTCACTCCAATCTCTGTGGAATTTACTGTAATTTTTTTTAACATTCAAGACAATTTCTGCTGCAAAGACACACCTTCCCCTCTCCTGTCAGCACAAAAGCAGGACTTACTAGCAGGCAATAATAACACAGCCAAAAGGTCAGCTGTGCTTCCTCAGCTGGATCCAAGAAGTGTTTCCATCCCCTGATCAGCCCTGAGGAAATTCTTCCACAATCCGAGTGTAGCTGCTTTTCCTTGCCCATTTTCCAAGGGGGCAGATCCCCTGCCAGTGTAAATCAGCTCTGTTCTGCTGGCTCAAAGGAAACTCCATCAGGAAGAAGAGATGCCCCATCCCATCCCATCCCATCCCATCCCATCCCATCCCATCCCATCCCATCCCATCCCATCCCATCCCATCCCATCCCATCCCATCCCATCCCATCCCATCCCATCCCATCCCATCCCTCCTGCCATGGAAGCTCAAGAAATCACCTCCCTCCTTGTCTGAGAAGAGTTTTCCCCTCTGCCTAGTCAGGAATCACTGCCCAGCTGACTCACACACTGTTTTAGTGCAGCAGAAATTAAACAGACCCATGAGCTGGGACCAAAGTCTCTATTGACAGGGATATTATTTGAGAAGATAAGATTTTAAATGTGTGCTGCACAAGATAAAGCCTGGACAGGCAGACAATAGAAGAGCAGCTTTTTCCTTTCATTTTAGTTTTTTGAAAGCAGGATTGCCTGACATATTCAGTGCTATAACAAATACATGTTTTTAAATGGTTTAGAGCAGTTGGAAATATAAAACCCTGGAACATTTGCATTTACTTTAACTGTCTCACAGAATTAGGGAAAAAAATCAGTTCCTTCATTTCAAAGCAGTTATGTCTCCTCAAGTCAAGTGTTTAAAAAACTGAATTAGATTAATGTATCCTTTTGAATTCAAGCACCAAACATTCAAAAAATGTGTGTATAAAAGCACCAGCCCTCCCAGGCTGCATATACCTACACAGGTGCTGCATTTCTAAACACAGCATGCAGAAGGCATTTTCAAAAGATAAAATGCACCCAAAATGTTCTGCATCTGTACCTGAGAAGTTTCAGAGGTGAGGAGCTGCATCCTGGGCTGGGTTTTATCCTTGGCCTGGCCCACTCAGACACAGACCCTCCAAAGCTCTCCCAGCCATTGGCTTGTCACAGCAAATGAAGATGAGTGGCTCCAGTTTCTGGACCCTGTTCAAGCCTCCCAGTGGTTGGCCAGCCTCAGAGGGACCAGAGGCCTTGGGAGGCTAATCCTGCCTCCATCTAAAATGCAGACAGCTCTTTCTGTTCTTTCTGTATAGAACACTATATTCCACCTCTATCTTCCAACTCATTGTACAAGGAAATATGTTATTTTATTTTTTTTTCTTTTACCTTTTTACATTTGAGAAAAACTTTTTAAAACCTTCTGAAACAATCTGGGAAACAGCAGAAAAAATGAAGTTCATTTTCCTACATATCTGTGCTCTTTACCCTCTACACTCTCCCCATATCCCCAACCAAATTCCACCACGTCCCCTTGGGCATCCCCAACTCAACCAGAGGCAGCTGGAACTGTCACAATGGGCCGGCTCACCGACCCTTAGCCATCAAACCCACTCCTTTCTGCTTCTCTGGAAATGATCCCCTGCCAGCTGACAAAATCTGTGGAAGCATAGCTGCCTTTGAGACAGTTACCCTGCTCTCAAATGTGATTGAAATTGGCCAACCTGTTAAAAAGTGATGGTGGTGGAAGAGAGACTGGTGAGGAGACAGATGGCAGACAGCTCAGCTTTAGCCTCCACTGAGCTGATTGAGAAGTGGGAATGCTTTCACCCTCTCGTGAAAAATGATATCACTCTTTTGCTGAAATTCAAAACTTCGTTTCCTGACATTAAAAATGTGACTTTTCCAAGTGGTCAAAATTAGGATAAAAAAAAAGAAAAAAAGGATGTCTTGACAAAACAGCACTTGGTGCTTTGCCAAGGGATGAAGTCATGCTAAAGAATTAAAATGCAGCTGGAGGAAGGACAGGATAATCAGAACGATAAAACACAACACAGCCGGGGCCCACACGTGCTTGTGCTCAGCAGTGCTGTCCCAGCAGGAGCAACAAGTGCAGTGCTGAGCCCTTGCATTTGCTGTGCACAGAGCATAAACCTGAGTTTTTACTCCCAAATTCATGGGCAGCCTCATTTGGGCCAAGCTGACCAAGTGCTGGCACCAAGACCGATGGCCCAGCCGCCTCTCCCCAAATCCAGTGCCAGCAGCTCCATCCTGGTGTGTGCTGGGCTCACACAGGGTCACAGGCAAGTCTGCCTGCAGGAACGAAACCAAGCGTGGGCTGGTCAGCCCTGAACTGGGAATCAGCCTGGGAAAACCCTCCTGAGGCTGAGGACACTGCCACAAGGACAGGGTGAGGCTGTAGGAACAGCAATGAGAGCCTGGTGCTCCCAGCAGTGCCCAAATCCTCCAGAGCCATCACCAGCATCCCTCAGCACTGGGGTGTGGGATTCACATTCTCTAAACCTGAGAGAAGCAGAGAAAAGAATGATCAAAACAATTCTTACCTCATTTGCTGCTCCTGTGTTTTGGAACATGTGGAATGTGTTGGAAGATTATTTCCCTGAAGGAATTTACTTGATTGGACTGTGGTGTGAGTGTTTCATTTCCTTGACCAATCTCTGCAAGCTGTGTCCTGATGGTCAGTCAGGAGATTTGGTTGAGTGCTTGTGCAGTTTCAGTTTAGATGTAGAACAGAATAATATAGTATAATATATAATAATAAAAATAATGCAGTATAGAATAATATAGTATAATAAAGTGATTAATTTGCCTTCTGATATCAATGGAGTCAGATGCATCATTTCTCCCTGCCATGGGGGTCACCTTGCATCCCATATTGGGGTTACTGGGGAGGAAGGACTAGGGTGAGATGGTGGCAGAGCTGAGGCTGGTTGATTGGGCAGGGAGAATTTTAAGAGGCTTTCAGAAGATGCATGGGGTGAAGCACTGTTAGAATAACCAAGCCAGGAAAATGCTGTCCTGGTACCAGCTCAGACTCTGGCTCTGTACCTGAGCTCCCAAACCCCTGAGCAAACTGCAGGCAGTGCCTGGCTCTGCAGATCCCAATCTGTGCCCAGAGGAGCTGCTGGGGCACTGCTGCAACCCAGAGCAGCCCCCAGCCCACCCTGCAGCCCCACCAGCCCTCTCAGCTGAGCCTGGACACACACAAACATCAGCCCTTAGCAAAACATGCATTTCATCCCAGTTTTCACCAAAGAGGGTGAGTTTTTCCAAACTCCCTAGTTTCTCTCTGAGTCTCTCACTTCTCCACTGTCTTTAAAATGAAGGGCCCTGGGTTGGGTTTTCTGCGTCCTCAGACATGTCTTGTATCAGCTGCCTTTGCTGAGGTTTCCAAGCACTGAAGCTACCGTTGCCAGAAAAAGAAACTCTATTTCAGGGCTGGTCCTGGAAAGCCAACCCTGTGGGTGCCAGCAGGGCTGCAGAAATCGTGGTTTCTCATGTCTCCCTCAAATCTGGCACTGCTATTCTGAGAGGAACAAACTAACCCCAGTTCAAACTCACCAATCTGGGAGTTTTTTAGTTTCTATCGCTCTCCATCTTAATGTGGGCAGGGATTACAACTGCAACCTGCCAGAAGTAAACCACTCACAAATGCAGTGATACTCACAATGGTAGATGCAAAGAAAAGCAGCCACCAGACACTGACACGCCCTTTGTTGGCCCAATTTCACCTCTCCAGCTCATCATTTGAGCTCTTACCTTCACTTCCACCAAGTGGACACCCCAGCCTTGATGGGGACATCCCTCTGGCTGTCCTGAGCACCCAGACCCTGCCAGGGGGCTCAGAGACCCTGGCACAGACCCCATGATGCCCCTGTGGGTTTGATTATGACACATGGAGCAAGTTACCAACCTTAGATGAAGATCTGCAATCCACGACAAATTAAGTCGAATGATAGTGAATTTATCACAAGGTGAAAAAGTAGATTTGGGGGTTTTTAGAATGGGGATTCAGGGGGCAAGATGGAGGGATCTGGATGTGTCCAGCCTTTCTCCTTCTTCTTCTTGGCCTCCATCTTTTGCTGTGATGTTGGCACTTTCAGATTGAGTAGAAGATCACAGTCTAACATAGGTGATGGGTATTGGAAAGTAATTGTAAACATTGTACACGTAGTTTTTAGTATAAAGACACAACACTGCCCTGGGGCAGTCAGAGTGCCTGGAACTGTCCTGCTGAGAGGACCTCAGCAGGAGAGGAGAAAGAATTTCATAGATAAGATACAATAAACAACCTTGAGACTGAGAACTGAAGAGCTCTGACTCCTCCTTCGAGCCCCAGGCTGGGAAAAGAGACTTTTAACATTTCTTGGGGTCACTCTGACCAGCAGAGACCCCAACACCTCCATGCCCCACATACAGAGCCAGGATGGCAGCAAGGCTGGTGTCTGCACACTGCAGGGACACTGGGGACACTGACTCCATGTGCCAGCATATCCCTGGTGTGCAGGAGAAATGCTGAGTGCAGGGACCACCACAGAGGGGCTGGAGGGGCTTCTCCCCCAGCTCCTGCCAGGGCTGGATGGGGCAGCGGGGAAGAGCAGATGCCAAAGGCACAGCCAGCACTTCTCCTTCCCCACACAGAGCTGGCTAACAGCTCTGTGCAGAGGGAAGCAAAGACATGATGGCAATACCTTAGGATTTAGCTTTTATATTTTTCAGATCCTGTACTGCATTTGTGTGTAACTCTAAAACCCCATAACCTGTCAGCTGCTGCTCTCCCATTTTGTTCAGACAAAACAATTCCTCTCTAGGCCTGAAACCCAAGGATACCTCATTGTCTCAGGCCCCAAGAGATGCAAACAGTGAATTGGGGGGCAAACTGGAGTAAATTACTTCATTACCTGAAACTGTAAGTGGAGGATTAACCCCTGATATGGGAATGGACCAAACTTGTAACTGTATGAAAAACTTGTGATCATTGTCCACCTTGGGTGTAGCCCCTCAGAGGCCTTGACTGCCCAAGATGTCCCTAGGGAAGGCCTTCAATAAATACCCACTTTTATTCTCTTAATTTTGTCTAGCCTCTGCTTCAGACAGACACTCCAAGCAATCAGTGGGAGATGGGAATCTCTTCAGCCCCTGGAACACCCCATCCTGCTGCCACAGGGCCCCTGTGTCCATGTGGATGGACAGGGGGACCAAGGGCAGGGCAGACACTTCCCATTGCTGCCAGTCCTGCATTATGCACCAGGCACCTGCATCCCTGCTCTCAACAAAGCACATCCCCCTCTCCTGGATGCATATTCACTCCTTTCTGCCACAGAGAGAACAAAAAGGAAGACAGGCTGGGTTTGCATGTCTACATGAGCCATCTGCTTCTCTTTTATTGATAAAACCTGTAACAGCAGCATTCTCCATGACAAAACAAGACTGTTTCTAAGGTGTGGACAGCTGTGTGTGTGCAGGGGTAGTTTCAGCCCAGAATTCTGCAGAAGCTGGGTTTAATACTGATTTTTTTTTCCAGTCAGATATCATCCAGACATTAGTATTCCTAACACAGCATATAATTAGCAAGAGGCAATGTATTGTATGATCATGCACGTTAGCACGTAAGTAAAATAAAAAATGTTTCATTGTCAAATACATGAAAAGCTAAGAATAAACCCAAACCAGTTTTCCAGTTGAATATCTAAACAGCCTTTCCTTGTACTTTTCATCTCTTTCAATCCCATACCCAGCAAGTGAAACAATGCTCACACCATCCCAGTGCCCCCTCACCAGTCAATGCCAACCATTCAGTAACTAGATTCAAGGTACAATTTTCAGTGCAAATCTTTGATCTTTACAAAAGTGAAAAGAACATATAAATTTGTTTCTTATGTAGGAAAAGTTCTCCCTTTGTAGATTTATTTACCATAAAAATAATTCATCATTAAATAGAAGCTCTAGAAGTCTTGCCTTTGCACCAAGAGAAGTTAAGGATGTGGCATTTTTATCAATTTGTCTGTATTGTTGTTTTTTAAAGTAAACAATTTATAGATAAATTTTGTGCTTGTCCAGAGTGGTTGTGGAAGTGCTCAAGGCCAGGCTGGATGGAGCTCTGGGGAACCTCGTCTAGAGGGAGACTGAACATGCATGGGAGGGGGTTGGAGTGAGATGGTTTTTAAGGTCCCTCCCAACCCAAACCATTCTGTGGCTCTGTGATCTCAGGCTGGGAAAAGGAGCTGAGATCTCCATGGTGCTCCTGGTGCTCCCTTAGCCACAGGGCTGAATCACTCCAAACACCAGCCAGCTCTCTGTGCTGAGGAGATGGCAGCAGAGAAAGGAGAAATATGAAATGTTCTACTAGAGAAATGTGAAATGTTCTCCTAAACACCAGGGGGGAGGTGCAGTAGGAGGCTCACAACACTCTTCTGAGGCAACAAACCCCAGGAGGGACATCTGCCCACCCACAAAGCTCCTGAGGGGAGCAACTCCCACCTCATGGAAAACAAGGAGTAAACAGGACAAGGACACACCTCAGTGTCCAGCTGTGCCCACAACAGAGACAACAAAACCCTGCCAGGGATGGTATATTGTTCCAATATAGAAAGAAGTCAATACACACTAAAAATAACTTATTACATACTGTGTATTTAAATCAACAGTCAAATATACATTGAGATGTGCTTCATGCAAACGCCCCGTGGCACTCTGCCATAAAAACCATTTTTTATATATACACACACACATATAAATGTCACACAGTATTTAAATGCTAAGTCTACCAAATGATTACTTCATTTACTCTTCTTGACAAACAAAACTCTCTGCTGGGAAAAGTCAATGAAGTTACAGCTGAGAACAAAGCCCAGCAAGACACAAACCACAGCAATGCCAGCAGAGGAATACAGCAGAGATATGATACCAGTTTAATTGGAAAACTTGTGCTTGAGGTGCCACAAAGTGACAAGGGACTGGAGGACAGGTTTTATCCTGAGCACCATGAACATAAAATATTGCTACCAGGCACTGACCTGCCTTGGACCAGAGCTCTGCAGATATTAATGAGAGGGTGGGAGATGCAGTGGTGGAGACAGCATGAAGGAAAAACACCTGGAAAGTGCTAACAAGACATAACAGGGATGAGGGAAGCTGGAAAAATTATATTTTTTTTTTCCTGGTTGTTAATGAAGAGAGAAATTTGCAATGTTACCCTAACAGAAATGAAAGGAGAGGGAGTATTTGGCATGAAGTGCCTTCCCTGAAGGTCACAGCTAATTAGTTGTTGTGGGGCTCAGGAAGAATCCTGCTATTGTGTGAACCCTGAATCCTTGTTCCTCACCCATGGCCAATATCTGTTTTTTGGCTCTTGTTTCTCAGTAAGATCAGCCCACACTGGGAATGACTCTACAGGGGACAAACACCTCCAGAGTATTTGGTGTCTATTTTATGTTCCTCACCATAGCCAGAGGAAATAGAAAAGCAAGGAGGAAACATCCTTAGCTCCTCACACCTGCAGCTGCCAAAGCAGCTGTGATTTCTGTTACAGCAAAAAAAAAATTGCTTTCCAATTTCCTTGAGAGATGAGCAAGTAAGAATTCTGAATGGAGTTTCACAGCTCCTGTCTGGTTTTTGTGTTTCTCCTTCAACTATTTCCAATGCCAGCTGCCCAATATTGACTGTGACCCAGTGGCCATACAGGTTTTTGGTGTGTGAGATCAGGCTCTCACAGCCTACCTGCATCACTACCTGCAGTTTCCTTCTGCTTCACCAGTGATACCTCAGAGGATTCAGGAGTTTATGCTCCTGTGATAGGCAATACCCTAATCCTATGCAGGTTCCCAAATTAAGACCAAAAAAAGTCCCATCACTGGAATTTTTTCTGCCTTCTGCAAGAATTAGGTTTTCCCTGCTCTAGGTGTAAAGCCCTGTCTGGTGACAGAGCTTTGCTAAGGTTGCTCAGCTTTGTAGAGAGATCTCAAAATTCATCTACCCAGGACAAACTCAGGGGCAAAAAAGAGGAAGAAAAATCTCACCTTCAGCCTTTTCTTTTGGAGGAGCAGCACATGGAGAGCCCAGCCCAGAGCTCTCCTCTTATCCCTTCATTTGTTTGGAGGTTTGTGTGGAGAACAGAGGGACTGTAATGCCAAAAGTGATGAATGGCATCTACCAAGTTTTATATTGAGGCTACAATATTGACCTATATCTGCTTTACAAAGGTGAAAAAACATGGATAGCTGTGTGGGTTGAGCAGGAGCATCTTCCTGCTGCCAGCTGGCAAACAGCTTGGGGATTACAGCATGAGGATTAATAGCCTTTGTCATTTGTAAGTGCAGATGCTAACCTTACTCATATGACAGACTGATCTTCTTTGGATTCTGTGCCTGTTTGCTGTTCCAGAAAGATGACCTTGGGCTGCTGTGAGAGACAAAATATTTACACATTCATTTCTTAGGGCCCACAGCGTAGGCTGCAGGGAGACACAAGCTCACTCTGCACTGAATAAAAAAGCTGTGTGTGCCTCCAGCAGAGCTGGAGCTCAAGAGTCAGGCAGAGACACTGGGTTTCAGCTCAGGCTTGATGCCACTGCAGCCTGGCTGTGCTGCTTTCTGGAGTAAGGAGTGAGCAAATTCCAGCTCTAAGCACCACAAGCACACCAAGAGCCTTCCCCCTCCTGCCTCTCTCCCCCACCACCTTCCCACCACTGCCTGGGGTTTTCATTTCTTGCATGACAGCTTGTTAAATCCTCACCAGATCCCAAATAAACACCCAGACCAGCTCTGTGGAATTATCTTGGATGCCTTTCCAAGCTTTAGGATCTGTCATCTTCTGGCTGCTTGTATCACAGAAGCAGATGAGCTCAGAGCCAGCACTGCTTCCTGGGAGATGAGAATGTATTTGTTGGGGTATCACATGCTGGAGGGAAAAATCTGCCTCATTCAAAGTGTGAGCTTCTCTACAAACCCTGGCTGCTCTGTTTCTTCCCCTCAACCCATAGCTGCAAACATCACACTTAGCACATTTTAAATGGAAAGAGGATGCTCCTGCATACTAATTCCTGCAGGCTCCGTTGTCCTTTTGCAGAGCACAATGCCCATGAGAGAAGGAAGAAAGCAAACACAAACCCGGATCTTTCTTCTGTCATTAACTTGGTCCACATGGAGGTGAGCAGGTGTCACTGTAAATATTTAAGTGTCACAGCCCAACCAACAAACTTCAAACTCTACAAGTGGACAAGAGAACAGGAAGGCAAGGTCTTGATAGGAACATCACAATTTTGGGATGGGATAATATGATGCAGAAGGCCATATTCTTTGCTCAGCTTTTCAGTCCAGTTTTCATGCTGAAGGGCAGAAGGCACGAGAGATGAGAGAGAGAGGCAGAGAGATGAAGTGCTGTGATCACACAGATTAAAAATGATGATAAATATGGGAGTGGAAAGCAAGCACTGCAGGCACGCCAGCTCCAAGGTCACTGCCAGCTCCAGCTGAAGGGGAAAATGAAATGCCACCAGAGGAAAAGCCTGCTCCTCTGCCAAGCTGCCACCTTCAGCTTTATGCTGGGAAAATGATCAATAGCAGCTGGCAGCCTTTGGATCTGTGCATCCAGGAACTTCTAAGGCCATCCATGACTGAAGATCAGTCGGCTGTGTAAAGCACCAAATAACTCCTCGGGATCTGCAGCTGCTAAAAATACGCGCCAGCATTGTCCACCTACCCGGGAGCTGCACAGCCCTCACTGCCCCTGGAGGGAAAGGAGACAAGGCAGAGCAACAGGAACAGGCAGGCCACAGCAGGGGCCAGCTAATTAAAGACACTGGCAAAAAGGAAACCCAGACAAATCAAAGGATGTGGAAGATCATCCAGATAAAGCCTTTGCAAATGGGCACTTCACAAAGTGAGCAGCCATTGCTGCGGCTCAGTGGGCTAAAAAAGGAGCTCATTTCTGTGGGCATCAGCTGAAGATCACCGTTATTGTGGGGAGTAGAGACACGGTGAGATCACTCTGTTCTGTTGTCAATAAACATTAAAAAGGGAAAAAGAAAATAGCAGCAGAGAGCTTGGCAGGACGGGGGCATGGTGGCCGGGGAGAGAACAAGGAAAGAACAGGCTGCAATCAGCTGAACAATGCTGCTCAAGATACAGAGATGGATCCAGGGCGCTTGCCCATAATACTCTGGGCCAATGCAGTTATTCCCTTTCCACATTTTCAGGGCTCCTTTTTTTTTTTTTTTTAAGGAAATTCAAATAAACTATTAGGAGATTACAAACAGTGGTGTCAAAAGGGAACAAATTATCTTAGAAAACATGAGCGCATTAGGAAACATCCATAATCTAGATCTGTAACTTCCCAAGCATCCCAGAACCAGGTTATCCATTCCTATCCTGCTCCCTGAAATCGCCATGGACTTCTCAGAGCTGTTCTCCCCACCTGGAACCCCACAGGAGCAGAGAGCATCAGCATCCAGGGATGCACAGGGTCTAGCAGCCATCCACAAGTCAAGTGGCAGTCAGGATTCCCAAGGAATGGAAAACCTCCTGGAAATCCAGCCTTGTCAGCCACTTCCAAAGGAAACAAGGGGTTAAAGCAGTGACTAAAAGGGCAGTGGTGTTTACAGAAGAAAGACCACGAGCACAAGCCCAGCCTGTATCAATATTAGCAATGACTAATTCAATCTGTCAATGGGAAGAATTTACAGGAGCTTTGGAATATGCCAGAGCTGCTGCAAAGCTTCCATTTCACAGACAGTCAATAATGGAAGGAAAAATAAACCACAAAAGCAATAAAAATCCCAAAATATAAATAGCAAACATGAGTATCCCCAGCACCTTGTTCATCCCAGGATTCCTAAATTTCTCCCTTGCTTTACTAGGAACATAAAGAACCCCACAAAAGCACTTCTCAAGGCATGGATGTGCCAAGAGTCGTGGAAGTAGCTCTAAAAACCCAATGGTCCTCCTGCCACAGCCCTCGCCCCCCTCTCTCCAACATTGTTTGACAAAATATAAGAGTAAAATGTGGCAGCAAGGATGCAGCAACCTGCTTCCCTTGGACAGCAAAGTTTTAACACATGTTTAGGTATTGACTTACTCTAAATAAGTAATTTTCACTTGCTTTTCTCTGACTCAAAAAACTCTACAATGAAATTATATATTAAAATTCAATTCCCTTAATGCTATATCTTCAGAAAAGATCTTAATGTGAAAACAGCATGGAAGTCCAAACCCAGTGTACTTCATTGTTTTTTTAAATTATCTTTTTGATTAGGTTTTTTTTAATCATGCTGTTATAAATCTGGGTTATCTCCAGTTCACTGCTGAAATGTATTATGAACTTACACTTTTTCCTTAGCTAATCATGAAGCATAGGCAAGGCTTTGCAGGTTCAAGAAGTTCTGAAGAGAATCTCAGTGAGTTTATTACACCCACACATTCCAGGTAATAAAAATTAATTATAAACACTTGCATATCCATTTTATGCAGTTCAGGACAAAAAATATGTAGATATTGGAAAATAACTAGAATCAGCCTTTTGAATTAGGCTGTTTCCTCTACTTTTTTAATTTTCCCCAGCAGAAAAGTGTATGATAAATGAAATTCTGTTCTGCTGATTATCACTCAGATGTTCACTTTTTCTTGCATTGCTAATACAGCAGCTTTAACAGTGCAGTCAAGAACACATTTGCTGGATGAGCTGCATTTGGGTTAAACCCTGTTTTGTGTTTCAAAGCCCCAGTAGTGCAAAGCAGACATGCCAGCTTATCTAGACAGTGGAGGAAAACCCTCCTGCATAGGATACCCAGCAGTCTCCCTGGAAAAATGATGCTCAGACAGGTGATAAGAAGGTACAAGAGTGTGGTCTGTAGAATAGCTTGTATCACCTGTAGCAGAAGTGCTTCTCTGTGCAGATTATTCTGTCTGCCTCCTTGGCCAGACAGAGCCTCTGTGACACCGAGTGATAACCTGTGAGTGCCCTCAGGGCCTGTGTAGCCTGGATGTGACAAAAACCAGCACCAAGGACCAATTTTGGTCAAACAGCCAGTGCCAAAATTTGCATTAGTTAGATTTGCACAGCACCATTGAAGCAAAGGAAGTGGCTGTGGTGCAGGAGGAGGCAGAATTTGGTGCCAGGTCTCTGTAAATTGAGAAAAACAAACCATGAAGTGACTCAGTACAGACAAAGCTCTTCAGCAAAATATTTCCTGTGTCTTGCTGTCATCAGCAGGAATGGAGGAAAGACAGTCCTCTCCTAGAGAGTGTGGGGAATGGGAGATTGGGCAGCTGATAGCATTTGGAGATCTCAGCACCTCACTGCCTACATTCCACTGAGGAGGAATGCTCTCCTTTGTGTCACACACAGCACTGCAACAACAACCACTTAGCCAAGCAGCAGACTGAGACACATCCTCCATCCATCATCTCCATGACTTCAGCTCCCAGAGACAGGAAAAGAGATTAAAATGGAAAAGGACAGTGCAGTCTGAAAAGTCACCACGTGACAGTGTCATCACCTCATCCAGCAAGGCTGTCCCTTGCATTGCTCTCATTTGGAGGCAGGAAGCAAAAATTCTTTTCAGCAGAGCCAGCAGCCCCTCTGAATCCCATTCCTGGCTTGCAAGAGAGCTTCTTCTCCAGGTTAGGTGACATAGTCTGGCATCCTCTGCTGCTTAGCATGCCAGAACCAGTCCTCTTTCATATCCCAAGGAGATATTACAGGAGATTTGAAGAAGAGCCCTCAGCAAACTGAGTAGTGCTTTGCTGAATCACAGAAAACCCACAGGTCTGAAGCCTTCTCCTATAATGCTCACAGGAATGCTTTTCTGAATGAACCTCACTTCTAAAAATCACATTAACACATGGGCAAAACAATGCAGAAAGGAGTGATTCAGGCACAAAGGTGGCTGTGCAGTTTGTTCAGGTCTTTTTTTTGGTATTTGTGATGACAGAAGCCATAACTTCAAGTAAACATCTAAACATGCATTGTATAATGCAATATAAAACTGATGCTTGTTATCTCTTGTGCAAACCTATGTGAATGCAGGCTAACAGGTGCACAGGGGGCCTAATTAAAAATACAAGTAGTATTTAGTCCTTATATCAATTGTTAGTACAGGAGAACAGTAGGAATGTCTAGGCACTTAAAAGTTGACAGAGAATTCAAGAGTGCTTTCTCATGCTGCCTGAAAAATATATCATCCAGTCCACAGTGGTATCAAATACTTTTTTCTAGGACTTAGAAACACGATAATAAAAGGGAGAGGATGTGATCTGCATGCAGGTTAGCTTTTCTGAGAGCTATCTGCGTGGCAAGAATATTTGCAAACTTCATTAATACAAATAAGGGAAAAGGGGGAAGTGAGAGTTTACCCCAGAAGAAAACAGCATCACATCAGAATCAGTCTGTGGTGATTAAGCCTATAGAAAAATGAGCAAGACAATGTCCAAGGAAAGGATTTTCCAAGTATTCCCACTGCTTCTCACTAGGGTTATGTCAATGTAGAAAATGCAGGGCAAGCTGGTAAGGCAAGAACTAAACTTGCTTCCCAGGCCTTGCCACCTCTGATACCCACAGCTGCCGCCACTGAGGGGGCAGGTTAAAGCTGTGTGCCCTGCCAGAGCTGGATTCTGCTGGCAGAGAGCAAGAAGAGACAGCCCTTGGGGCCCACTAGGACTCCAGCAGCGTGTGCCACCTGCAGACCTGTGTCCCCTGAGCCTCCCTCATCTCCTGCCAGTGGCTCTGCTCCTCCTCCCCGCTGCTGCTGTGGCCCAGCGAGATCCAGCCCAGCATCTCCTTGCGCTTCAGGCCGCGCCTGCTGTAGATGGAGATCAGCAGGGTGACCTCAGAGAGCTGGAAGAGGGCGACCTGTGGTGGGGAAGATGAAACAGGAAAGCCTTATGAATATGATTGTCTGGAAAAAGATTTTGAGAATATGGAAACAATAAGTGAGATTGAAATGAAAGCAAGCTTTGAGATACCTCAGTTACTGAGCAACTGGAAAACAATGGTGTGGCTGGCTGAAGGTAACCCCCTTTTGATGGAACAACACCCTCTGCTTTCAGACAGGCCCAAGGGTCAGAGCAGACTCTGCTAGCTTAGCAGAAGGGGTCCAAAATGTAGCTTTTAAGGTTTAAAATGTAGCACAGTATGGTAATGTAATGATTCTTATAGGCTGTATGTAAATGCTATAGAATTTGTGTATTGTACTGTCACGGACATATTTCATGAAAAATCCTTTTGCTAGGATTTTTCTCCTGAGAAGCTGAGAGGCCTCAGAAATTAAATGTAAACAATAATTTTCTGCTGCTGTGGAATACAACAGGTGCGTCTTTGATTGGTCTCATGTGGTTGTTTTTAATTAATGGCCAATCACAGTCCAGCTATCTTGGACTCTCTGGTCAGTTACAAGATTTTATTATCATTCTTTTCTATTCCTTGCTCGCCTTCTGATGAAATACTTTCTTCTATTCTTTTAGTGTAGTTTTAATATATAACTTTCTTTTAATATAATATATATATCATAAAATAATAAATCAACCTTCTGAAACATGGGGTCAAGATTCTCATCTCTTCCCTCGTCCTGGGACCCCTGCGAACACCACCACATCATACTGGATTGGTTAGTGACAGTTAGAATATTCAAGATAGAAGAAAATTTATTGTATTGTGACAGGAACCTTGCTCTCTGATCCTCTCTTTTACTCTTTCATCCTCTTTTCCACGCTCTTGCCTTCTCTCTCTGCTCCACTTCTCTTTCCCTCTCTTGGGCCTGCTCCGAGCTGTGGCTGGCAGCTGCCAGCAGTGCCCCTGCACCCAGGCCCTTTGCAGTAAACCACAATTTCCATGGCCTGGCTTCAGAGATCTCTCATCTCCATCTGTCCCAACCCTCCTACCCCCTGTTGCTCCTACAGACCGGGAAGATGAAAGTCTCCTTGTAGACAGGGTTGGGCTGTGCCCGGCGGATCGAGGTCTTGCAGCGAGACATCTCCTGACCCACCGAGTTGCGCAGGCAGAGCTTCCCATAGGTGTCTAAGACAAAAAAATAAAAGAGTGAATTACATGTCTGAAGCAGGTGAGAGGCTGAATGAAAGCCCCAGGCAGTCAAAAAACACCCCCAAAAACCATCCAAGCAGAGCAGTTTAGTCTGCAGTGAACAGCAGATGAGGGCTGGATGGCGCTCATGGTAAAATCCATGGGATGAGAAGCAGAAGATGAAAGCACCTTTGGGGTTTTCTCATATTCAGCTGAGGAGAAAAGAAAACTGATGCATGTTTCAGCCCCACTTTGTTGCAGTGTATATCACAGTTGAGACAGGCATAATACACAGAGCATCACCATACAATTTCAGAAGGCTTTAAGCATTCCCCCAAACAGAATAACACTGTACCACATGAGAAGGCTTCAAGCATCTGCCCATACAGAATAACATCATATCACTTCAGAAGGCTACAAGCATCTTCCCTTCTTCTTTAGCCCAACCTTTTACTCCCTCCTGTTCATGCATTGCACCTGTGTGCCCTCTGTCCCCTTGGGAGGTTGGTCAGCACACCTGGGCATTTCATGGCTTATTGCTGTCAGTGCTGCTCACCTGCTGCACACAGCTGCACCCACTGGGAATGAGGCTGAGCCACAGTTCCACTCCCAATTACCACAACCTTTGTATCTACACCATCCTCTTGGAAAGAACAGGATATCAGGTACCCAGTCCTAGCAAACCTGTCTAACCAAAACCATGAGCATCTCTATGGATTCTCCACTTCAAATGGTGTCTTCACCTTCCCTTCCTCTCCCTCACAATCAAGCTTCATTGGGGCTGTCTTACCCAGGCTTCCCTCAGCTACCCTTGCCTCTCCACCACTATCTATTTTTTGGGATTCTAAAAAATAAGGGTCTTGAAAAAGAGGGAAAAACACCCTGCAGAAACAGTGAAATTATTTGATCTCCCATAACAGTTTTCCAAAATCTCATATTACATTTTTGGTAGACCCAAAGTGAATTTTATTTACAATTTAAGTCCGTACAAGGAGTAAAACATGCTTAGCAAATACAAGGAAGGGATGGTCCAATTTAGTGCTGCTGTAAATCTACTCTTTAAATTCCTGCTGCCTCCTGTATTAATCAGTTCTCTGTATTACATGGTTGCTAATACTGTGGTGTCAGAACTCCCAGAGCTCCACAGACCCAGCTCAGTGTAAGTTTTCACCTCGCTCTGCACATGACAGTGACAGATTGCTTGGCTAGACAAGTCCTCTGCTAACCTCTTCATAATCTGTGCCTGGGTTCCTGCAAGTGAGTATTATTTCAGAGTGTGCTGAAGATAGGAAATAAATAACAAGCCTCCATCTCTTGTCTGCAGCATTTCTACCCTCTCCTGTTCCCGTTTGATGTGCTATTTTACGCACTTATCTGCTGAGCAACACAAGGTGTGAAATTGCACTTCAGGTGTGAAAACACTTCCACGTCTCCAAAGCAGGGCTTCCCGCTCCTCTCAAACTGTTCCCCTGAAAAAGCTGTCAGGAGGCTGACAATCAGGGAGCAAATTGTGAGCCTGCACAGCTGTACAGCTATCGAGTTACTGCGGGGAAAGTTCAGCCCATCATTAGCTGGGGGTGCCAGCTTGGCTCCCAGCACAACGCTGGGGATGGAGAGGATCTTGCAGCAAAGACCAACTTGTCACACAGAAAGGGAAAGCTCTGATTCAATTTCCTGATTGTGTCTAGGAAGAAAAAAACCCACTTTAGTGAAAGGTGTAATTTCCACTAATTTCCACTGTAATATTCAGTGTTGAGGGACTGAAATCTGTAACAGCTTCAGACTCATCAGGAACACAAAGCCCGAGAGAGGACCCTCTGTTCCAGCTTGACTCAATGTGAAAGCAGACACAACTCCTACAGTATTTGTAGGGATGTCACTGTACTTGGCACTGAGAAACCACGATGTGCACTGAAGCATTCCTCATGTGTAAGTCCTGGCTGCTGGTCTAGACTGCAGTCAGCTCCCTGAAAATAAAGATAAGTAAGGGTTTTATGGATTTTTCTGAAATGTATTTGTCAGAGGTTTTTTTTGTTTTTTTCTGAGAAGGGGATTTCAAAATTTTGGAAGAACTCCACCAGGCTGATTTTTAAATACAAACAAGCAGGTAATTAGTACAATTCTCTGTTTGAAGTTCAAATTTTTCTTCCTTTTCACAACCAATCCAGCATTACCTTCCTATGCAATTTTAGGGAAAGGTGTCCCACACATGCCAGCATCTCTTTTTCTAAGGAGACAGGGAAAGCTCTGAGGTCTAGATTTTACTTTTAGTAAGCCTTGCTGTCATGCTTCCTTCTGACTTTCACCAGTTCTGGCAGCTCAGGTGGGATTCATCACACCTAACTGCAGGCACATCCATCTGAACAGTGCCCAAAGGAGTCAACCAATTCATAATCCAAGAAGCAGATGCCATCATTCAGCACAGATCTCGCAGACAGTGATACCAGTACAGATGATTTAGGTGTTAAGACTAAAGCAAGTGCCACAGCTAAAGCACCTCATGGGATACTGTTTCAGCATGTCCCAGTTAATTCTGCAGGCAATGAATGGATGAGAGTCTTACAGCCATAAACTCCAGGATGTCACATCCCTGACTGAGGCCTCAACTTTTGCAAGTGAGGGACAACGCAGCTGACTTTAGGAAAAATGACCAGCACACTACCAATAGTTAAAGTCAGCTTTTTCTTTAATATATGTCAGAATTCTACATAATTCTGCACCAAGACCCCATCTGTTCAGTACCCACCAAGGTGGGTGAGGATCCTGCAACTGTATCATCCTCTGGATCAGGCTGGAAGGAGACTGTGCTCAAGGCAGAGCTAATACCAGGAGCCCTATTCACCCCCAAGAAAACACAGGCACAAAGCCAGTGCAAGTCACAACTAAATCTAGGCTGCAAATTCTCCTCAAGTTTATTCCACTGGGTGTATTTTACCAGCCAAACGAATCAAGCTTGCCTGAACAGAAATAAAAGAGTAGGTGTGGATCATATATTTAGCATCTGAAATTTGCTTTGCAGAGTTGGTACATATGAGGCTGAGCTGTTATTCTGCTTCACTAACTAAATTTTAAGATTGTAGTTTTCTCTTCCTGCATTGTCCTCTTTGCAGCTTCTTTTTGGGTATCTCATCAGAAAACACAGCTTTTCTTGTGATCCACTCTGGTCCTCTGGGGTGGAAAGCTCTCCCCTCCTGTTGACTTTGCCAAAGAAAATCCATCCCCAGTTACACAGTGAAATTAGTGTAGCTACAGCAAGGATGAACTTGACGATTTACTGAGGAATGTGTGTGTAAGAGCATCTATTCATTATGAAGGCAAACATTTTCCACCTAATTACATGCTCAGGTTCAGTAATGGCCTCATTACCGTGTGTCTCAGCACTCTGTGCTCTTCACAGTGTTTACTTTTGTGCCACCTCCATCAAACACAAAAGGAAAAGAGATTAGGGCTGACACTTTAAAATGCCTAAGTGCTCACCTTCTGCTTAGGCACCCGTCTCACTGACACGAGGAAGAGTGAGACCTCTAAATATCTGGGAGTGTCTGAGACTGCAGCTTGCCCACGGTTACACAGAAGTCTGTGAAGATTCAAGAACAAAGTCTAATTTTGCCAAGACCAATTTTAGCATGGCATCTACCAGGCTCTCCTTTCCATGCAGGTTTTGGGAGAGAAGTTCTTGCTGCATTCAGAGCATTTTTGCTCTGAACTCATCTTGCCTCTCTGGTATGAGTGGACTGCACAATGTCCACGTATACATAAAATACCAACATCTCAGCATTTAATACCAGACTGAAAAGCACTAAATCAAGGAATGTTGCAATAAGCCAGACACATTTTGGGCTAGTGCTGCATCTTCTTACTCCAGAGGGTTGGGCAAACCTCTCCTCTGTCTCCATCAACCATCAAACACCTCTGGAGAGCTCATCTGCAAAGGCAATCAGTTTTTCCAGGATTCTTCTAATGACCCATTTCTGTCATGATTCTTCTGAGGGAACTAACTGATAATGACAACTCAGGGGAATAATCAACTGTAATTTATGCATTCCCGTTTTTGGAGCAGGGACCATAGCGAGAGAGCATTCTGCTTTCACTTACACTAAGCACCACCATTATTATTAGTAAAGCTGACCCGTGAGCAACAGCACTGCAAATACAAAAGCATCCAACCCCCCTGCTTGAATTTATATTTAGAAAGGAAGTAAACAACCAAAGACTCCTGACCCCTCACGTCTGAGGACTGCAGGGCACCGCGCAGCGCCGCGCGGACTTTCCCACCCGCGCTCCAGGCGAGCCAGCTCATTTCCAAAAGCAGGATAACCATGTCAGCATGCTGCAAGCCAGACTAATAACAGCCACAGCAGAAGAAAGCCTTGGGCCTGGAGCTTAATTTCCCCCAGCTGGCAAGCCCACGCTCCCAGCCTACATAATGAACGGCAGCGCGGCGTGGCAGAGCAGCCCCAGAGCTCCACTGTGTGCTGCTCTGTACAGGCAGCCCCATGTGAGCTCTCAGTCTGAGGCCCACAAGACCATTAGTGCTGCCTTTGCCTCCCCTTTCAACCAGCAGTGGGGCAGAACACTCAACATTCACACTCTGAGCCAGGCTCAAGGCAGCTGGATCAGTAAAATAGCAGGGAGGAGGATTAGACCGAGGTTTTGATCCCAACCCCATGTCATGAAAGTCTGGATTAAGGCAGTTTATGGCCTACTGTATATAAATCATACAAGAGCTGGGAGCTGCCTACTACATTGCTGAGAAGCCAACTTTCCTTTCCCTGTTCCACCAAGCCTCTTCTCAGGTTCCCTCTCCTGGGGCTGGCATCTCTCTCACAAGGGAGAGGCTGGGAGCTGGCAACCTTCACAATATGTGAGTCATCAGAGAACAGACCAGCAGCTCCTTTAATTTAAAATGCAGCAGAAAAGAATGCCCTGATCCCTGGAAGCACTGTTTGGTCTGAAAGGAGGGAATTGCTGGCATCAGTGACATGCAAGAGGGGCAGGACATGAGGGCTCCCTGGAAGCAACTGCACAGGTGTCTCAGGAAGGGAAGCTCCTCCTGGAGCACCCAGGAGCTCAGTAATTCTCCTCTGCTGCCTCAACATCCCATGTCCACTCCATTTCACAGCACCTGCCCTCTCCTGGGACACGTGTCAGCTGCAGAGCTGGTTCACACCTGCCTGCACTCCCAGCCCTGGGGAGGTGCAGCTCCAGCCCGGGCTGACACAGCCACAGCAGAGCACAGGCACCTCTGGGGATGCACAGCGTGACTCTCCTCTAAAAAGGGCATTTCTACCCTTCCCACATCAATGCATTGCTGCTGCCTCAGAGAGCGGGCTGGGGCTTTACCAGGGAAAGCAGGGATGCACATCCAAGCAGATCAGGGAGGATACACACCTGCCCAGCAATGGGAGCAGCAGGATGTAAGGATGCTTAAGCCTGGATTTTGTCACCTGCAGCAGCAGTGCCCACGGGCATGGCTGGATTGCACAGCCTGTGATCAGATCTCCTGCAGCTCGGCAGTGCCACTGCAGATTCCCACTAAACACTCAGGTCCAGCTGAAATTTGGAATTAGGATGGTGCCACTCTGCTAGAAATGGCTTTTTTCTTTTGCCTGTTTTGGGAGGGGAAGAATTTTCTTTTTCATAGCCATGGGAGTGGGAGAGCGTTACCATCCATCTACTTTGTCCTTTGATTCAGAAAGATCTTGAGTTCTATACCCAGCAACTGTATCATGGACTATGTTTTTCACAGACCTTTCAGAAACCTAAAGCTATTTAAAACATTACTGGATAACCACACACTATCCCAGGATGTCTAATTATTATGGAATATCCCCCACAAAAATTGCTCCTTGAAAGTCCCCTTTTCACTTGTTTTGACTGTGACACTTGTTCTACCAATCCTACTCAGTCCCAGGTCCGACATGTGGTGGGGAGAGCTGTACCCAGCCAACCCATCCACCCAACAGCACCCAGTTACACACAGAGCAGTAAATCCATGAAAATACAGCATGTGCTGCTTCTCCCACAAATACTCTCAAATCTACAGTGATTTGTGACTCAGGAACTTCCTCAGCCAGAGGCTTTGTATTTAACAATCCCCTGTGGAACTTTCTCTGTGGATTTCTCTGTGCTGCACAGAATTGAAGCAGGCTTCCAGCATCCATGGCATTCTGTAGGGAGGAATTTGAGAGCTCAGGTGAAGAGCTGTCTCCTCTTCAGAACCTTCTCCTCCCTTGCTTCCTTTTACCATCCTTTGGTTTTGTATTAGGAAAAGACGGCAAATTTCTGTTGTTAATTCACTTTCTCAATGACACTTAGAGACCTCCATGAGTCCTCCCCCACCTCCTTTTGTTGCAGCATGTAGGAGGTACAGTCTATTCAGCTGGAAGCTGCTCCCATTCCCCTGATTGTCTCCAACATTCCTCACCACATCTTTCCAGTCCTGCCATGTTCTGTTTGAGCAGAGGAAGACAGAACTGTACACATTGTTCGTTTACAAACAGCAACTTTCCATTTTGTCCACCTTAACTTTGGGGCTTTTTTTCACTTCTATTGGTGATCCTTGAGTTGACATTTTCCTGCAGCTATTTACCATGAGCCTAGTATTTCACTCCCAAGTGTCTCTGAGTCCATCCTGCTCACGTTTGAACTCCACCTGTGTCCCCATGCAATATCTTACACTCATCCCCACTTCCTCTTCCACCTCACTGCCCAGCTGCTCATTACTGAGACATCCTCCTGGGGCTCCTTGCATCTGGCCTCATCTTTTCCACCCAGAACAAAGCTTCCTCAGCTGTTCTTATTATAGGCTTATTCCAGCTGTATTCATGGATGGGCAACAAGAATGTGCACAAGGAGAGGTGGTTTTCTGCAATCTTACTGTCACTGACTGGCAAGCAGTCAGCAGCAAGAAGCTTCCCAGCACATCCACTGCTCTGTTATCCAATGTCTGGAGGACTGAATCCAGCCCAGCTTGCCCTGGCACAGATCCCTCTTCTATTACTGATGACATGGGAACATGAATCACAAAGCTTTAGGAGCTCAAGCAAGTTCCCTGCTCAGTGCAAGATATGCAGGTTAAAAGTTAATTTATTTTATTCAGCTTCTTGGCCTGCTTTGAAGTAATTAAAGGAATTAACCTGTGCCTTTGTTCTCCAGGAATGTAACGGGGATAATAACTTTTCTTCTCTCAAAAAAAAAGCTGATAAAATAAAATCCATTAATGGCTTTCAAGCACTCTGATCCCAGAGCAAATAGGATCCTAATTTAAAGATCCTAATTTTCCTATGGGAACATTTTTTGTGCTTGTTGGCATTGTTACCTGTGGCTCAGGTAGATGTTTGTTTTCAGACAAGTCTTTACTTCAAGCATTTTTCCTGTTCCCCATAGAAATCCTGATAGCTTGCTCTCTCCCCTCCTGTCTTTTCCAGCATCAGTGCCATTGTATTTGTTTAATGGGGTTAATATGCCGGTGGTATAATAATGATCATGCACGGATGCAATTATTATGTGTGATTAATTCTGCAGCTGCCAAAAAGCTTGGAGGACTTTTCTTAGGCGAGGGAATAACTTCACAATAGTTCTTCTCACACTGCATTGCACACAGACACAAACCCCAAAAGAAATGCAGCAGGGAACATAAGGAAGGCTGGATTAGAGGAGAGAGAGCTGCCCCCAGCAGAGCAGCTGATGAAGGTTTAGCATCACATGGGCAGACACATTTCTGTGCTTTGTGTTTATGCACTGGCTAGCTCAAATGATTCCTGGTCCATCACTGTGATCCCAAGGTATTACTTCCATGCACATTGTATGTAACTGGTAATAAATTTTTAAAGACATTTCAGGCAGTGGTGTAGGCTTCTCTTGTTATTTTTCTTTTTAAATAAACACCCTTTAAACGAACACACTGCATTTTGTTCCAAGAAGATACAAGACCACAAACCAAAATACGAACTCCTACAAAATGCTAGCACAGGTTAATGATTTTTACAAGAAGCAAGGAGAATGGGGTGCACAGTACATAAGCCATTAGCACTAAAATACCAACAGTGTCCACATCTGACAAAGCTGTGGATGCTTTTCTGCACGAGGCTTTTTGGCACACCCAGATAATTTACGGTCCAATGCTGGAGCCACACTCTTGAGTGCTCTTAAGTGCTCTGAGTGATAATGGATCTATTTGTGTGATCAGGGAATGTAAGCTGAGGCCTGTAACTCAGCATGTTCCCCAGAACAATACCTGGACACTTATCTTTGACCAAACTATTCTTAAATCCTCCATATGTGTCCTGAAGAGAAGGCACTGCCTGCACAATTTAGGTTTCTGTAAGCTGCCCAGCTGTTTTCTAACCCATTTATGACCACATAAGCACCCATGGCTTTGACATTTACCTGACTCAGTTTAAAGGTTCAAGTGAAGGAGAAAATGTGCCCAGGAAACACTGAGACATGCACTATCTCCTTTTTCTTCTCTATAAAACCATCTGTTCCAGCCTCTGCAGCCTTTAACACCTAAAATCACCAATGGCCCAGTCCAGTTCCTTGTCCTGCACACAGAGAAATCCCTGCGCATGCATGCCAAGAAGGCAGCACACAGGGTCTGGGTCTACAGGTGGCAGAGAAGAGGGTCAAAGTGGGCAAAAAGCACAGCTGGAAACTTTGCTGTTGTTCAAAATTCCTTTGCCATTCCTAAAAGCTGACGGGACCACATATGGGTCCTGCACAGGATCTGTGTATCCAGGGCTGGGAATGGAGAGGAATTCTGCTCCTTCAGTCTTACCATAAATGGCTGCCCTGAATAGCAGTTTAGGCTGGCTGTTTAAGTGTTCCACAGCGCTATTATATCCAAAATTTCCATGATTCTTTAAAGAAATCACTCCCTGTGAGCCTTGAACAGCAGAACTTCAAATAGCACCTATTTAAGAAAACACAAGGGCTCTTTGCTCACCCTCCAGAAAGGGGCTCAGCAGTTTTAGCTTCACTTTGTGAAGGACTTATTGAGCATCTCATTCAGCCAGCAGCATGTTTGAGACAGTAACAAACTGCTCTGCAGTGCCTGGGGGTTATCAGTGAAGAGCTACTCCAGCACCGAGACAAGAGCTGCTTTCCTTCCTTCTTTTTAATTTCTTTCAGTTTCTGCTTCACTGGGTTTTCTTTTTCTCACCACACTACTGGGGGCTTTACAGGCACAGAAGAACAATTCAGAAGGCAGAAGCAACAATGTGACTTGGAATAAAAGAAGCAGATTTTGATAGGTTCAGAGTTTGCCTATAATAATTTATGATTTGTGTGTTTCACCTAGAAGTTGATCTAGCACTGAGAGACACTGGTCTGACACTGGTCTGTATGATCTGGAAACAAAAAGGATGAAATTTTCCTTTATAGGAAAAAGAAGTGGACATTACAGTTGCCTGAAAACTCATTTGGACCTATATTGGGGCTACTTTAATTTCATTTCTGAGAGTAAAACTTTAGGATGCATCTACTCTGCAGCACATATAAACAGGAGAGCTTTCCTGCTGGGGCATGGTTGCCTTAGTCTACCTTTGTCTTAAATTACTAAAGAAGATCCCAGTTTAAAACCTTTTATTAAAACATGTACATGCAAACAAGAACATGCCTTTAAGAAATCCACATGGAGAGGTTTCCTGTCACAGCTAATAAAAGACAGTGAGGGCTGCACAGGCTGGGGTCAGGGGTTTTACTGTCTCACAGAATTTCCCTTACTTCTCAAGGGATTCACTGATGACAGGTTATTTCTGTAATCCACCTAAGTATAGTCTAGTGTAAAACCTGAGTTTTCACATTCATGTACTGAGATATTTCATAAATATTTTTCTAGACCTGAACCAAAGAGCAGAGCATCTTGCAAAAGCCATTTCAGTGTTTTGTAGCCCAAGACACTCTGTCAAATCCAGAGAAAGCAAGGAACTGACAAAGGTTTACCTCCTTTGACAAGCAGGCACACATCACAGACAGCAAACAAAAAGGTTGTTTCACGTTGCCATCAGCTGCTGGTTTCAGACAGGAGGCAAAAGGACAGCAGGAGATGCATGGAGCTCTGCTGTTCAACCCCTGAGTGAGGCAACCAGCAGCCAACTGTGGCTGTGACTCCATCTCCATCATGGACATTACCAGCACCATCCTTCTCCAGGACTCAGCATTGTGCCTTCTGCAGCTCAGGCGTCAACTAAACCTACTTTAGGCAATTCCCATTTTTCCCTTTGGGACTGGAGGAAGGGAACTCAGCTGTTGCAACAACCTTCAAATCTTCTTTCTGCAGAAGATTTCCCTGTGCAGCAGTGGAGGATTCACAGCAGGAAGGTCCCCAAAGGGCCCAGAGCAGCAGCTCACCCAGCACTCAGCAGCACAACGAGGGACTAAACCAAGTGTAGCCTTGGGAAACACTTAATGGCACCAGGCAGGGCCTCTGTGGGTCACATGGTAACATTTAAACACTTGGATAGTGTTTTATTTAATGGAAAAACACTTGGAAAGTGGTTTTTTATTCACTTTTTTAATGAATCTGCTGAGAATTCTGTGCTTTGGGTACAGCAGCACTTTTGCCATAATCAGATATTGTAAAGGTATAAGCGATAAAGAAGATATTCAGGTATTATTGTCCCAGCAGCTGAGCCTTCAGATGATTCCCTCCAATTGCCCTGTACTATTTATCAGCACATGCATCTGAAATAATACTTAATTTTCCATCAGGTGCTCTGCAAGGAAATCCAGCTCAGAAAATCTCTAGCTGAGTACCTTGAGGAAGAAAATAAAAAAGCAAATTTTGGCTCAAGGGTGCTATTTAATAGCAGTGAAAGTACTTACCAGGTGGCCTATTAATTGCAAGGTTTCTGAAATGGCTGCCTTTGATCATCTCCACTGCCAGCCTCCCCGTG
Source organism: Zonotrichia albicollis (assembly GCF_047830755.1). Classification (NCBI taxonomy): domain Eukaryota; kingdom Metazoa; phylum Chordata; class Aves; order Passeriformes; family Passerellidae; genus Zonotrichia; species Zonotrichia albicollis. Next base: position 57,685,983 of record NC_133824.1, read on the forward strand.
GTGGCATTGTATGACAGTCCCACGAGCAGCTCTGGCACCCCTCCATGCGACAGGGACTGTGTTGAGGAAGCGCTATCACTGTGAGAGATTGCTGACAGACTCAGCTGAGAATCTGCACTCTGCAGGGAAAGAGCACTGAGAGAATCATCAGGACATTCACCACCCCTTCCTCCCCCCCCTTAATTTGTGTCTTGTGGCCTTGTTCAGTAAGATCTCTGCTAAGAAATTACAATAACTGAGAATTAATTATGCCGGGGCAGCAGAAGAATCAGAGCGTCACTTTTACAAAAACACATCTCTGAACTTTCTCTTTAAAGATGAGGAACTCTGAGTGAAGTGTTATCACGAGTGTAAATCAAAGCCTCTGAGATAAGCAAACATCCTGCTACACTAATACTCTGCACATCTCCTTGATAATGGCTTTTGGATGGAATACACTTTTCAGTTTGGCAGGTTTTGGCCATGTACTGTGCATTTTATTACTTTCTTTCTTTGCTACCACAATGCTTTCACTATTCTCCACTTCACCTGAAGTAGGATGATTTATTCATCTCACGTGCACAACCTCTCTCTGAGCTTTTGTAGACAATGAATCATGACAGAGCTCATCTACACCAATTGATTGGCATAGCCAGAGCTGGATACAACTGTGATGTGCGTGGAAAATTAAGAAGCAGCACAGCCAGTTCCTCTTCACATGACCCAGCTCTCCACTTCCATCTGTCATGTAGGAGAACATTACTAAGCATTTCTGGCAAGATGGAAACTGCACAGTGGAGATCCACAAGCTGGTATCTAGGGCCAAATGAGGTAACTTCTGCACTGGGGTGCACAAGAACCACTGCCTTTATTGGAATTAAGGCTAATTATGCCTTGGTGGTTCCCAGACCAACCTGGGATATCTGAGTGGTACAGCATGTGGTGAGTCATGCAGATACACAGGATTTTGTGTGAGCTTGCTGACTGGGATGTTAATAAAACACAGCTTTGCACAGGGAGGAAATGCCCTGAGCTTCCCCTGCCTGATAGCTTTTTAAATGACAGCAGGTCAGACCCACCAATCACACACTGACAGCCCTGAATGAAAGAAAGGCTTCAGGAACACCATATTCACCAAAAACCAAACAATTTTAGGGACTCCATCTGTCCTTCACCAAACTTACACTCAGGTTACTCCGTGGCTCCAAGAGCAGTGTCACCTTCACCTCCCCTTCCTGGCTGATGCCCCTCAGGTAGAAGAGCTGCTCCCCCATCATCTTCTCCCCAAGCACCTTGTGCACGGCATAGAGGCGGAAGCGAACGGCATGGCTGCTCAGCTCCTCTGGCTCCAGCTTGCTGAAGGTGATTTTGTCCTGGAAGATGGGGATGGGTCCTCTCTGCACACTGGTCTTGCCCCTCTGCTTCTTGCCCGGCATCAGAACCGCGTGTACCTGCCAGGTGTTGACGCCACTGCGGTCCTTGTCTGGGATGTCCCTGGCCTCCAGGACAGTGGCTATCAGCTTCTGGCTTGAGGATTTGTAGGTGAAGAGGACATCCAGGTCACCACATTTGCAGATGGGCTCGTGGGCACAATGGTGAGCTGGCACGCTGTTCACTTCATTGTGCTCCTGCAAAGGGAAGGAAGGAGTAAAACCTCCAGTGGAGTTCAACTGCCTCTGTGGTTCCAATTCCAATTAAAAATAAATTGTTCTCCTCACTTTAGTATTTCACGCAGTTGCTGTGTGAAATATGGATCCAAACAGTTTCTGGAAGGGCCAAAGATAGTTAATTGCCTGATTTTGTGTAATAGTCCCCATACGCTCTAGTAAGCAGCAGCACTTGTTGAAACATTTCCAACAAAAAGTTTCATCAATATTTAAGTGTTTTGCAGGAGATGGTTAATTTGGCAAACATTCTACATAGAGAAAAACTAAACAAAGGGGTTTTTACATTTCATTCATGTCAATATTGAGGCACTAGCAAAACAATTTGACCTACTTAACCTGTTACTTTGAACATACACTGGAATTGCTTTTCAAGGTGGAAATTTTTACATTATTAAAATCAAACAATTCAGCTGAACCTGCTAACTTTTTTGATATTTTGTTCTGCTAGAAATTTTTTAAAAATTAGGCACTATGTTTAATATGAAGAGGAAATCATCATGTCAGAATTTCTTGTGGGATGGAAATTCCATTTCTAGATGCTAACCCATAATTCAATACTTTTCCTACAGCTAAAACAATGATAATAGGGATAAGCAGTCTGATTAAATACATATTGATTCTTTATACCCTTCTAAAATCTCCCAAGAGAAGCATCTGTTCCTTCTGTTCAGTTTGGGTACTAATAAATTCAGAATAAAAATTCAAAATAAACAACCGCAACATGTGCAGACCAATTCACACACAGTCTTTTACCTACTTTTAAAACAAAAACCATCTTGATAAAGCAAGATAAAACCATGGATGCTCACCTTACCTTTTGCTGAGTGGGTGTGTGGGTTTCTGTTCAACAGTGCTTTTTTATCTCAGAGCTAGAATGTGCTTCATATGATAAAGGGGTTGCTATAGTGATCAATGGTTTGTATTTAAACACGAGTATACACTGTACTAGGGAAAGATTTTCAGTTAATAGCCAGAAGGTGAATTAAGGCCTGTCACCAGCATCTGAGTCACCCTCCTCCTCAAACATTTATCTTCTTTTCACATTTCAAGTAACACTTCTTTCCAGCACAGGAGTCTTTTTGTTCAGGGAACAGATGATGGGCCATGGGACGTCTGGTGTTAAGTCCCTTCAGAAGTGTCTGGGTGTCTCAAACAGGGCCTCGGATAAACATCAAAATTTTTGTTTACTTCCTGTCAATCTACTTTTGAAGTGCCCAGATTCATCTGCCATGACATGCAAAGCTCCAGATTTTCACATTTTCACAGGTGTTTAAGACTTGAACACAAAAGTCCAAGTGTGCAGATTAGAGACCTGCTGTTGCATGTCTTGCAGAAATAATGTCAAAGGGAGAACAACACACAAAATTACTTGCTTGGCTACAGAAACATCTTTCTGTATAAACAGCAGGCTGCTAAAAACAAAAATGCAAGGCAGGCCAGGTTGCCTGGAGAGAGCATGGTGTCACAAAAATGTTAAGTGCTCCTGTGTAGCAGTCAAGTTATTTCTGTCTGGTTGATGAAATAATATTCAATACGTGATGGGGTTGGGCTTGACTCATATTTCCCTCCACATTTTTATCTGTGCATTTGCAGTTGAGGAGATGGAATCAAGGCACATTTAAGGACTGCTGCTAAGGTCTGGAGAAAACCATGCTTGAGGCAAAACTTGGCTTTCAGCTACATGTCTCAGCTGGAAAATGTGAACTCCAGTGCATCAGCACAAACCCACAGGAATGAAAATCCAAGAGACACTTTCCTGCCCCAGCAGGGCTGATATCATCACCTTCTGGCAGTGTGTAAGGCAGACTGAAGGTCAGATATCTGCATTTTGACTGAACAGCTAGAGAAGATCTGGATTTCAGGAAAGCTCAAACTGTGCTACTAGAGCAGTGGCCAGACCCACTGCAGAGAAAACTGCATGAACTGGAAGCAAGAGTGAAAAAGAAATGCCAAACTCCTTCAGTAAGCTTTCCATGGGAAACCAAGCTTTGGAGACCTCACAGCCTGGCCCTTTCTGAGAGCATTGTGCTATCCAGGACTCATCCCCACGCAGGTTTGCTACACACCTACATATCCTCCTTCTATGGGAGTCATTGACAGAATTTCCCCCTGCTTTCAGAGCCCGGCTGGGTTGTAGGTGATTTGTGAATGTGTTTGTTATACAGACACTTGAACTGAAATGCAAGCAAAGATTGGGGTTTAGGTACTTCATCTGAATTTCCTTTTCTCCCTCTTCCCAGCACAGTTATTGAGAAGCTAAGCCAAGAATCCTGATTGATACTGCACGTCTAACCCGGTCATTCAGGACAGCCAACATCCACTTCGCTAAGTAAAATAAGTCCATTTCTGCCAGAGAAACCTGAAAGAGCAGCTAATTATGGACAAGGCTTGAAATGGTACTTGTGGTTCCACTGCAGGGGCATAAAATTACCATTTCTGTCTGTAAAGAGAGGTCCTTTGAGTGGAGCATAATAACACTTGGACATTTCTGGCACGTCAGAACATTTAGTTCCTGCAATAAAAAGTCTTTCATTAATCCACACAATACCTTTGAATGAGAAGCTGCTTGTAAGAGATAAACTGTGTCTTGGGCATTTCTGCTCCAGAATGCTGGAACCCTTCTCTGCATTTTTTAAATGTAGACACCAGGAGTAAAATGGGCCATGCATTTCAAAGAAACACAAGAGGACACCAGAGACACTGCAGCATACGTGAACCGTGGCAAAGCAAATCAAACATGGAAAAGGAGAACGAGCCTCAGATAGGCAGGCAGTGTCAGAAACACAGCAAAGAGAGGGCAGAGCTGCTGCCACACACAGCTCCCATGTGGGGTGTAGTGTTTTGTGGGACTGGGTTGTGCAGAAAGCCAAAATGCTGCTCCAAACACCCCTTAGGGCTGGAGCATCTCTCCAAGGAGCTTCCCTCCAGCTTTGAACTGGCAGCTCCAAGGACAGGGTCCTTCCCTCAAAGCCTTGCTGCTCACAGTCTGATGGAGGTATGGATTTCCACAGCTGTCTTTTAACTCAGGCAGAAGATATGACCTTTTTGCTGTTCTTTTAATAAGTCTGATGCAAGCTGATATTTTTCCAGAAATTTAATCCTGCAGTAAGATAATGAAAATCAACACATCATGCAGAGAGATTAGGAGAGAAAAGGGGGATGCAAAGTCATCAGGTGTTTATAATGCCTTAAAATCTGAAATGTTTCCTTGAGGATTCAAAATAAAAGTGCAGAACTGAAGGAAAGCAGACTCAGGTTCTCTCCTTCCTTAAAAGTTTGCCTGGTATCAATGGGGACGAGATTATTGTCACTTGGGCAGGTCACAGGCCACCCTCACTGGCTGCCTCCAGCTTTTCAGGTTATTTCCATTGTCTAAGTCATAGAAAATACCTGGAAAAAGACACAGATCTGACCCAGTGACCACATACCCTGTCCTGGGACACACATCCTGCATGTACAGCCAGTGACCAAGCCCTGGGCCACCACAGGGAGATCCTTGCTAAATGTCAGTAAATGCTGCTGGGTAGCCAAAGTTCCAATTTCAGTTCAGACACTGCAGTCAGAAATCAAGCAATGAAAGCCTTTCTGTAAATTAGTGTTAGTAGCAAGGGGTAAAACACCAGAAAAAAAGGGGAAACACAAAAAGAGGTGTATGGTCATGCACATAGGCACACAGGAGTACCATTATCTTGTGCTGTGCTGATCAATTTTTCACTTCATTTCTCCTCTAACATTTTTTGGCCCCCAATACCCTTCAAAAGCTTTCAGTATGTGTAATAAATGACAATCCAGCATACCTCAGGGCTCCAAGCCGATGAGCTGTCAGTAGCATCATTTACTTCCAATCCCTGGTTGGCAAATGCTGTCTCCATTTCCAGGCGTCCTTCCCTGTGTGGCTGGCTGACACCATCCCCAGTTCTGGGCTCCATCCTGGGCCCTTTGTGCTGCCCAATGCCCCTACTCCTGGTTGTTGTTCTTGAATCAACAGATGCATGGTCATCTTCATGACAGGAGAGGTTGTCTTGGTAACTCAGTTGGCTTAGTCCATCCAGATCTAACAATTTTCAGCAAGAAAATAATTTCAGAGGGATTAGAACAAATTCCTCCCCCTTCCAAAATGTGCTTTTCTCTCCTTTCTTTTATTTTTTTTTAAATTTTCCCTAATCCCCAGTGTTTACAATAGACAGTTTCTGTTTCCTGCAGCACTGAAGCTATAAAGAGACCAATCCTGTTTAAATCAGCATTTGATGGAGGGGACATGGCTGTTTCTCACCCCTTACTGAACTGAGAAACCCATTGGCTTTATTTGAAAAAGTCATCCACAAAATTCAAGTGGAGTGTTTGGGATATTCAAGTGCAGCCCCAAAGCAATCTCTTCTATGAAAACACAAATCAAACCACAGAAAAGCACAGCAGAGGCCTGATGAACAGGTATCACAATTTCCTCCTGTGCAGGAGGAGGAGGAGGAGATGACAGGAGTTAGCATTGTCTTCAGGAGCATGGTGCTGGTGAGGAAGGCAGCTTCACAGACAGAACAGAGGGTCAGCATTACCCTCTCACCCATCCCTGAGAGCTTAGTGAGCTGCTCCAAAAACCAGGTAGGAATCTCTAAATCTCATGCTTGGGCTGAACTTTCCTCCCAAGGACAACAGAGGGGAGATATGTTGTCTAATTTCCTAACCGCTTTTATTAGTTTTAATTCATCTTGTCCTACACACATGTCCTCCATGGGCTAGAGTAAGCTTCATTAATGAGAATAAAATAATTCACACCACAGATTCCTTTCCTACACCACTGAAATCTCTGTTATGAACACAGGGTGCTTTTCTCTACTTGAAAGCACCAGTGAGAGCTCTCTGGATGGAGCAGCACAGATAATTACATGCCCAGGACACAGATGAAAACATCATCATGATTTGGCCTTGGATGTGTTCTGCAAGCACTTTCAGAAGAAAAACAGGGACATTCCTCCTCCTAATGCATCTCATGATGAGCCTTGCTTCAGGAACACGGGAAGAAAATTCTGCCTCCATCTCTTTCAAATAAGCAAAAAACAGTGAAAGCAGTGAAAGAATGAGTTGTGCTTCCAGACAGCTGATGACAGCTATGAAAACATAACAATTTCCTTTGCAAACAGAGCTATTTGGGGTTTGAAGGTTTCACAGAAGGAGGTGAGGTTGGAAAGAGCCTCTGGAGGTCATCTTGTCCACTCCCCTGCTCAAGAAGGCCCATTTGTTTGTTCCTATGAAGGTCGCTGCTAAAGAACAATCATTTTTCTCAAATTCAAATTAAAAAAAAATAATATTAATTACTGTGTTTAATAGGAAACTATTAGCTTGCTTTTGTTAAATGAATCAACGCTTTTATTCCCTGTCTGATAAATGAGATGGAGAATCTGGTGGCTTGGAGGAGGCTGAGGTGCCCAACAACTTTTTCTGTCTCAGTTTTCACTGTCAGTTTCTTGTTTCACATCTCTCAATTCCATCAATCTCCAGGCAGGGGCTGGAGGAATGAAGTCCCACCCATCTCAGGAGAAGATCAAGTTTGAGACCCTCTGAGGGACTTGAACATCCACAAATCTGTGGAACCTGATGAGATGCTTTCCAGGATCTTGAGAGAACTGACTGAGGCAGGAGAGACATGGACCTGTTGGAGCAGGTCCAAAACAAAAAATTGCTGAGGGCTGAAACACCTTTTGCATGAAGACAGGCTGAGGTTTGGGGTTGTTCATCCTGGAAAAGAGGTGTCAGGAAGAACTTATTGCTGCTTTTCAGTACTTGAAGAGGGATTACAAGAAAGTTGGAGAGACACTTTTTGCCAAGGCCTGTAGTGACAGGACAAGGGTAATGTTCTGAACTGAAACAGGTGAATTTAAGTTGGATATCAGGCAGAAATTCTTTGCTGTGAGGTGGTGAGACCACTGGCACAGGCTGATCAGAGGAGCCGTGGGTACCCCAGCCTTGGATATGTTCAAGGTCAGGCTGGATGGGGCTCTGAATAACTTAATCAAGATAGGGGGGATTGGACTAGATAAATTTCTAAAGTCCCTTCCAACCTGAGCCTTTCTATGATACTCTACACATCCCTCTGTCTTAGAACAAAGAGCCCAAATCTTTCTGAGTAGAAGAAATTCTATGTTTGGCCTTAGCAGCAAATGCACTGCTTCTGACGCTTATCTGCTCCACACACACACAATTCCAACAAGAGGAGTGGGGATTATACTCAGGAAACATCTGCTGCAGGTGAACAGAAGTCCTTGCTCCTGTCCTTGGCTGCTCTTTCAATTTAAGAACTCAGAAATTAGGAGAATAACTTTATCCCCTCTCTTCAACTGTGAACGATCTCCACTCTCCCTCCCAGTAAAATGCTTCGAGCACAAGCACTTCAACCAACAAGTCTGAGAGCATCTCACAGCTTCGTAATTATGGTCCTCTTCCTCATGGGAGATGGTCCTTCAGGAGCAAAAAGGGATCCAAATTCATCTCTCTCAAATTGCAGGTGAGTGCTCTTGTCACTCCCATCTGAAATGCAGAACCCATCTCTTCTCCTGCTCCTCATTCTCCCACCTGGCAGACCTAATTCTGAACTGAGAGCCCTCATTGTCTCACCTCTGCCCTGAGCAAAAAGTCTTGAGTGAAGTAGAAAGTAATTTTATTTTTTTTTTGGCCATTACTCCCCTTCCTCTCTACAAAGTCAGAAAACAGAAAGAGCTCAACTTAGAAGCATAAGCAAGAAATAAAATAACAGAAACTCCACACATTTACTGAGACTGAATGGATCCAGGCACTCCTTAAGGCATTTAATTAGCAAGCCAATGTCTAATACACATTTAAACAGTGGGTCATCCATCAAAGCACACACCACACAGCAGGCTTTCAGAATAAAATGCTTCTGTAGTAAGAAATTATCCTCACACAATTGTCTTGTGGGTTTGACTCCTGCTGGGATAATATCTAGATCAATAATAGAGGAATTTTCAAAAACTACATTAAAGCCATAAAAGTCTACCCATAACAGGAGAACTCCAGAAATATATTAATAGAGCAAGCTATCTCCCTGAGACTCAGGCACAAAATGAATGTGTTAGGAAAGCAAAAAATGTAGTATTCAGGGGAAGTAAGGAAAAAGGTGATTCACCCAAACCAATCAGTGAAACAGTCTGGCTTTTTCTTTAAATTTAAAGCAGTTTTGGTAAGAGATAATCACGTATAAATACCGGTATTAGATTATCATTACAGATAATAGACCAACTATACAGACTAGAACAACTACACCTCTCCAATTACTTCCCTTCCAACATTATATTCACAAAATAAATGTTGAAAACAAAAGTTCCTCCTGTAAAGGAAAAGGTCAGAGCAGTAAAATGCCTGTAATTTACCTGAGAGATCTTTAAGGAAGAAAATGTCAACCGTCTTATGAATACCTGACATGAATAAACAGCACAGCATCAGGGACAGAGGTTGAGACAGCATTATCTGAACTTTAATTAGCCAAGAGTCCCTGAAGAGCAATAGCAGACAGTTCTAAGATTAAAGACAGATAGTACTGTACAATGAAAAATGTGATTTTTCTTAAGAATCTCATCTCCCAAACTTTCCCTTTCGGGTCACATGTTCACAATCCTGGAAGGAGGCAAGTGGAATACTAGTAGCAGAAATCACCAATAAATCAGAAAAGTCTATGTTCAGGGTTGGAGAACTGGACATGAAAAAAAAAAAAAAATCGATTTTCAGATGAAAGGATGAGCATGACCTCCCAGTAGAACCCTAACAGGAACTGGGATATGGAAGCCTCTCTCCAAAAATACAAGGCATGTTTGGCACATCAAACACTGAAAACCAGGCTGGAAAAATATTGTGCAGTCCCTCCTCACACTGGCAGGCAAATGTTCTGGCTAATTTACAATATCTGTCTCTTTTTTTCAATGACACAAAATCTCTCAGTTCTATGAATCATTGTATTGTGCCAAAGGAATGTCCTGAGAGGTCTCATCACTTCCTAAAGCCCATTGCCAGAGTTAAAAGATGGGGACTGGAAGATCTTACTAAATTAACACCACATAGGTCATTAACCAGCAAGAAACACAGATGAGGAATTTATGTGTGCCTGTTACCCATGCTGACCAAAGGAGTGTTTGCTATGTGAACTCTAAGGAATCACTTTGCGTCCATGCAAAAAAAAATTAAATTACCAAAAAAAAAGCATGTCTTTTCTTTGAAAGAAATTAGATCCCTTCTTTAAACTGTATAAAAGTCATTATTAAGGTTAAGAACCTGTTTAAATATAGTCCAGAGGAAAAAAGGATTTCAGTATGGACCTGGGTACCTCTGGACTTGAAATCCTCCTAGCTACAGCAATGATTTTTCAAACCCCTCTTCCCAAAAGACAGCAGAGCTATAGCTTAGTGGGCCTGAGGAATATTTGCCCCCACACAGCATCAATTCTCTTGCCTGGCCCTTGCTACAGCCCCAGTTCCAAACCACCCTGCAATACCACTGCACCCTTGCACTGAGATAAACCCACAGGGAGACCAGGCAGTGCTCCTGCCCCTGGTAATTTGGAGATTAGCCACCAAAAGAGTGCTAAAAAACTTCCTAGAAGAGCCTCAAAGGAGCAGAATCATTATGTAATTACCATAAATCTAAACAAAAATGGCCTGTAAATTTTAGGGGTTAAGGAGAAAAAGGATCTTAAATTTCAAGTGACATTATGCAATCAGGCCAAGATTGTTTAATTTACCACATGCTGGGTAATAGCCTGAGAAGGCTCCATGTTTCCAGAGCTGAAATAGGCTCTTTATTAACAGGGTGATTTGCAGAGAGGCTGTGGGCAGAGCTGGCATTCCAGCACATTCAGCTCCCCAGAGCACCCTCCAAACACTTCCTTCATGCTGTCTGCACTCCAGGATCTATTCAGGTTACTACAAAAGTTTTTAACAGGTGAAAAGTTAAAGCTAAATGAGTCCAAAGTGCAGACTGTCCCAACAGTGAAAACAGAACCAGAGGGTCAAGGAAACTCTCCTGTAAGAACACAGTGAGAGAAGACTCTGCCCCATGCCAAGTCTGAGTGGGAGAGAAATTCAGAGAAATTCAGGGTTCTCCAAGATGCTCAGTTTTGCTCTGTGCCCGAGTTTGCTAGAGAATTTTTGGATTATGTAAGAAATGAAAACTACCAGCAATACGTGTAAAAGGTCTGTTAAGAGTACACAAGGAGAAGAGAAGCCTCAGACAAAGTCTGAACATGCCACGATCCCAGTCTGAACTCAGCACTTCCTGAAGGTCCTTCATCCTTCCCACCCAGAGGATCTGCTCAGCTGGAGCAGTGTGTGATATGCCCTTGGGGCACAGGATGGCTTTACATCCACAAATCTTTATGTTTTGTGATCATGGCACCACCTAGGCTCCTCTGAAAATAAAAATAAGAGCAACTCTGCACCATGTTGTACCAGAAGAGCTAGATGGAGAGATCTTCAAATTATCTAATTGGAGGGTACATTAAATTCAAGCAATTATATTTCAAAATTAAAACATTCTATTGAACTAAAAACAAAGGGCACTTTTATGGCTTTTCCCTCTAATGAACTTCTCTGGATTTTAGAATGTGTTCAGGCCAATTTTCTAAATAGCTATGTTTTTAAATGCATTTAATCTCTGTTTGTATAAAAGAGTCATTACATTAGTCCATGGAAGATCATAAAAATCTTCCCTTCTGTGCCATAAATTTTTAGTTTCTGTCATTGCCTGACATTTGGTGTATGTGCTGGCAAATGATACAGCATAATTCATCCAATGTTCACCTTGTGTTTGTGAAGTTGTTACAAAAGGAGACATTCAGCTTCTGCTAAAAGGCTTGCTAAAGAGATGACTTTTGTGGCACAGATAAAAAATAATTACAACCAAGTCCTGCAGTCTTTACTCTGGAAAAATTTCCCATAAAAATCCATGAGAATCTCTGTGGGTTAAGAAAAGAGAATTCAATAACAATACGCAATTAATGGAAAGATTTTAATGGACTTCAAAAAGTCTTGGACCTGGATGCTTCCCTCTAAGTGTTTTAGCTGCAGGTAAAATCAGGAAATCAAGTTTAGTAAGAGAGAATGGAAGAACTAGGTCTTGTTCTCCACAGCAAAAGAACCTTTCTGTGTTGAGGCTACAGAACTCAGACTCCAGCTTCTGTAACCTTTTTCCATGCAAGCAGCACCTCTGCATCCAGACACCTCTGTCCGGTGCTCCTGCTGGAGGGCAGGTGCCTGAATTTGGGTCTACACCCCACACCTGATTTTTATTCAGATACTTCTGATCCAAAACCATGTAACCATGACACAGAGGTCTCAAAGTGCCTGACCACATTGTGGTTACTGCCTGAAGATGCTGCCTGTTCATCCTCCCCCCTGTATCTGTTCACAGGCAGAAAAACACCACTCAGGCCTTAGCCAGCTGCTGCTCCTGGCCAAGAAGCCAGAGGACACTTCTGGCTCTCAGGTGCATCCTCTGGGGAGAAAAAGCAACCAAGGATTTCAGGAGGACTGGGGCATGAACATGAGAATCACCTGCTTCTTCAAACCTCTGGAAAGCTTGATGGTACTGTATCAGCAATATTTACATATTATTAGACCCTGCTCAACTCTGCCTGTTAACCAATTTTTTTTGAATGGAGAAATTTAACAGAGCAATCACAAAGTCTCAACACACAGAATTGTGGTGATGTTTGAGGGTCCTCAGGATGAGGGAAGAGATGAGAATCTTGACTCAATATCATAATATAATAAATCAGCCTTCTGAAACATGATGTTAAAAGAAAATGCTATACTAAAACTACACTAAAAGAAATAGAAAGGAGACATCAGAAGGCCAGAAAAGAATGATGATAAAAAACCTGTAACAGACTCAGAGTCTGACACAGCTGGCTGTGATTGGCCATTAATTAAAAACAATTCACATGCTGGGTATACAATTCTCCAAATCACATTCCAAAGGAGCAAACATGGAGAAGCTGAAGCTTCTCAGCTTCCTAGGAGAAGAAATCCTGGCAAAGAAATTTTTCATAAAATATGACAGTGACACAGAAGAACTTTGTAAAATCATTTGCATGTGCTAAGATGAAGTAGTAAACAAAGGACTGGAAAACTTTTTCCTCCTTCCATGCCCCTTCAGCCCCTGCTAAGGTGGGGAGAGAACTTTAGTGCCAAAAAAGCAGCTCAGATGTAACCTGCTCAGGGTAGCACCACCAACACATAAACATGGCACGTGGCTAACAGGAACTGCTGGCTCCATCTGCCAGCAGCAGACGAGCTCTGGAGACCAATGTGAATTATAGCCTTTAAAAGTGAAAATAACATAGATGAGCACATCCCCATGCTTCCATCATGTGCATGGGGCATGGCTGTACCCTTATCAGTGCTCAGCACCCTGCAGATGAGAGAAGGAGTGTGGGTTTGTGAGGGTCCCCTGGATGAGGGAAGAGATGAATCTGCCTCCATGTCTCAGAAAGCGGATATATGATATGATATGATATTAATATTATACTAAAACCATACTAAAGAAAAAGAAAAGATATATCAGAAGGCTTAACATGAATGAATAATAAAAACTCGTGACTCATTTAGAGTCTGACACAGCTGGCTGTGATTGGTCATTAAGTAAAAACAATTTGCATGAAACCAATCAAAGATGCACCTGTTGGTAAGCCACCTGCAGACCACATTCCAAAGCAATCAGATAATTATTGTTTTCATTATTTTCTGAGGCAGCTTCCCAGGAGAAGAAATCCTGGTGAAGGGATTTTTCAGAAAATACAGGTTTTTTTCAGAAAATATGAAAGGAGGTCTCAGGACATGCTCTGTATTCTTGGCCTGGCTTGGTCAGGATGGGAACACAGAGACATTTTGCTGATGTCCCTGCCAGTAGCCCTGCCAGGGGGCACAGCATGATGCTGGGAGCAGCAGTGGGATGCAGCAGTCACTGTGCACACCTGGGTTTGTGTGTGAACAGCCCAGCTGGGAGCGGGGTCAGCCCACAGCTCGTTCTGCAGCACCAAGGGCAGGATTGGGTTGCCAAGACTCCCTCTGATAATCTCCATGGCAAACCCCAGCAGCTGAGCAAACAGCTGGAGAGGGAGGCTCTCCTATTTTGGGAGGGAAAGCACCTTCCTCCACCTCAAACCTACATCAGCCCCTCAGGTGAGGAAACAGGGACCTGCTTTTACACACTCTGCTGGGTCTATTAAAAATCTGCATGAAAAATTCCATGATAAGTGCTGTCAGAGCTCCATAAATGTCGCTGCTGCTGCGCAGGAGGCAGCACTCCTCTCCCAGGACAACTTAGCCCAGCAGGACCCAGCTCCTTTCATGCCACCACACTGGTGGGTCTGACCCTCTGCTGTGCCACAGTTTGCCCACAAGCCTGCTCTTCCTGCTGGAAAACTGCTCTCAACTGGAGGAAAAAAGCTCTGTTCCTGCTCTGATAGAAGTGAAAAACTTCTAAACATTAGTTTGTAAATGGTTGGTGAACAGCTGGGATAAAATTTGATTACTTTTATGTAAGCTATTAAAAATAACCTTCATTGAAATTTTCTTGGATAAAAGTTATTTCAAGCTGTAACAACCCCATGGCCTAAATGTGATCCAGCCAAATAATCAAAACACATAAAAATAAACATTCCTTTTCAGCCTAATACCTGCATTTCTGTGCACAGATCATGTAAGCTCTACAAAATGTATCTAATTGCTCAGCAAATGCTATAAAATTGTATTAATATGGGTGATTAGGATAAAAATAAAAAATTATCCCAGTTTAACCACAAGTCCACATTTCAACTTTCATTCTCACATTTCAACATGTTCTCAACTTTATAAAAATCCTGAATAAAATAACTTCTTTAGTAATTAATGCACACCTTTCACCATTTTCTCAAACAAGTGTAAGATTAAAATCCTGCATTCATGGGCATGATCCAGTCAAATAATCAAAACACATAAACATTCCTTTTAAGCCTAATACCTGCATTTCTACCTGAAGCTCTACCAAATGTATCTAATTGCTCAGCAAATGCTATAAAATTCTTTTAATATGTGTATATCTTTCGAGTGATTGGGATAAAAATAAAAAATTATCCCAGTTTAACCAAAAGTCCACATTTCACTCAACTTTATAAAAATCCTGAGTAAAATAACATCTTTGGTAATTAATCCACACCTTTCACCATTTTCAAACAAATGTAACATTAAACTCCAGCATCCATGGGCGTGATCCAGTCAAATAATCAAAGCATAAAAATAAACATTCCCTTTCAGCCTAATACCTGCATTTCTACCTGAAGCTCTACAAAATGTATCTAATTGCTCAGCAAATGCTATAAAATTGTATTAATATGGGCGATTAGGATAAAAATAAAAAATTATCCCAGTTTAACCAAAAGTCCACATTTCAACTTTCATTCTCACATTACAACACATTCTCAAATTTTCTAAAAATCCTATGTAAAATAATATCATTAGTAATTAAGCCACCCCTTTCACCATTTTCTCAAACAAGTGTAACATTAAAATCCTGTGTCCATGGGCGTGATGCTGTAAACTTAGATAAACGTGCCTTAACATAATGTGAAATTCAGATTATTGCAAGAAATTTTGCAAAGGCCATGTGGATGTAGGACTCCTGGACAGCTCCTGTCAGGGCATTAGCCTCCTATAAAACACAGCAGAGCCCTTTTGCCAAGAGAGGAGGAGGAGGAGGGTGCAGGGATGGAGGAGAGAAGCTTGGCATGGTGTGATACATTATTGGCTGCTTGACTTTGATTTCAACTTCCCCAGTCCCCAAGGCACGAGTGCATCACTTGTTATGACAGAGGCTGCTATTCCTCACAAACATTTGGAAGCACACAGGCTAATTAAACTGTGGCACTGGGGAATCTGCAGCAAATCTGCCTGATGTGCCTGCTGCTGCTGCTGAATCGCTGCCTGAGCAGCGACAGCTCCCTGTCAACTTAATATCTCTGTATTAATAACAGTAACTTAACCCAGGGGAGAGGAAAACGAACACCATTCAAACACACAAGTGGCCTGATTAGCAAAGGACAAGGGGGAAGCATTTTCTGCATCACCATGGAAACTTAAATAAAGGGCCCGTAATTACAATCTAAATTCTGGAAAGATAATGAATACATCTTGAGATCTGCAGATGTTGTGCAGCATATACATATTTCTAGCAACTTCAACTCAATTACTTCTATGCAGCATCTGTTTTACAAATCAACTTCCCACTGCTCATAACGAGGCATGTGGGATTTTTAATTTTTTTTTTCCCAGAGGAGACAGAGGGGGAAGAAGAAGGGTGACCTCTTTTTTCTGGCAAGGTATTTCAAACCACCACTATTTATTTAGAAATTTCAAACACCCAGCCAGTTACAAAGTTAGCTTACAGGCATCCAAATACACCAAGCTAAAATGCATGAAATAAATAATTCAAGAATTTGCTGCAGTGTTACCAAGTAGAAAGAATAGCTTATTTGCTCCGAGCTTACCCAAGAAAAAAAGAAATTACTGAATAAAATACATCATGCAGGTGTGAAATATAGAGGTACTGCATACATCCTGTCTGCCTGCTTGTTAAAAAACAACAACAACAAACAAGACTCATTTTGTCTGAACAATGGAAACTTCCCAAATGCCAAATTTCTGGTTTTCCTATACATTTAATGCTGCCTTTGTGCATCCACTTTTTCTTAGAGATTTTTGATTCTGCTCTATGGAAGTCAGTGAGAGTTTCAATGGGAACATCACCAAGCCCTGAAGGAAGCAGGGGTAGTAACAAAAAAATGCATTTGATCACAAAACCAAGACAATATCAGTACATCTATGCATAATGCAAACACTCAGAGCATCCCAGGAGCACTCACTGCTGTGTTCTTTGCTTCTGCAGAAGCAGTCACACAGGCCTGGCCTTAAAATTTTCATGATCAGGATGACAGAGAGGAACAGAGCTCCTACCTCAGCAAAAGCTAGAACTGTGCACAGAAAGAAAAGCTCTTCTTTGGAAAAATGGAAAGGTCTGTGGCAAACATGGGACTTGTTAAAGCTTCTCAGAAAAAGGAGGAACATTTTGTTCAGGGAGGAACATTTTGTGCAGCAGCACACGTGGAGCTGCTCCTATCAATTCCTGGGTGGCTGCAGCTCTGTAGGAGTTTTCAGTCTGGAGCTTCATCCTGCTCTTGCTGTCAGCCCCTTGAACTGGGAATTCAAATGCACAAAAGCATCAGCCTGCCTGATTTAGGCTTGACTAAGGAGGAGAGCACCTAATCCAAGCCATTCCCTTAGATCCCAAATGTGTTAAAAAATGCTGGAGCAAACCCAAGCTCCTGCACATTGGCAGGACACCCCTGACAAACACCCAGTGGTCATTTGCTGCTGAGCAGGATTGGATTTCTCTTTGCACCATCCCTGTGTGTATTCACCCCTTCCTGCCAGGTCTAACAGCCAGGGAATATTTGGTGTCCAGTGCTGAGGGTGAGGATTTCCCCCCTCTGCTGAGTGTCCACAGACAGGGCCCTGCTTTTACCTCTCCATGTCCTCACTCCATGACCAAACCAACTAGGAAGCTCCCCAAGGTGAGTTTATCTGGGTGTTTGCAAGTGGTAGAGGTGGAGAGAAACACAACTTGGAAGCCTTTATACCAAGGGATATTTACAACAAAAATAATCTTAAAGAAAAGAGAAAAAAACAGCAAAAAAGAGTAAACAGAAAAAAAAATATAAAAAATAGAAAGACATTTTTTGGTTCTAACCACCTCTACAGTGAAACAACACAGCAGTCAGAACACTAGACCCCAATTCTGTGCACAGCTGTGCAAAGAAATAGAGGACTGCCCACTGAAAACAGCATGAAAACCAGCATATTTTCCTGTTGTTTCTTTCCTACTCCCAAAATTGGACTTTAAAAATAGGGACATGGGATTCCACGTCAAGCTGGCTCTCACTGTGCTGCCTAAGGTTCTTCCATAGCTGTAAGAAATGGCAGCCAAGAGACTGAACCACAATCATCCCTGATTTTCCCAATCACCTACTTTACATCTTACATGTGGAGCAAAAATGAGTCAGGCTTCACTTATTCTACTGGGTTCTATTAGCACAGGCCCAGGATTTGTGCAGAAGTGGAAGAAAAAAGGAGATTACACACTGTAGGAGACAGTGCTAAGCCAGGAAAACCCCTGGTGTGGATGCAGTTACATCCATGAGTCAGCCTGCAGGTCCCTGAGAGCTCAGGTTGGGTGGTGTGCAGGAAACATGCAGCTGCAGAGGCAGAAAATCCCTTTCTGTCAGCAAATTTGCTGCACTGGGGACTCTGCAGGGCACAGGGGGAGCTGAGTGTGCTCTGGGGTGTGGGGCTGGAAATGGGCTCAGAAACTCAACAAACTGCTGGATGCCAATGGCTGCTGAAGTAGAAAGCACTGTGCTTTCCTTCCAACAAAAAAAAAAAAAAAAAAAAAAGAACTTTCCCCTCACCATCATTATTTCCATAACCATTTTCTTGGTGGTTTTCATACCACAATGGGTGGAATTCCTTCAGGTTACCCATCCATCATTTCTTCATTTTGTTTTTTTGGCTAGGATGTGAACTTCCTCTAATCCAAGGCAGTCAGTTCCTAAACCTCCTCCAGTATGTTTAAGGAATTTTTTTTGGATTAGGACTCTTTACTTTCAGCTAGCAGAAATCAAACTGGCCAAGGAAACATCCAGAAAACTCAGGCCACTGACTTTGCTCCTCTTTAAAGCAGTTTCACCACTCCACACAGGACCCAGGGTATGCACATAGCATTTAAACCATCAGCTTCACACCCACATGGCTTTGTTTGCTGATCAACAGTGTGGAAATGAACTCCCTCCAAAAGATGTTTGTTTGGATTTGATACAGAAAACAACTGCACTGCAACAAGGCAGATATTTATTTTCCCACTGATTTTTCTAATTGAAACTTTGTTTGCTGCCAGAGTGTTGATTCACCACAGTCTCCCCCCCCCTTTATTGTAACACCACAGCACTCCTGGGAAAATCACCAGCTTTGGGAGCAGCAGTGGGTGGGGATGTGGTGCAGCAAGGCTCACATGCTTCAGGAATGGAGTTGTCACCCAAAAGGGACAATCCTGTCCTCTGCCCCTCCCCTCTTTTATTTTGGTTTTCGTAATCACATGGCCAACTCACCTGGCTCAAATGTAACAGGGAAGGGGCTGCTGGCCCTTGTTGGAAGCAAGAGGCTGGGCTGAGTCATGGAAACAGCTCAGCTGTGTGATAGGGGAAGGATGTTATATTTCATACTCTTGTATTTCAGCTGCAGTTTTACTTCAATAAGTGGCAATTGCAAAACTCAGGCCCAAGGGGTTTGTAGCTACATTATTTATGGCAGTAATTCTAACCCCCAAACTGACCTTGAGACACAGAACTCCAGCAAACCACAGGGCTCTCATTAATCCAAACTCAGGGCTTCCTCTCCAGCACCACCAGTCTCATTATTTGCTAGAAAATACTCCCACAACAATTATGCTGTATGGACTGTGCAGGTTTGAATCCCTCTCAGCCTGAGGAGGTAAATTCCTCCCAACATCCAGCTTGGGGGCAAAGTCCTCATGAGTCCCTCCAGGGATGCTTCATCTCACAGGGGTTCTGAGTTCTCGAGTCAGAGAAGCACCTGCCTGGACATGAGGGAACTTTCAGGTGATGCAGTGATGCCATGAGTGCAGCAGCTATTTTCATGGTCAGGGGAAGGGATTTTCTATAGATTTGGCTATGGACTGATTTAAGATTCAATCCAAGCCATTCTTGTTGGTCTGCAAATAGGTACTGAGGAAATGTCCCTAAGTCCATCTGTAGAAACTGAATGAGAATCACACAAACAGCATCTGTGGAGGGACAGCCCAATCACACCTTCCTCATTACCTGCAAGACCCCCAAAGCCCAACAGTGACATTCCCTGGCTTTAAAACTATACAGTTTTACCTCCACAACTGTAATCTCCATATTGCAGAAAATTACTTTTCCTCTTGGTTACAAAAACTACTTGAGGAGTCTGTGAGGCCACTCCAGGTCATTACAGCAGCCAAAAATTACCTGGGCACAGGGAAGTCATATCCACACCCCTGTCTGACAAAGGGTGAAGATCAACACCAGCTCACCTTTTGGCAGAGTGATCCCATCTTATATAAGCTGTAAGCTTATTATTATTATTAATATTATTATTAGTGGGTTTTGTGTTGTAAAGCATTGCAAGGAGAGAACAGGGATGGATTACCTGTGCTTCCACCAAGCCTCTGTGTAGCATTCACATTCTCTGAAAAAATTCCTTTTCCCAGGATTTTTCTCCTAGGAAGTTGAGAACCCCAGAGAAAAAGGAAAACAATTCTTATCTCATTTGCTCCTCCTGTGTTTTGCTCATGTAGAATGTGTTTGGAGATTGTTTACCCACAGGTGATTGCTTCATTGGATTCTGCTGTGAGTTGTTCTGACTTTTTGGCCAATTGGGGTCAAGCTGTGTCAGGGCTCTGGAAAGAGTCAAGACTTTTCATTTTTTGCTTTTTAGCATTTAGTAAGTATCTTTTCTGTATTCTATAATATAATATAATATCATATCATAAAGTCATAAATTAGCCTTCTGAGAACATGGAGGCAGATTCATCATTCCTCCCTGCAAATACAACACCCCTGCAGGCCAAGCTGGCAACAACTGCAACAGAAAAGAAAAACCACACACACACAAAAAAAAGACAAACAGTAGTACTGTTTGTGTCAGCACACAGAATTACTATGTTCCAGCTCTGCACAGAGTGCTGCTAGTATTGCCTGCATGTCACCTCCACCACAACACAATGAGATCATTCACACCTGCCTCGCCTGTAGTAGGAGAGGGAAGGTGAGGAGGCAGGGTTTCTAGGAGAAAGGCAGCATTTCCCAGATGCTGCCAAGATGCTGTTTATTGGTAAATGAAGTCTCTTGAGTCCTAAACAACCTTCCCAGAGGAAGATAGAGTCGCAACTGCCATATGGAGAGTGGGATGAGGATGTCACTTAGCGAAATGGATCAGAAAATACATGCACAAACACACACGCTCACACACAATTTGTTCTGTAACTGCACAGAATGGCAAAAGCCATTTCATCCTCTCAAATAAATCCTTCTCTATACAGCTTATGCAACCTTCTAGATGACAAGAGCAGATGACAAGTGCTTCTGAACAGAGCATCCTTCCCCATGCCCCCAGGGAGATGGGCACAAGGCAGTTCTGCCCACCAGACAAGGAACTTGGTGAAAACCCAAGCCTCTGATCTCCTGTGGCCTGACAAAGACACTATGCCTGAAATCACTGATTGAGGATGAGCAACAATGCTGACAGGCCCAGTGAAAACCCAAACCCCTGATCCCCTGTGGCCTGACAAAGACATTGTGTCTAAAATCACTGACTGAGGATGAACAGCAAGGCTGACAGGCCCAAGACAGTGCTGGCAATGGCACCACCTTTGAGAAATTGTGGTTTGAACCACTGTTTGGCTTCACTTCCCCAGCTGTAAAGCTGACATGCCACAATCCACCCTCCTTCTGGGGCTCTTGTGTTTTCTCATCCCCACTCACGTGTGACATCCTGCATGAAGATCCCTCATAATCTGAAAATCTGAAGAGACAGAACTGCAAAGGAATACTTTAAATACAAGTAGGAACATTGTACCACCTTCTCAAGGACAAAAGTCTGTGCACAAACGCTTGGAGTGGTTCTGAATTTCCCAGAGAGAAAGAATTCAATGCAAACTCACGTCTGCACTTCACTTCAGAAAGCCAGGGCTGGCATCACATTCTTGAGAGAGCAGATGCTGTCCCCAGTCACGTTTGTGCTTCGTCCCACTCGAGCTGCCAGGAGCATTTTCTCTGAAGTGTTTTTGTCCACTGTCTGCCTTTGCTTTCACCCCCTTATTCTTCACGGTGGTATTGATTCAGTGCAGCCTCTTTGAATGTCCTTCTTGGAGTACAGGCAGTGATTTTTATAGGGTTACATTCTGACTAGAACACTGGCTGGCTCCATACCCAGACAGGTGATAAAATTCATAAACACTTCACTTCTCAATGTGGAGACTAGCCATCTATCTATTTTAGTCTCAAGTTCAAGCAGAAATTTAATTTATCACATAATCAACATCATCTTCTTAAGGGAATTCTTTGCTATATGGGTTTATAGGACCTAATGAAAAACTCACTTCTTGCCTAGGATTTCCTGCCTGTATGAAGGGTCATTTACTGAGGTCAGGAGTATTCATATAGAGCAGAAAGAATAATTTCCTTTACTACAGAAATTACTGGCAAAAATCAATGACCCCTGTTAAGCTGGAGGCCAAGGTAAGTAAATGCAATAGTGCTCTCTAGATTTAAAAACTCCCAGAGCCTCAGAGGTGTGCTTCCCCTCACACACGTGCTGAGGAAAACTAGCCAGCCATCCAGAGAGGGGCTGTCACACTTCCTAGCATTCCAAGGCCACAAAAATTATCTTAGTGCAACTGGAATGCAGCCTTTAGCTGGCACGGAGTTGCCCAGTTGATGGAGGAGAAGAAATCTCTAAGGACTTTTTGCACTGGAAGTGCCGTGCTCACCTATCCATTACAGCAGGGCTGTGAGCAGTGCCAGACAGCCTGGGAGACTTCCACCCCAGCACTCACTCCTGCAAAAATAGTTCAGCTCTCACTCAGAAGGCTCAGCTCTGCCTGTCCCTGTGCCTTTTCAGGGCAGTGTCTGCTGAAAATGAGAACTTAGTGGTCATTTGGCTTTTTGTTTGCAAAGGACAACACCCCAGGGGGAGAAGCAGGCTGAAGCCCTTGCTTTCAGTGCATACTCATTGCTGTTATTCACTTTTTCCATTATTGCTGTTTTTCCCTTTTAGATTCATGCTGGGAAGCAGAAGCACTGGCCACCTCTACCCTTCTACTTGCAGTGCACTACTTTCAGATGTGGTTTCTTGCTTTTCTGTTTGTTAGTTTGGATTTTCTTTTTTCAATTCTCAAGCCAACTGTGCAGTGATGGATCTGGCAGCCACCCCCAGTCAGCTGAGCAGCAGCATCCCAGCCATGGGGGGATGCAAAGCAAAGGTTGCTCTCTCCCTGCTCTGTGCTGTGAGACAGCTCCTCTGCCACAGACACTGAGGTTAAACAATGGACAAGGCTCTGAGAGAGTGAGTTCATCTGTTCTGCAAAATTCACAGCTACAGGGTTTGCCACTGGTGGCAGCAATCTGCACACACAGAAGGCTCTGCCTTGCCATCATTGACTTCTTAAGCCAAACATCTGGCACTGCAATAATTCCTGCTGAGCCACCTTCTCAGTATTAAACTGTGGATCAAAAGCATACAAAGTAAAAAAAAAAACCAAACTTCCTTGCATTTGTTTGAAAACTTGCTACAACTTTCCTACCATCATTTAATTGCAGAGCAGCACAGGGCAGCACCCAAACCTGCACCCCATGATTAACTTGCCTCATGGTGTCTAATGGACATTTGACTTCAAAACCCAAGAATTTCATTGCTCAAGCAATTTATTAGGTCCCTAAGCCTAAAATAGGTTTTCAGTAATATGTGTGCTGCTTCAGAGTCTAAGAAAATCTACTCTGGGAGCCAGGAAACATTTCCTAAGAGGCAAAAATGGAATCAAAACCATATTTGATAAAAAGGAGAAGGAGTAATGATGGTTTTTAACTACAGTGTTATTGTATTTCATCTCAGAAGCATGCTGTCAGTTTAAGAGAAGGGAACATCTATTGGATTTTGTTTTGCATCTCTTCTAACACAAAATTATTCTCACCTAGGGCTGCAGGGCTTTTCCCCCCTAAACCAAATAAACTATATATTGGAATGACCTTGTAACAGGTTTCTGTGGCTCTTTAATCACCAGAGGCTGCTAAATGAAGCATATCTATTTTCTCTGTTACATTACTATTGGCAACCAGGTCTTCAGTAAGTGCCCAGAAATATTTCCATGGCAACAAAAAGCATTCAGCATTGCTACTGTTTTGTGCCAATTTAGCTTTAAAATATTCTATTGTGGAGAGAAATATGGTACATTAAGTGAAATAAAGTCAAGATGCAATGTTCTGAAAAGAATACAAGGATAAACAGGAAATACGTATTTTGCAGAAATGAGGGGGGAGAAACCTGCCAAATGGGAGGAAAAATGTTCAAAGCTCATTTTGATGCTACTGAACAGCTTTGCTGAATGTCAGCAAGTCCACGTGTCACTTACATTGTCACTTAGGGTTAGGTAAAAAGCTAACAGAAATAAGGATACCTCCAACATCTTCTCTTGATCATTTTAATCCATGACAGAAATTTTAAGTTGCCAGGGTATTACAGCCTCTCTGCATGTCTAGGTTACCATCAGAAGAGTTCACACTCTTGATGTTAGACAATGAATCTAAAGGAAAAAGAGGAAATAAAGAGCTGAAAAATAAAACACAAAGAGCACGTGTGTTTTGGAAGTGAAAGTTCACTTAGAAGAGCAAAACGAGTTCTTCCACATCAAAGGGTCTGGGGAAGACATTTTCAAATCACAGTTCAGCACTTTCTCTCCCATTATACAACTTAGTTCTGAGAGAAAAAGGTATCAGTTCCCAGCCCTGTAACCCTCAAACAGCCAGCTTTTGTGACTATGAAGTCTTGAGACCATTGGCTGGCCCTTTGTGCAGCACATAGCAGAGATAAAAAGATTAAAGTCTGTCTGAGACCATTTGGAATGACATTCCCTGAGGTGTGAAAAGCTGAGCAGTGCTCCCTAAAGTGCCTGGTGCGCAAGCAGAGAGCTCTAGGAAGCGGCACTGTAGGTGCTGGGGGCTCCATGGGACCAACCTTCCAGCCCACAGTGGCTCCAGGAAGGTTAGGGAGAAGGAAAGCCAAAAAATATAGAGAGAGTCAAACAGCAGCTTGACCAGGACCTGCTCTTATCTGGGAGAGATGTCCAGAGGGACCCTCCCTTGAGCTGCAGGAATGGGTCACTCTGGCATCTGTCTGTCACTAAGTCCCTCAGCAGGAAACTCCATCTGGTCCATTACCCACCCCTCAGAACCCTCCTTCTCAGCAGTCCTTGCAGGTGACAAAAGCTCTGACCAGGACAGCAGCTCCTTCCTGGGCTCCATTTCCCTGAGAGCTCACCAGCTTTCTTCTACCTACTGTGAGCAAGGGACAGAGACAGGGAGCTGCCCTGGGAATGCTGCCTTTGGACCTGGCTGAGCCCCAGGATTTGCTGTGGGTTGCTCCAACAGCCCCTCCTGAGGCTCAGGGCTGCAGGCTCTGCAGGGGACAGGTTGTGCCCTAGGACAGTGCCACTGTCATATTTTCTGAAAAATCCCTTCGCCAGGATTCCTTCTCCTGGAAAGCTGAGAAGCCTCAGAGAAAAATGAAAACAATAATTATCTGATTGCTTCTCCTGTGTTTTGCTGCTTTGGAATGGGGTTGGAGATTGTTTATCTAACAGGTGGTTTTTTGATTGGTTTCGTGTGAATTGTTTTGACTTAATGACCAATCACAGTCAGCTGTGTTGGGACTCTGGAAGAGGTCACGAGATTTTCATTGGTATCTTGTAAAGCCTTCTGTAAGTATCCTTTCTCTATTCTTTAGTATAGTTTAGTATAGTGTAATATAATATAGTATAGTGTAATATAATTTAATATAGTGTAATATAATATAGTATCATATCATAATAAATTAGCCTTCTAAGAACATTGAGTCAGATTCATCAATTCCTCCTTCATCCTGGGGACCCTGAAATTACCACAGGACAGCACTGGTCCAGGAGGATCCACAGCCCCAGCACCCCCTGAATGGACACTTTGTACCCTGTTCCATGACTTCTGTGCCCACACTGGTCACCCAGTCCAAGCACACACACAAACCCACCCTGCAGCACTGGCTCAGTGCCTGTGGACAAACCCTGGGGCAGGATATTGCCCAGGCAATGCACAGGGGCACCAGAAGGGAGGGACTGGGCTCCAAGAGATTCAACTCTGAGATCTTTAATCTGAGAACTGGCAATCTTTCATTTGGAATACTAAACAAGCAGTCCCAGTTTGGGAGGCAGAACAGCTAGACCAAAAGAGCTTTTTAATTATTTACTCCCTGGCCATAACAGAGTGAGAAATAGCAATAAAGAAAAGAGCTAATTTTACAGTCATTAAAGAGCACCATCAAGGTTTATACCCTCTCAGTCTGATACTCCTGTTAAATACAAAAACAAACAGGCTGATCTTCCACAGTCTGCACAGAAAAGGCTAAATATGTAAGACTTCCCTAGAAGCCAAGAGTGACGAAAAGCTCCTGGTCATAATAAAACAGACATTTTCAAGAGTATTTACCACCTGCTTAAAAAAAATAAATTATATATTTGAAGCCAAATTCTGTAGATCCTCAGTGAGCCTCAAGTTCTTCATCAGCTCCATATTGCAGAACCCAGTTCCCCCATCCTCTTTCCACCCTCATTGCCATTCCTAGGATGTTTGCTAAGAGCAGCTTTGTGCCAACAAGACCTAAGGATGGTGTCAGCAGGACTGAAGCTTTCCTGGGTGTAGTCAGGACCTGTGTCACCATCAGACCTCTGTGAGCCAGGAAACCTCCAGCCACACTTGTGGTGACCCTGAGCGAGTACAAGTCATGTGGCTGACACTCAGTCCTGGGCACAATCCCCTGACAACACTCCTGCTGTCATTTAAAGATCACAAGTCATAGTTAGGCCTATTTAAAACTGAAAATATCAAACTCAGTTCTCCTTCCCATAATCTCCTGCATGCTGTCTCTTCAGTCTTGTTTGAAAAGCCTGTGGGGGCGGTGGGAGGGGAGGAAAGTGATTTGGGAGCCTTTCATCCATAAAATCATGAGATACGGCTGGCTTTTTAGTACAGCATTTCACAGCACATGGCACAGTAACATCTTGAGATTCCTGGCACAAAGAAACAAGGTTTGAGATTACATATATATATAAAAATATATATATATATATATCTTTAATAGCAATGACGCAAAGGCAGATGGTTCTCAAAGCGAAGGCTTAAGGCTAAACACCCCCTTTGAAGGGTCCTGCTACCAAAAACTGAACAGGGAGGGAAGCAAAATACTCCTTGCTACAGCAGCAGGGCCTGACTGCCTTCTAATACACAGGATTGTCCTCTAATA
The DNA here is from genome assembly GCF_047830755.1 of Zonotrichia albicollis. Taxonomy (NCBI): domain Eukaryota; kingdom Metazoa; phylum Chordata; class Aves; order Passeriformes; family Passerellidae; genus Zonotrichia; species Zonotrichia albicollis. The sequence goes on from NC_133824.1 coordinate 57,712,807, forward strand.
CACAGCATTTTACCCCAGAGATCTCCAATTCTTTCAATGAGATTAGTCTCACAAACAAGGGAAGGGTTGGAAAGATTATTTTTTTTTCTTTGGGATTTGGGGAGTTTTATTTTAGCTGTGGGAAACAGAGACAATACAGAACATACTGAGCAGATTAGCAAATAATGAAACCAACAGCAGCAAGGAAAAGCGTGGGTAATGCAGTCAGGGTGGTGCCAGCTGCTTACCTGCACAGCGTGCCATGCCACTGGCACTGTGCAAGGAGCCCCCCAAGCTGAGGCTGTGCTCATGGGCTCCCATCCTCCAGGAGGGCTCACCTTCTTCCTCAGCAATGGGGGGAAGCCGATCAGGAGGCTGGAGATCCTCACTCATCCAGTAGGATCCATTGGCTGTCAAGGTCCTGCTGCTCTCAGTGCATTGCTCTGGCAAGGTGCTGGTGGTTTTAACCCCTTTGTGCCTCTGTGGATCCATGTCAGAGCCTTGAGGGAGGTTTTGTGAAGCAAGATCAGGGCCTCCAATGTAGCTGTCATCTCTAGGGTAGAAATAGTCCTCATCCCAAAGGTCCAGGTCCTGTTCATCATCTAATTCCTCAGAATAATCCTCATAAACTCCTCCATTATTCTCCAAGTCCTGGGTCCTTTCTCCTTCTGGCTTCCGACCCACTCCACTCAGATTCAGCAGAGAGGCAGATATGGAGTCTCCTGCTTGCTGGATTGCTTCATATACTTGAGACATCCAAGTAGACAGTGGCTGGAGGAAATTGTGAGCAGCCTCAGAAGCCATGTTTAACACTATGCCAGTGTCTGGTGATCAGTTGTTCAGCTTTGCCAGCATGTCACTTACAATTCGGGGAGCTACAGAATAAGAAATTACTGTAAATTGCTTGTCCATCAACACCTGTCGACACACTATCTATGTGAGATGACTAGAACTGAGAGGGGGAAATGGAAAAAGCACTTCTATCCATTGAGAATACTACCAGAAATCCAGAAATGATGGACAAATTGCCCATATTCCTGCAGAGATCTGGAAAGCTTTTATTCAATTGCTAAACCTAAGATAAAAATAAGAACACAGACCCTTGGAACACAAGCAACTTTTTGAAGTGCACACGCTCTGATTACAGCTGTCAACAGACCTGGGGAAAAAAGGTAAAAAACAACATGTAATCAAAAATCTCAATTAACCTCCTGTCCCAATTTCTTTAGCATTAGCATGAACAGGTGAGAAAACTGAAGGGAGGATAATTTGCGGAGAATTATGTTCTGAATGATGAAAATGACGGGCCTACATCTTGCAGTAGCAGCCCATGGCAGACAAGCATCTTAAATGCTTTGCTCCAGAAAATCTATGAAGAAACTCTCTCTGCCCATAGCCCAGAGCTGTTTTGCCATTCACAGAAATGAAAAAAAATAAAGCCAAACAGAGGAGGTGTAATATTACAGGTACAAAATTACTGAGAACAGAAGCAAGTTAACAAAAGCATTGGTGTCATCTCTAGATGATGCTTCTCAAAATTCATCTAAACTCTAAATAAAAACATAACTTGCAGAAAGTTAGCATGCCTTTTTGCCCAATATACATCTTCCCACAGCATCACAAGACAGACATTCTTTTAGGAACTCTGAGAAGGAGAAACCTTCAAATAGGATGATGGGTTTAGGAAGAACGAATTAAATAGGTGCAGATTTTAGACTAGAAGACAACTACAAAGAAGTTTGAAAATAAATATGAATGTCTTGTTGAATTGAGAGGTCTAAAAGCAATCAAAGTATGGTGTAACAGCAAGAAAATAAGCTCAGCAGCAATGTGTATTACCTTCTGAAATGATCTCCAGGGAAATGCAGTGGGAATCTCAGTGTTGTGGATTTTAAATGGAGCTAAGGAGATCCCACTTTATTTGGTGAACAGCTCCTCTAGACATGAGATCAGTGACTTAGGAAGACTTTAGCTTTTAAAACACCTGTGCCAAATAATTTTGTTCAGTGATGTTGATTTATGCTGCAGACACTTCCAGCAGGTTTATTGTCAGCTGCAGCTTGTGCTCTGAATTGCAGCCCTAACAAGGGCAGTAAATTAATGTGGGTTACTAAAGGCATTTTAAGAGCTGTGGCTGTCACAAACTCCCTGGGCTCAGGGCACAGACTGTTCCAGCATCCATCTGGCAGCTCCAGCCCTCAGCTCAGCCCCTGGGATCCAGGTAAAGCTCCCTGCCATGCATTAAATCTTTGGCAAGGAGCAGACAGTACCACAGCCTCACCTCCCAGGTGAGCAGTTCCTTTTTCTGACTCTCCTCTTTCCAACTCTGCCTTTGGCAAAGCCTCTCTGCTTTGTGCAATCGATTTTCTCATAGAATAAAAGAGATTACAGGCTCCAAACAAGCCATTTGCAGCATAATGTGGATTGGGTACTGGTAAAGCACAGCACCAGAGAAGTCACTGGGAGGAGATGGTACTTTAAACAGGGACATTCTCCCAGGCATGGAAGAGCTCTGGTGGGTAAGCGCTAGATACTGGATACATTTTTAACCTGGCATTTATTTAAAGGCAAGAGCAAATTAATCTCTGGTTTCTGATGAAAGAACTTCACAGTGCTCTCCCTCTGTCTCAGCAGCAAGATCCATGGTAGCAGTGGCCCTCAGAGGGATGCAGGCATCCAGAAGTGATGGAGATAAAGCATATGGGTGCTGAAATGTAGTGCTGATCTGTTCTAAAAATCAACAGAACATAGCCCTGTGATATTTGCACAGGCAATAATTAGCTCCTCTTGTTATTAGATTTTGGAGTTAACACCTGATTGGTCCAACAGAGCTACCCCACTTCTGGGTGCTGTGTCTGGCTACATCACAGACTCTGACACAGGGAGGTTGGTACCACAACCATAAAGCTGGAGGCAGCTTTCAAGGCAAGATTTTGCTTCAGTAAGGGAAGTAGAGCAGTGATCTAGACCCACCTGCAGGGCTTGGATGTGGCCACTCAGTCATCTGAAGCAGCAAATAGAACTTGAATGTGAACTTTCATATAGCAAACAGCTGCCTGTGGGTTGTGGGGAAACATGACACAGCACATGTACACACATGCACAACTCTACCAAGTCTGGAACATTTCATTGAATCCTAGGAACCTCAACAAGTGGTTTGATTTCAGTTTATAGACAATAGATGTGTATTTCACCAAAAAATCTAAACCATTTTGCAGTAACACCTGCAACTCACACGTGCAACTTGCGACCCAGTGCCTACGCAATCTCTAGAGGCAAAAGCAATGTCTCTTCCAGGGTGCCTGACTCTGCTTCACCGTTGCTTTGCTTTTCCTACCATCCTCTTAGTAAAGACTCCAGAGTCAGTGATATGCTGAACAACTGGAGTTCAGCTGAATTATAAATGGTTTATTTTTGTTCTTGCAGCAGATGGGTAAAATGTGTAACAAGCTGCAGACAAGTTTAGGCGGGCAATGATTTTACAAATTCACCAGAGGATCAAAGGGGGGTGAGCTGTGTTACAGGCTTGCTGTTTCCCAGGAGCTCTCTCCATTAATTAGGAGACACTGCTCTAACAGCATGTTTATGATATATTTCACAACGTGGCCTTTTCAACATAACGGATTTTTACTTTTGATTTCTCTAACAGTTTTGACTTGCATTAGAAGAAAAAAAAAAGAAACTAAAAGAACTGAGAGAAGCATAAAGTGTGTGGGAAATAGGAAAAAAATTCCATTTCTTTTTAAAAGTATTCATCAAACAAGAGAGAGGAAAAAAGCAGTTTAGCAAATTTACTTCAAGTTCCATCTTCTAAAACCACCCATAAGAATTTTCACACCAAATCACATGCAAAACTCAAAGTGGTTAGGGTTCTTTTTTTTTTTTCTCTCCTGGAAAAATCAGATAGCTAAAAGGATCAATGTTAAGCCTCTAACAAAAACCATCATAACCTTTACTGCAATCTATATTCCCTTGTCTTGATAAGATCATTATTCCTGAGTAGCATTCCCATTGAGAGGTGCAATTACTATATTGCTAAAAAAAGTAGACTATTACCAGAATTTCAGACACGACCACAATGCAGAGATTTGTAATATTCCCAAAGTGTCTTTCAATCTTCTTGATAGGTAGGTTCCTAAAAAAAGTTGTGCATTTCCTAATGTTTCCCTTATTCAAGCTGTTGCAGAGTGTAGTCACAAACTTCCTTTTCTTCCCTCATATTTTGTGTGGCCCTTGGAGAAATTTTCTACCAAACTCCTCCCTTACATGCAGAACACAGGTTGAAAATTAATTATATCCATGAGCAGGAGCTTTATTTGTGTGGATACTGAAGATGAGCAGTGTGACTGACCCTGCATGAAGCTCTGCCCCAAGTTTAGGGGGAAAACCTAAAACAAGGTGTGAATCTAAGCTGATGCCC